>NC_056735.1:972170268-972287768 GCF_019279795.1 Protopterus annectens
CTAATGGGCAGTGATTCCCGATACTGTAGTCAGGAGTGGCCTTAAGTCAGCTGGTGCCCTAGGCAGAGTGCACAACGGCACCCCCCACCACACCACCCAGTGCCCCCATCCTGGTCTACCTACCCCAAATAAATACTGGTAAAGTGCCCCCACTAAAGCAGTGCCCTAGGCAGCCACTTAGTTGGCCTATGCCTAAGGCTGGCTGTGACTGTAGTCATGTAGTCCGATGTGATAGGCATCACAAGGTGGGAGCAGATTGTAAGAGGAACACACAAATATAAATGATTCAACGGACAGGCCGCTGATTCCGTACAGTCGAACACCATGCCGTCGCTTAATAGGCAGCCATTCCTGATACTGTATTCATGCATTCCGATGTAATAGGCATCACAAGGTGGGAGCACATTGTATGAGCTACACACAAATATGATTGTGTCACTGGACAGGTCGCTAATTCTGTACAGTTGAACGCGATGCCGTCGCCTAATGGGCAGCCAGTCCTGATACTGTAGTCATGTAGTCTGATGTAATAGGCATCACAAGGTAATATTGTGGTCCTCACTCACACCCAGGAGTATGAGTGACAAATGCAGGCACCAATGTTGGTGCATTAGCAAGTGCGGGAGTGAGCGGGTGTAAGCATGTTTGACTACCAGTATGTGAGCATTGCACTGGTTAAGAAATGTAGAGGCTAACCAATCATATGAGGCTATAACCAGAGATCAGCAGTGCCTAACACCCTGGAAACCCACTCACATGTGCTCCCAACTGCATTAATGTGACTTACTCCCTCCATATGCAAATGGCTTGTTCTGCCCTGCAACCAACTAAACGTCCTTCGCAAGGGTCAGACCAGGACCCTGCGCACACAGCTAATGTGTATTACCAATACATCATGGCAGATATACAGACAACGGACAGTAACACAAACATATCATACAGCGCATTCATTCAACAGTATAGGAATGTATCCCATCATGTAGATGTACATGTGTGTGTTTACATCCAACATATAGGTACATACATATATAGAGATGTATCAGGAACATACCATGTGGCAACAAAGCATTACAAACTAATGAAATGGGAAACACCAGTGACACCTGTATTATGTAGTGGTGTTGCTCTATGTGATCACAAGACTCCCTCAGACAGACATGTGTGAGTCATACACACAATTAGTTTTACATTGGTTGTATACATCACTCTGTGCATGTAATGTACATTAAAACAACAATACCTGTCCAATCATTATGTGCGAACAGTACTCTTGCAAGGTGCTGTGTGCAACATCATCATCATGATAAAGGTAAATGAGGTAACCATAGAGGGACCAGTAGTGTTTTGTGTATAATGGGGTTGTCCTCCTCACATGTACCGGGGCCATGTAGGAGTGATGGGCATACCAGGATCATGTGCCTGAGGGACAGGGGTGAGGATAACAGTAGTATGTTATAATGCATATCACAAGGGTTTCATGTGTCCAGTGGGCACGTGTGTGTAATGGACAGCTATGTATAGGGCAGATGGTGTCCTAGGAGCCGAATGGCCTTATGTGTCCGTAGGTGAAGGTCAGATGTTGGGGAAGGAATATAGGTATGGCCGTGAAGGATAGGTAGGAGCACAGAAAAGACAGCATACAGAGTTGGTATATGACACATGTGGGGGGATACAACCTGGATGGGGATGGGTCTTTGGCATTCAAAAGCCCATGGGAACAGTGGGACGGAGGTCCCCAGCCATGAATAACTGCCACTGCAACAACACAGCTGCAAAGAAAGCAGTGCTAGGGGCTGTCCAGGAGGGGCAGCATCACCCTGTAAATGTGACACTCCATTCTTGAACTGGCATATCTAGCTTCGTAACCCCTTAGGGAGCCACCAACACAACACATCCGGGACCACACGACAGCAGATATGTACCTGCCTGGTCCTGCTCCCAAGGGGGACATGCTCCATCCTCAGTGGTGGTACCACCAGAAGGTGGTGCAGAACCAACAGACGTTGATGTCTATGGCAGGGCTTCAGATGTGCTAGTGCCCGGTGCCATGGTCAGCTGAAGTGGGCAGCAGGTTCTGTCTGGAACTCCCAACCCATTCAGCCTATGGTGTTGTGTTTTAAACCCACATATGGCTTAGTGATAGACAACAGCATACAGGATTGCCTACGACAGTATGCATAGATATCACCAGCAACCCAACACAACAGATGGTATACATTTGCAGAGGGAGCACAACACATGCATATATACCACATGCCAACTGTACAATGTGTAGTAGATGTGTGACCGCAGCAATGAACAGTTGCCCATCATTGGCTTGTCACTGGTAATCCCACACAGTGTCAGTCATACCACTGTCTCATGTGACACATGTCCAGTCAGGGATGCGATGGCAGTAACACATCCCCATCATCATGTACTGTCTGCAATCCTCACACCATGCTTCTGCTGTGCACAGAAGTGTGTTCAGTGTGTAACACAGGAAACAAATGGTTGAACACACTGACCAGTTCACAGATGGCCCTACAGATGGGGGTCCCACATGAACAGAGTACTGTCATGTCTGTATTATAACATGCAGAATAGCCATTACCACACACATGTTAAACAGGCAGTAGTTTCAATGCAGCATAGCTACACTTTCATGCTGTAGTTGTGTGGCACATCACCCTCCTGTCTTTAAGCTATTTCCCACTGTGGAAAATGATTGAAGTACATCCAGATATCATCTGTGATGCCGTGTCAGAACACCACATCCAGGTACCACTCACAGTGACTGTCATGGCCAGATAATAACATGTTTCCCTAGATAGTGTACTGTGTTTATCATGCGGATGGCTATGGGAACACCATCACAGCTGTACCACATGCAATCAGCTAGAAGAGGACTGCAATAAGTGCAGAGGCCATCACCTAACCATTTCCATCTCTTACAATACACATGCTGCTGCTGTGCAGGTGTACACCTTCACATCCACCAGAGAGTGTGTGGGTGGGACAGGCAATCAACACCAGGAAAGGGCTTGGAGACTTAACCATAAGCATCATCTGCCACATGCCAAATAGTACAGGGGCAAACCCCTGACTACTCATTACTATTACATGTGTATGATGTTACTACATGTGCCACAAAGGCGACATGTTGCTGTGCTGTAAGAACACGTGTGTAGGTGAGAGTACCATCTGCAACAGATATAGTAGACATACATTAGGTGTGGCACACATGTCAGTCCACATGAATGGATGCCATTGTCACCACAACCACCCTCTCTAATGGAAATGCATTGACACCTTTTCCAGGGCCATAAATACACAATGTAACTACTTAGTTTGCCACACTGCAGTAATGCACAGGACCACATGCACCACAGGGGATATCTGGAGGTTCTATGGGCTAGGGCATGTGAAAGTGCTTGACAACTGTTGGTATGCCAATGAGGTTTATACTGGGAGTGACTGTGGTTGGGAGCATCACAACCCACATGCAGATACAGGGTGCCAGTACTGGCATGCATGTATGCATTGCTCCATGGGTGTGTAGTGTGTGGCTGAGCAAGATGGCTGTACAAGGCTGGGTGAGGGGTGATCCTTGCCATCGCGTCCCCGACAATGGTGTGCAGTGCAGCGGTGTAGTGTCTGCAATGTCCCACACAGATGGGTACTGCATTATCTGGCCTGACATCCTGGTTATCAATGTGTACGGCCATAGCTTTGCAATGCATGCTATTTCTGTGTTTGATAGTCCTTCACATGGACATTGCCTGGGATGTGTATGTCCCACAATACTGTACAGTGACATGTACAGGTGTAACTGGTTTGGCAGACACATGTAGTGTACACAGCATGTTATACCCTGATCTGCCAATACTGGCCTGGTGTGGCGAAACCTGCTTATAATGAGCTGGTCAGCCCTGCACCTGCATGGATATTATGATACAGGTATTCCATGGTGTCAGTGGCATGGGTCCATACAGGGCACATGTGTACAGCATTGTCTGGCCTTAGTGGATCACATTTGATGGCACCACATATGTTGCAGGCATTCAGTGTGAAACATAGTGAAGACACATTGTCCGCATATATGTGCCTATTGTACCGCTGTACAGCGTGCCATGTCTTCTGCAGGCCACTGCATTCACACCATGCCTACTATCTGTCCTCAATGTGCATGTTACTAGCAACATAGTGGGATATCCTATGCAAGGTTGTATGCGCATGGCACATGGGTGCGGGCCATATACCGGGTACTAGTAGGGCTGCATACTTAGTTCACCAGGTCTTTTGCCAGATGTATGGGTATGGCTTGCCAGCACAGTGCCATGGTTGACTGACAGGTGTACTCCTCGTGAGGTGGCCAATGTGTCATAAGCGGATACCATATAGGAAAACTACAAAACCCACTCCCAAACATGTCCAATGGTAAGACAATCATGGCCACCTCAACACAGGCTCTGACAGACAAACACTCATGTGCCATGTCCTGTATACAAACCCTTACCATAACACACTGCAGCAACATGCATTTAAGGCACGTGCTATGGCAAATACTACAAAGCACTGTACTTGTCTCATGCAGGTAGACACACACACACACTTGGCATGTCTGGGATTAGAACACCGACCGAACTACTTTACTACACTACAGCATTACGCAGTTACAGAATGCGCTACTGAGATTATTGGAACACATCACTCCTAGAGGTGTATTTGTAGATGGGTGACATCATCGGCCTTGCTAATGGTGGGTATGAGAAATGTATGGGGTGTGAGCAGTATAAAAGCATTACTAAGTCCTCAGGAAAGTGGACACACACACACACACACACACACACACACACACACACACACACACACATGGCAAGTGTGGGACTAGAACACTGACCTAACTACTTTATTATACTACAGCATTATGCAGTTACAGAACATGCTACTGAGATTACTGGGACACAGCACTCCCAGAGGTGTATTTGTACATGGGTGACATCATCGGCCTTGCTAATGGTGGGTATAAGAAATGTATGGAGTGTGGGCAGTCTAAAAGCAATTTACAGTCCTCTGGCAAATGGGGACAGACACACACACACATGCCAGTGGCGGGAACAGAACACCTGCCTATTTACAGATTACTATTTTAATACTACATACTTACGAATCGCGCCACACAGACTACACATTTCAAAGCTGTCATTATGACCTTCTGTGAATCTGGACATCAACAGGAATGCTGGCAGTTAAGATGTACATACCTGTAAACCTGTGTGTTTAAAGTAGGAATCCATCCTGTCCTGGAGTATGCCCATCTGTGGAATGGACGATTACTACCACTATACAGGGTTACAATGGCCATGCCCATACACAGAGGCACATAACTGACACAAGGTGTCACTGGGTATGCTCACACACACAGCACAGGACTATTCGGAATGCACTATGTGTCCATCTACACAAGGATATACTGGGCATGCTCATACACTTAGTAGCACAGGGGGCATGCTCAAACACCTAGTAGCACAGGGCTGGTCAGAATGCACTACTACTATGTGTCCATCTACACAAGGATATACTGGGCATGCTCATGCTCCTAGTAGCACAGGGCTGACTGGGATGCACTCTGATGCTAAACACGGAAGGCCACAGTGGCCATGCTATTACAGGTAGATGTAAAGAACACATTGTAATGGGCTCTGGTGTTAGTAGTTGTCATTGTTAGCAGGAACGCTGCTCTACATATATTTGACACTGGTCTTTTACACAACATCTGCTGTCATTCTGGGATGACATGGCTGACAGTAGGCAGGCCTTTGTCACACATCACATGCATCCATGGTTCAAGGGAGTGGGGATATTACCCAAGTCACATACGCCCACACAGTGCCATTCCAAGGCAAATGTCCTAAACACAGGTTAACTCCCATACACCTACAGGACAACTGCATTGTTTTCTTATGCTAATCAGTGCTAGATGTGTAGCGTCCATATTCACAGCTGGTCACTGTAGATCCAACATTGGGGAGTACTGACATCTGTGCAGTGGGAGACACCTGGCTGATGGCTCTGTAGTGCATAATAGCATGACCACCATATACCGCAGAACCTAGCACTTCTACCATATATCTCAGAACCAGACATGTGGGCCATAACACAGGTATGGACCGCTCCAGGTGGTGTATCCACATACATAAAAAACACTCACATGTACTGACCGCTCCCCCCACAAAAGGCATCACAAATGAGTCATGTGCAGGACACAGTGTCACATGCTGAATTCTAGGATGTAAACCTCAGACACCACCATGCCCTCAGACCACCAACACGCATCCATACATGTTGTATGACATAGAAGTGTACACCATCATGTGACCCTTGACCTGTGTACTGTACTAAGCTCTACATCAACTGTCAAGAGTACACATGTACTGACACAGTTGCATCATGTGTTATGCAATGCAATGATACCACTGTCTGTGACCAGGTCAGCTGTACACATACCAGGGGCCCTCGGTACTTTCCACCATTAGCAGATGACTGTTGCTGTACACCAGTACACACCCTCATGTATGGATATGACATACATGTACCTGCCCTGGGTATGTACATGCCACACACACACACACACACACACACACACACACACACACACACACAACATACATGTAAATAGCATAGCTGTTGTTGTCCTTTGTGCAAACAGGTGGCTACAGCCATTACACACATGCACATGGAATGTAGGTCCATGGCTGCTGAATGCTAACAGTACATAAGGTGTGATATCAATGTTGACAGAGATAACACTCCCTCAGTACTGGTCACCCATTATACCCATCATATCATACAACAGTCCATGTGTCATGTATGTCATTACACATGTCAACCAATTGCAATGCCTACAAACATGCCCAAATGTCAGGATTGTAGGACCTACACACCTGTATGCGTAGTGTTGTGCATTCAGATAACATGCTTGTGCAGTTGCTGATGTATGCAAGTGACATGTATCCTAGTACATCATGCAGTTGCAATGCAGCCTCAGCATTGCCAATTGTATATGGTGATATGCTGAATGTACAGAAAGATGTACCTCAGGTATGGTCAGATGTGTGGAAATAACTAAGTGGTGGGGCATCTTTGCAGATGGATGTTTGCTGTGGACAGCTCACAGGTGTGTCACAAGTGGTCCTACAATACCCTGTGTAACTGGTAAGCAATGGTTTCATTAAGTGAAAGACATAACACACAACTTAGACAGCGGTCAGGGTGACAGCGAAGGTAAATCACTTGACACCTGTTAATAGTTAAGATGTCCTGTGTGCATATATCAGCACTGTTGCCACAGGAAGCATCAGTACAGTTTGTAATGCATGCAATACTGCTGTACGTCTGACATACATAACATGAGCTAGGCAGGTCTGAGATTCACAGTACTGGCATGTGTGGTTGCGTGTGTGTCCATATATGTCACATATTGTGGGGAATACATCTCAATTGTTACTCACTCTCCTGTACACTAGTGTACACATCTGTACAGACTGCAATGTAGAAAGCAGGACATAGGCAATGGCGTGTATCTAACACATGTGAGGTATCTGTATGTGCATGACATAGGTGTATTAAATACTGAATGCCACAGTGTGTATATGTAGGGTTGACTGGTCCCTGGGGTGAGGATGTATGTTACCATACTGAACTGTTAAGACCCCTCCCACCATCCAGGTGATGCATTCTACTACCCGTGTTGATGTTCCCGATCTTAGGCCATACTGACTGCAGGTGTACATGTGTATTCTCTGTGACGTGTCATGTAGGTGCACAGTACTGTAATGATGATTTTCACATAGGCAGGGGTCCACACCTCACCAGTAGCAACTGTGTGTGAGTGTGTGTTACTGTGTCGGTGAAGCTGTGAGTGTGTGGGTGTGTTACTGTGTCACTGAATACATGTGTGTCAATACCTGAGTGTGTGGGTGCAGTTGTGTGTTGGCATCCTGTCATGGGAAGGTGTAATCCAGATTCCCAATGAAGCATCACACTTCCCACTGGCCTCTACCCTTGTAATCAGCTAGACCACTCTCTTACCTCACCACTCCATGTAACTGTACCTGTGATGTCACCCTTTATGGATGTCACGTCTGTGGCCACAGTAGCTTAATACACAGCTATCATGCTCTTGAATTGGTAGATGTGTTTGTAATGTGGGACATTCTCACTGGTATGTGGCAGCTACATGGTGCATGCTGGTATATTCATACATACCTGTGAGTAGTCCACATTGACATATGGGACACTAACTGCAAACGCTGACATCCACTGGCATGTGCAATTAGACCTGAAGGAAGACAGCAGAACATCATGACCAACATGCAGTTACTGTTGTTACACAAGACAAATACTGTTAACAGTATTGTACACCTGCACTACATGGTATATCTGCTGCCTGTCAACAGTCCTCAACAATTGTAAACTACACTTATCTTTCTAGTCTGTTCACCCTGTGCATCAGACCATATGAGCATGTCCCTGCACCGATGGTGTGGATGTCAGTGATGCGGCACAGGCATCATCATATGCACAGGATGTTAATGTTTGCCAGAAGTCTAGGCTGCACCATTGGATGACATCATGTGTGTGGGTTTGGGCCTTTGATCTAATTGGGCATGTGTGGATGTTATGTATGTGTGTGTTGCGGTGCCCTACATATGTTTCCAGTGTGTGCGTGTATGTATGCACACAGTTCTGCCATGTGTCTGGCCTACACAGGGGTATTATTGACAGCTGCAGACTTACAGGTGAGGTTTTATAGTTCATGGTGTCCAACCACGGGCATGTGACCTGTGCCTGCCAGGGGTTGCACGGGCACTACCAGTCAGAAGTGCAGATTGGGTACTGTCTGATGTCACTTGTCCACTGGAACCATGTCCCTGTTGAGACCATTCTGGGCCATGTGCACGTGGCCTGCTGTGTCGTGGTCTGGACAGCACAGTGCCAGATGCACTGCTGCTACCGCCACTATGGGAGCGGACATGTGAGGTAGCTCGTACACGTAGACCTGACACAGGTGATGTAGCAGGCCTATGTCGATGTGCCTGATGCCTCACTCCTACCAGATGCTCCAACACAGACAGCTCACGCTCACGGATTGTCATGCCACGGTCAAGGACTCCAACCATTTCACCCAACTGTCTATCCAAAGCTTCAGCAATCTGCTGTGGAGCATTTACCATTGTCTGGATGTTGTTATTTAAAGAACGGACAGCATCCCTCTGTAGCCTATGATCTTCTCTAGTGCACCGTTCAGCATGTGCCTGTGCCTCCATTACAGTCTGAAACATGCGTCTAGTGACAACAGCTGCTGTGCTCTGTCTTGCAGGAGCATGTTGGCCAGAGGTCCTTCTATGAGCAGCACTAACCACGTGCCTGTGTGGGGCACCACCAGTCATTTGGCTGGCACCATGGTGTGCAGGCACACCTTCCATAGCCCCCACACTTTCCTGTTCCAAGCTACCACGAGCCAACTGTCCTTCCTCTATGGCCACTGGTGATGGGGTATGTGCATGTATGGGATCTGTGTGTGGGGATGAGGGGGATATAGATGGAATGGCAACCAATGGCACAGTTTCAGCCCCTGACAACTCTGCTTGTGACTCAATCATATGTCCATCGTCACTGCTAGAGTCTGTGGGGACACTAACATCAGATGCACCGCAGGAGGGCAATGCACCTACATCACCTGTGAAGGCAGACAAGAACTGTACATTACAATCTATACAATAGACACACACACACACAGACACACACGCATGTGATATGACAAAAGGCATGCAACATGCATGTGATATGGCAGACGGCATGCAGCACAGACAATAACAGTGGTAGTTATCATACATCCCTGGGTTGCACACAACAACATGCATGTGTCATAGCAGATGACATGCAAATTATACAATCATAGTAGTAGTTAGCATACATCCCTGTGTTACACCATGTAGACCAGCACAGGTTAACAGTACACCTGCCTGATGTGTGGCATATGACCTTGACAATCACATGTAGTATGACATGTGATCTGTTGACGTGTGCAATGACATGCATATATGTTTAACTCAATGGTGTCCTGTCAAATATACAGTGGGGCAATGGTGTCCCAATGCAGTGTTGTCTGTCCACCCTACAGATATACTGCACATTTAGCTGATGTGCATGGCCATTGCAGGGAATCATGAGGCATCTCTAGTGCTATACAGTGTGAGTTACAGACAGGGTTCATAGCCTTGACTGTGTTCAGATACAATACATATATACTGTGGAATATGATCCACGTCACTGAGGTGTATACACACTAAATCATGATGTGGAAGTTGTGACACAGGTCACTGATGGGTATACGGATGACACCCCTGCACATCTGCAACCATATTGATGCTGCCTGGCAACTATGGCCAGACATGGTGAACACGTCGGCACACTATGTCCCACATGACATCTGTGTACCACACACACACACACACACACACACACACACACACACACACACACACACGAGGAGCAAGTATGGCATTGATGTCCAACACCAGCAAGAGGAATGTACTGTATCTGTGGGCTGATGTGGATACTGTACAGGTGACTGCTGTTATGTTGTGACACCCTCAAGATGTTCAACACATCTTATGTGGTGGATTGATGTTACGCCTACACAAGATGTGCACAGGCCTTTAGGAAGTCTAGTGTTCCACATCTACAATATGACCATTATACAAAGGCCATAGTTGGACCATGTGTAGCCATTGTATGACAGGGTGTACACACAAGCACATCATATCTACTATGTGTGTTGCTCCATGTCTCTGGCCATCCTCCATGGCCATGTGTGTACATGTGTTGTCTAAATTATTGTGACGGGCATCTATTTCACATGTCTGTGTAGTCCCATATGGCATATATGCTCCACTGACGACAGGGTTATGCAGTTAAAGGGTGGTATGTGGGATATGTTTTCAGGTTAGGTAGGCAGCATTGCAGCCAGACCACTAGATGTCATGGACATGTCATGATAGCACATCACATTGTGTGACATTCAAAGCAGGGCTATGATCCACACCAGTGAATCCTGTGTGCTGGCCATACTCCAGCCCACTGTGTAGTATTGTTTTTATTCACCACATGTGTAGTTCTGATCTCTAGTAAGTCTCTAAAGTGAACAGCACCTCCACCATTGTATGCACAGCGGTCCACACATCTGGCAATGACAGTTTGTGAGGATTCATGTCAGTAAGATGATTCACATAGTTTGCAAATGTTGCACATGGATAGTCATTGTGATGCATTGCAGGTCCAACCTGTATATTGTGACAGGACCATACATTATGTGTACATGTTGTAAATGGCCACATGGCAGATAGATTTGTGCATTACGATTCCTGATAAATAATAACACTCTCACCTGCAATGGGCTGCTGTTGCAGCAGAATGCCAGATGTACCTAAATAGGAGTAACACATCAGTATGAGCTTAATCCATGCCTGTATAATGGCTACAGGGTGCAATGTGCATAACAGATACACCAGTACATTAGACTATACTATGGTGTATGCACATGTGTGCATACACAGAGTAGCATACTATAGTATGCGGCATGTGTGTATACATGCCTTGCATATGATATTACATTACATATTGTACAGTGACACATACAACTATATGGAATACAGTTGTTATAGGTGCAGTACTGACTTACCAGGCAACTCCAGGCTCAGTGGTTGAGAGACACCCACCTCCAAATATCGGCTAAGGCTTGTGGATGTGGTTCTGCAGGTGTCCCCACGTTGGCCAGTAACTCCTCGGTACGTGTGAGTGGGGGCTGGGTTGGTGGTCCACCACCTGTTGCACCTTGTTCCCTGGCAATTGCATTCGCACACTGTTTTGCCCATCTATTGAGGTCTATACAGTGTCTGCGCACCTGCTGGTATGTGCAGTTGTGATCACCGACATCATTAACCCTCCTGCAAAGTACCATCCACAGGGCATCTCGCTGCTGTGCATCCTGTGGCACATGGCTGAACAGGATATCATGATTGTCAAGTAGGTATGGGATGAGAGCCTCATCCTCCAACTGGGTAAAAGGGGGTAGCCTTGCACGTGGCATACCTGGAAGACATAATGATTGAGACAGGTCACAGTAACTCACAGAGACATACAGAGCTACAGCTGAAAATACGTGTGTATTGCATTTATTAAGTTTAAATAGTTGTATTTTCAAACCTACATGACACTGATGTGTTTGTGTCACACACATGTGACACTCAATGTTGAGTGGATATTCTCACCATATGTGTGTGTGTGTGTCATTTGATTACATTGCTCATACTCCATGTAGATGCTGTCTTGATGTGGGCATGTCTGTTTGCCTGTACTGGTGTTCCTACCTATCAGCACATGGCTGGATGTGTCCACATTAATGCAGTCGACCTTGATGCTCTGTATATGTCACATATAAGGACTTACACTGCCTTAACAGACATGATCTGTGACCCTGCAGACTTGCTCACATACGGTTTTACATGTATGTGTTCTGCCATATACATCTACATGGCACTGTACAGCAATTCAACATCCTGCCATGTATCATCTTTGTTGCACATGTGATACACATGGGACACTGGCTAGCCAGATGGTATTTGCAGGGATGGATATCAACTATAGCATGTACAGCCAAAGTCAACTAGTGGGCTATATGCCATGGGCCATGTATGAATCTAGGATGAAAGGTTATATGGCAGTAGCTGACAGGTGGGTCTGTGGGGCCAGGTGGAGCAGTGCCACATTACTGATCCACAGGGTTAATGATACATTTACCATGCATTACCATGCAGTCATCACACCATGTCTGAGAGGGGAGCAATGTGCAGCTTTGACAGACAGGAATGCATAGTATGGCAGGACTATGTAAAGTGTATGGGACAAGGATCTGTGCAGCATGTGGAAGGTGGATGTCCATGAAGTATGTGTTCGAGATCAGGATGAGTACATGTAGCATGTCCAACATCACTGGGTTGGACATGGATTTATTCAGGGTATGCATCATGCTACACTGTGGAGATGGGGAATGGGAAGGCTGGTGTAGGCTATCTGCACATGGCCAATACCCCTTAAAGGAAATATGTGATCTGATATGGGTCATTTGAGTGTTGTGTATGGCTGGACAAGGATCTCTAAATTCATGGATGGCACCCTATCATTATTAGGGTTGCCACATATGACTACCTGTCAGGTGTGGTGACATAGCTATCACAGGAAAGACAACTGCCCAGCTGCATCCCTTCCACACAAGTGTCCATTATGTTGACCTCTGCTTAGGTGGTAGTTCATGGGTACAGTGTTATTAACATAGGGGTGACAATGCAATATGTAGCTGTCAGATTGTGGCCATATGTCACAGACACCTCACCCACAAAGCCCCTTCTGTATGTTGTCCACAACACTCCTGAGTCAGCTACTGCTCCTAGGTCATAGTCATTCGCATACTTCAATAGGCAGATGCCTTATGTTTGTCTGTGAGGTATGGACTACAATGAGGGGGAATAAAATTCATTAACCCTGCCACTGGTGTGATGAGCATGTATTATTCAGACACCTTCTGTAGTGTTGGTTCTTCCAGAAGTCCTGTTGCAAAACACTCCTGTGACATAGGAATGTACAGCTAGTATACCAAGTGTAGGTGGTACACAGTATGGGTGATGATGTCCTATGACATGGCAAGGTTATGATATGCAGTGTGGCATCAACCATACTGTCATCTACATCTGTACTGCTGACATCAATTAATTGATCAAGGTTTGTGGCCTTCCAGACCAGACTCAGCAGGGTAGTAGTGCAATGCTTCCCATTATCAGTGGTGTCTCCCCCGTTGTGGGTTGTGATACCTGTTGGTGTGCACCATTCAGTGTGTACACAACCTGACATGGAGCTATGTTTTACATGATGTGTATGTGGAGAACATCTTGTTTTGCCATATGTGTATGATACAACCTGTGATGTGGACAGGTCCCATGCAGCCTGAGTGCAGCTTGTACCTGCATAGTTGAGCGTACAGGGGCCCTGTGGTATACATGGATATATACTTGTGTACCTGTTGGGGTAGGGAGCCATGTGTTTATGTTATCCAAGACTCTATCTGGATTGCTTATTCATGCTCAGCACATGGTTAGAACTTGTAAGCACTACATAAGCTAATAATTACTAGAGCGCTCAGTCTTCCTCATTACCTAGAGGTAAGGGTAAACAGGTTTTGTACATACTTTTCTCACTTCCTTAGAGTAAATTAACTCTTGTATTCACGTTCCTCACTTATCTAGGTGAAAGTAGCTCTATATTCAGGCATGTCCAAGAGTCAACTGCCAGTGTTCTCACCTGTCTATCTGATGAATCTGGACATCATGAGGCAATGTGCACATTGCCTCATGTACACAGACAAGCCTCTCCACCTACCATCCAACACTACAACCTGTGAGAGATGCACTCATCTAGCCAAACTGGAGGTAAAGGTCTCTCCAACCAAGCCTGACCCTGACAGTCATGTGGAGAAGGTAAACATTCGCACCACACTCATCACATAGTCTCACTGAATCTACCCCACCATTAACTGGTAAAACTACTCATGTACCAACACATTAGCTCAACGCTTTCCGGAATTCATAAACACCAATGCCCTGAATCAACATATCCACACACCAACCACGGACAACAATATCCTAGACCTAGGCATTACCAACATGAGTGACTGGTGCTCCACACGTGAACCATGAGCTGAACATCATTGATATCCACATCCTGCCCCCACAATCCATTAAGGGAACCACAGTATAATATGTCTACAAAGCCAACTACATGCTTCTTAAGACAAATGTGGTGAACGTCATGACACCCATGCAGATGGACAATACTGTTACAACTGCTGAATCCTACACAAATGCACTCTATAAGCACTTACACGAGTGCATGGCTTGTGCTATCCCAAACAGAACTAGGATGCTATACTCCTAATTAAGGAAACCAATCTGGTGGTCCCCTGCCATAAACAAACTGTACTACAGGAGGAAGACACTGTTGCAAATGAGAGTACAATCCCATGCGTGGAGGAACTCCCTGGCCAGCCTCAGTAAGAAGGTGAGATCCCTTATAAGATCCTCCAAAGCTAGCTACGAAAACTAAAATGCCACTTATTCCAACAACAACTACAAAGCATTCTATAGCTATGTCACATATCTCGATGTCAACAACCAGATCTGCTCTGAGTTACAGCACAAAGGTGCGAACATTGCAGAAACAACTGATATTGGCAATATCCTGGCAGATATGTTCAGTGCTACCTTTCCCCCCTCCCTCTCAAAGCTGCACACTCTAAAGCCAATATCGCAGCATCCATGGGACTAGACAACATCCCAGGCTGCGTTTTACATGAACTTCAGAACATACTGTCTCCCCACCTACACACCATGTTCAATAATAGCCTCACATCGGGCATAGTGTCCCCTGAATGGCACACAGCAACAGTTATCCCACTACACAAAGGTGGCACCACAATGGACCATGGGACCTATTTCCTTATAGGTCTGATTAGCCTGGTCTTTAAGGCTATGTTGCACATCATGGATCTCAGTCACAGAGACATTGGGTACCTCCAAACCTTTGACACTTCCCAGTTTGGCATTAAGGGCAAACCATGCCTCCTAAACCTGGTGGACTTCTTAGAGACAGTTACCAAGGCATTAGATGAGGGTAAGGAGGTCCACACAGCCTACCTAGATCTCTCATAGGCTTTCAACACCATTCCTCCTTCTGGTATTATCAACATACCCATCCGCCTGAACATTAACCCCTATGTCATGTGATGGTTTGCAAAGTGGCTCACGGACAGAACCCACACAGTGGGAGTTGCATACCCTAGGTCCGACTGTATACCAGTTACAAGTGGCGTCCCCCAGGGCTCAGTCCTAGGACCCCTCATGTTCGGTATATATTTCTCTGACATACAGACAAGCACAGGAGGGCTTTGGCTGAAAAGAGGTTTGCAGATGACTGCAAACTAGGGGACATAATTGTTTCCCCAGCTGTTACAGACACCCTCTGGAAGGGTAGCACTGAGACAGATAACTGGTGTTAATATCACGGCGTCAAGTTGAATGCCTAAAAGTGCATAGTCATCCCCTTTGGATATAACTAATTTCCCATGGACTACCACATAGGTGCTAGTCCCCTACATACAGAAAAGGTAATAAGGGATCTGGAAACCCCAGTAGATAGCAATCTCTCCTTCGATACCCATAATGACAAGGTGGTTAGAATATCCTTCTACATGGCCCCCCTAATCTCTAATGGGTTCGCATCCAGATCAAAGGAGGCCATTGTGACTCTACTCATGACATATTAGACCCTTTAAAGGATACAACACCTCATTTGGAATATACCTTACAAGACAACTTCAACAGCTTGGAAGACCACACCAGTACCACATCAAGAGGATTACTGACCTCAAACAGATGACCTATGCAGCATAACCTAAGAAATTCCAGCTGTACTCCATTGCATACCGCATACTCACAGGTGATCTCTGCTTGACATACAAGGCCCATGTCCAACCCTGTATTGCTGGATATGGTCCACCTAAACAGAGGCCCCTGAGAGCCACATGCTCTAGGGATATGCACCTAACCACAACGATGAGTAGGACGTGCTGGATGGATAGATTCCTGACCCGAACACTCCCCATGCTTTGGAACATGATTCCAATGTACATCAGGCAGGGCCCCTCACTAGCACTCTTCAAGGGAAACCTTGACATGTGGATGGGAGACAGACACGTACCCCGGGGATCACTGAAGTGGCTCTGCTGGACAGAGGCACAGGGAACTAATAGCTCTGCCGTTCAGAGCACAGGGAACCAACCTATGGGGGTGGCGAAAGCCAATACACTCTAGCTAGGCTTACAAATACCCTTGGTAAGACAGCCTAGTACCTACCTTTGCACATATTACATGTCTTATGTGCATGGATAGTTAACTAGCTCTTCCATTTTACTTTGCTATCATGCTGATAAACTGTTGGGTGACTAAAAGACATACGTATCCTGTTTTTGTGTATTGTAAATGCCAATAGACATAACTAATGTTTGCCTAACATTACAGTAATGCTATGTAGCTTGTAATACATATCTGCCTACAATACTGTACATTACACAGTTATTGGCACAATATCCCACAATGCAAATCATAATTGCACAGTGGCCCAACTTTCCACATGTTATTCTCAGTAATACACCCATACATATGGTTACAGTTACGATATATCAACATATGCTATCCCCTGTTATAGCACATACTTGTTGGACCTGCCCTGCCACTGACATCGGCTGGTGATGAATATTTCTGTTCAAAGCCCTTATATAGCATCCCTTGTGGTTTATGCAGTGTTTGCCTTGTGATCTACAGCAGTACACACAAATACTACAAGCGTTACTATGCTCAACAATACATCACTACAGGATAACTGTTTCTACTATATGGATTGCATGCACTTTAAATACTACAGAAAGGTACTTCATACACAGACATAATAACTGTTCTACATAACTTATTAGTAATCTGAGGTGCCGTTAACTGTTGAGTCAATTCTTTTCAGTTTGTGTTTCAATGTTCTTTGTAATGTTCCACTGGTATATACAGATGGTTTGAATGTGTGATAACACACCCTTTTCTAGTTACATATCGGTAATGTGTGGTATTCTGTCCACCAATTGCTGTTCCAAAGTAGTTAATTAGATGCACATCAGCTGTGCAGCTACTCCATTAGCTGATACCATGGCAACAGTGGTGTATAACTGAGTACTCCTTTCGGGCGTTGTCCGTTTGCCTTACTTTCGAGGAAGATGGCCTGGATGTATTGTTTGTGATATATTTCAACAGCTATATGGAGACACACAGAGATATATTAGCTTCATGACTCTCGTGGACTGTGTGTAATGGCTAGATGATTTTGTTCTACATGTGAGTACAGCTGTTATATTTCAGAACATTGCTACTTATGCAGGGTTTGTTTGTACCTGATACTTCTGTAGATGTTTAAGTCTGGCAAGGATGTTTGGGCAGCTCAAGGCTGTATGGCTATGCATGAACTGTTATGTGGTTTACAGTGTACTCACCAGACATCCTTGATTTGGTGTACAAGTGTAGCATACTGTGCTGTTACTCAGTAATTGCTAACAAATCCTGGTGTACACACAACCCTCTGAAACGGGATTAGTGCAAACAAACTCTGTAACATCAGCAGCTGTTCCATTGTATAACAGCAGCTATTTCACATAGGGCCATGTTAGTGTGTCTCTGACAAGGTATGTTAAGGCTTCTGCAGATGTTGTACAGGGAGTGAATGATTTGTGATGCTATTACAGTTTGTATTGTAATATGTTTGGATGTGAGGGTGATGTTGGTGGGTGTGCTTAGCAGATGCAGGTGTGTAGGAACTGCTTTTATACATAATCGATATGTGCGTGAGGGTTCCTTCCCTATTTGAACACCTATCTTTTTGTGGACTAATACAATGGTAATTGCAGGCTGATTCACTGAGGCACTGTTATGTGGTTCTTTTATAGCATGCAGGTGATGTTAGTCCTTTAATCCCTTTGGTAATACATCTGAATGTAATAAAGTGTTGCTACATGAAAGCTGTGTATTTCTGTCATAGGTATTTGCAGTCATCGTAGTTTTGTTGGTGATTGACCCTCTTTGGCTAGGGTTGCCACCTTTTTATATGGCCATAGTGGGACATTTTCAGGACACACATCAGAATTTCCAGGCCCACACAAACCCACGGTCAGTACAAGGGATAGAACTTTCCTTTCTTGCCTAAATATAAGCTTATTCTTGTAGGAGTTTAGTTGCTTATCCTGTTTCTTGTAACATGTAGGCATTTTAGATACAGAAATCACTATTGTATGCAACTATTACAGTACATATGGGACATAATTATGTCCTACAATCCCAGGACATTTGCCACATTTAATATATTTGGTCAGGACACAACCGCCCAAAGAGGGAGTGTCCCTCACAAAGTGGGACAGTTACTAACACTATCATTAGCTCATGTCCGTAGCACATATTTGTAATAGTGTATAGGCATATACTCTCCATATCCTTTGTTCATAAAGGTTGGTAGTGGCGGAATATGTGATTGTTATGGTCCAGGTTATACACATATGTGAACACTTCAACTGCTGTATACAGGATACCTATAGAATCCCGAAACCACAGAGTTCTGACACACACAGTACCGGGACCAGACTCCCATACCCCAAATTACTGACAGCAACAGTAACTCCCAAAAGTAACACGAACATGGAACACACACACGCACACACAGACACACTGCTACCCAACACATCCAAACAAACCATCTTACACTACGTATGAGTAGGTGGCCAAGCCCCCTACACCCCCCATGTAGGTGTCTGCACCCCCCACACCACCCCCTACTTTAATATTCTACCTCCTAGGTTGTGCAAACAGATGCACAAAGCTAACCCACACCCACACATTACAGTACCCCAAGAACACACACCACACACAGAACACAAGAACACACACTTACACACACTACAGCCCCAAGAAATACACTTACACACAATAACCTACCTGGTCTGCAACACCAGAAGCAATTACTAACTGCCCCTTAACATCGTGATTTTACACCATGCGCATCTGGTGTTTCGGTACTGTGTTCTTTCGGACCTTAAACCTTGGGATTACATGCGTCAGTATATAAAGCAGTCGGTATGTGGTAGGTATCCAATTTATAAGTACCTCCATGGTTATGTAGATGTTGTTAACCTATCTATATATCTACATATTTATGTATATCCCCATATATCGACATATCTCTCTCTCTCTCCTTCTCTCCCTCTCTCTCTCTCTATATATATATATATATATATATATATATATATATATATATATATATATATATATATATATATATATATAAACATACACCTTTCATTGGGTACATGCTGGTTTGTCCTATTTCAACACATTCCTATCTTTTGTGTTTTATCCTGTCAGTATACACGACTGCCCTTGGTACATCTCATGTAGCTTATTGGTATGTTATTGTGATGAATGTGTACATGGTTGCATGTTTTAATCCTGGCAGTTATATCTTACTTCTCAGAGCAGGCGCTGGTAGTGCAAGGGTGATTAACGTGCATTTCAGCGGTTGTGTGTTCCACATGTTTATTATTCTGTGGAGAACTACCTATATATGCAAGCTGTGTTTAAGGTATACTATGTAACATGTAAATATCTGTGAAGATTCCTGTCAGGGATACTCCCCATTATTTGGAACTACATCCCTGATTACATTTTACAAAACCCCTTACTAACACTCCAGGGAATCCTTGCAGAGTGGGTGGTGAACAGTGGCTACACCCCAGGGATCCTGCAATTGGCTTTGCTCCACAGAGGGACAGTTAGTTAATCAATGGGTGGTGACAGCAGACATGTTTTGCCTATGTTTATGAGTGGCCTCGGCAGTTGAGCATGTACCTACCTATGTATCTATGAACCTGTACATACAGTATGGACACATGCTGATAGTTTAATTTACTGTTCAGGTATTGACTTACCTTGTGCCAATGGCGGTTATGTGTACAATAGTTGAGGGCTACCTATGTAGGATGCACACAGTAGACCACCTATACATGACAATTTACAGGTGGTTGTGTGTGTGTCTGCCATCCAGGTTTGCTGTGTATGCAGGTGGAGAAGGGTGTCAGTCCATGAGTGCCTACACTGTTAGTGTGTGTGTGTGTTATACATTCCCTCTTTGCCAAGGCATGGGCATACTGGGCATGCCTCTGTCTGCCTAAAAGGGCTAGCACAGGGCATTCGTGGTGTGAGCCCCTCTGTGCCTGTGGGTCCCTTGGCAATGGTGGTGGGCTGTGAGGGCCTTCACCATTCTGTTCCTACCGCAGCTGTTTCTGCAGGATCATATTGTGTAGCATAGCACATACTATGAAGATGTGGGTACACATTCCTGGAGAGTACTGCAAGGCTCCACCAGATATGTCCAAGCAATGGAACCATGATTTCAGCATCCCAAACACGTGCTCTATGATGATTCTGGTTTCTGCATGTGCCTCATTATGGTGTTCTTGCGAGGCTGTGTGTGCATTTCTGATGGGGGTCATCATCCATGGTTCCAGTGCATAGCCAGCATCCCCCACCAGGTGACCATATGGGATGTCCCCCTTGGCAAATACCCGATACAGCTGTGAGGCATGCCAGATGTGGGAGTCATGATAGCTTCCAGGACTGCCAACACACATATCCATGATAATGCCCTGGGCATTGCACATGACCTGGCAGTTGATGGAGGGGAATCCCTTGCGGTTTATGTAGCACCTACCCTGCTCACCGGGTGGTAACTTGATGTGTATGTGCATGCAGTCTATTGCACCCAGTACCTCCGGGTAGTCTGCCACATAGTGGAAGAGGCGCATATTGCTGGTCAGCTCCTCCTGCATTCGGGGGAAGTATAAGTGCTCATTGGCATGTGGTAACATGGCATCCAGGAACTGGTGGGGTACCCTGGATGCTGATGCCTGTGAGATTCCCATGATAGTTGGCCTTTCGAAGGTACCTGTGGCTAGTATTCTCAAGCTTACACATACCTCTGTGTCCACTGGGATGGGTTCCACTTTGTAACTTCTGACACTGAGGTGTGGCCGGCACAGCTCAACAAGTTGCTTTATGATGTCCCTGTCCACCCTGTAATGCTCTACTATCTCCAGATCATGTAGCCCCTGCTAGGTCACCCTGGGTCTGAACACTCTTCTCCTCTTCTGGTGTCTGAGATGGTTGTCAGTATCATCCTCCACACCACCATCAGTCTCCAACACATGCTGGTGAATCAAAGCTATGGTGGCCCCTAACATGTACATATTAAAAGTTCCCCGTCTGTATACACCAATGGTGCAGAGTGTCTGGGAATACACAAGTGTGTGTGTGGGGCTTTCACACCTTATACTATTGTGCAATGGATGATGCTGTTGTAATTGGGTGTGTTTGTGCTATTCCAGCTGCAGGGTATCTTAATTATTGGTTTTATAGCAGGTACTGCTATTGTGGGGCCTTTGGTGTTGACTTACGCTTGGCTGCCGTGATTCATCTATTGCCCTTTACTTCAATTTTCTACCCGAGTCCCCTTCCATTGTCAGGCATGCATCTCAGCTGCCGCCTTTCTTGTTTTGTACTTTCACAACCCAGGATTGTATTGGGAAATGTGTTATGTAGCTGATCTTCTGCAAGTTTCCTTTGTTCTGCTTTGACAGTTCTCTTTTCTTTGCTTTACAGCACCTCCCCCCTTTCCTGTTCTGCAGGTAGTTGCTAGCAGCCTTGTTAGCTGTTGTCTATGGCCTACTGTGAGTTTCTAGATGCTAATTACTCATTTGTACTCCAATTACCATGCTGCAGCATATCCTTATTGTCTTCCCGTATCCTTCCTGTTTCAGCTGTGGTGCGCATCGCACACAGCCATTTACTGGGTTTCATGTGCGTTTTAATCCACGTTCACATGAACTTTCAGTTACCTTGTGTGTTCTTAGCTAAGCAAAGCTATGGCTACTTCCACACCCCTGTCCTGAGGCTTTGCTTAGCAACATGCAACACGGATTAGCAATGATCCAATGTGCTTACAGCTACGGTGGTGTGCCTCTCTCTTGATGTCATGTTTACCTCCAGGCCACTCCTCGGTGTTGTACCACTACACCGTGTGGAACATCCTTATGCCAGCGGGGTGTTTGCGATTCAGTATTACTTGACTTATTTGCATGGCATTGACTGCTAATTCCTAGTTACCGCATGGAACACTGTCACAGACCCTTAGCAACCCTTGCCCCATGGTTGTGGTGTAGCATGCATGCCATTGACTATTATGGGGATATCATGAATTGTGTTACATTGCAGTTTTATGACGTCTAAATATATTTTCCTTGTGATCCCGTTTGTGCACAAATGCACTGCGGTTTTACTTTGCATTAGTGTGGTCATGACAGTAAATGTTTTTTTTATATGTTGTGCATGTTGTTTTATGCCATTGGCTATATATTTAGCCATTGGCATATATTAACATTATAATACATAAGTTTGGTCTGCTTTCATGGCTCCGATTTTATGTTTGACAAAATGTAGACCTTTTTTTTTTATTTACATTTCTAAATGCTTACGCTACGCCTGCACCACTTCATGAATTGCTATATACCTTCATTTGCATGCTACACTGCTGCACATGGGGTAATTAGCATTAGCTCTGCCGTACGCTGGTAGTGCACGTGGAAACAGCTCATACCTGAATCGCTCTGCGGCCATATTTGGCGCTAGATCGCCGATGCTACTCCGGCGCCTGGCGCAAGCTTCATGAATCCCGAGGCAACTCTTTAGCAAAACAGACTATGGACAATCCTAATCACTATTTTAAGTTTTTTGTCCTTGAGCAAATAACACCAAATAGTAGGGAGTTAGAAGTAAAAGAGTTACATTGGCAACTCTATCTTAATGCATTTAGTGGGTTAGGATTGAATAAGCAGTATTTGATAACGTGCTTGTTAAAATTGAAAGCTCTTGAAAGGTAGATTTTAAATTTTATTTATGACAGTAATTATTAGTGGAGTTTGTTGATTGTTCAACATATTTCCCTGGATTCAGCAAGCAGCCATACAGGAATAAGTTATTCCTTCACAGCAGGGGCAGTTCCTGTTCAGCAAATCAGCGTGTCGTGCATATGTATGAAGGCATGCTGCTGTGCTCTAAAACAGACACGCTTCCATGTATGAGTGCAGGGGGTGTGTCTGAGAGCAGAGCTCTCACAATACATATGCCCTCTGCACTCCAGAATTGCCTTTCGCAATTTGAAATGAGCAAGAATGCTCGTAACACCCCCAGTCCATTAGGGTAAGAAATCTGGTCAAAGCCATAAGGGACAATCGTCCCTACCAAGCCAAAAGTTGATAGAATAACAGATGTAGCATAAGCACATAATGCACACCTCCCAACCCGTCAGAGTGAGGAAAGTGGACAAAGCCAAAAGGGACAATCATCCCACAAAGCAGAAAGTTGATAGAATAGCAGGTTCAGCATTAGCAGGGATATTCTGAAGGGTACAAATAAACAAACACAGCAAAGTTATTTTTAAAAATGCAATAAAGTTTAAGCGTAGCTGTGCTGGTGTGCCCATTGCTTAGATATGCTTAGTCCAGCTTAAACAGCACAAGATGTTAAATAGTAAGAGACATCCAACATAAGCAGTACTGCAACAGTGTAGTGATTAGAGTGTACACTTTGCAAGCAGCCATTCCCGGTTCTATCCCCACTGTAACCCCTTTGCTTTTTACATGTGAAAGTAGTACATAAACTTTTTTTATAATTAGCTACTAAATAACTTATATTTGTTAACCAGAGTCCTGTAGTAGGTCCAGATGTGAGGTGTTAGTTTAATAAAGTTGTAAAACCCCCATATAAACACAAGTGCCCCATACAGTATAGTCACACATGAATGAATGTAATGAAAGCACACTGGGGGATGTCAGGGACAGTAAACAAATTTATAATATGTAATGAATGATGAATCAATCCTATACAACACATAGTCTATAAAATAAAAAATAAGCAATGCTAAGCATTGCACAGCTCTGCTTACCAGGTGTAAGCATTGTGTAAATATGACTGCTAAGCAATGAGTAACCCAGCTAAGTGGATTTGTCCATTGGTAAGCAGTGCTGAACCTGCCCCTTTAAGCAATGCCAACCTTAGTTGAGCAGGTCTTCCCATAGCTTAGCTTAGCTCAGCATATTCAAAACTGTCCAATCACAGCAAAAGTCAGGAAAATGGCAGTATTTAAACCTCACAGGTGGGAATACAGCTCATAACTGGTTGCAACTTCCCACTGTAGGCAGTATGGCAGGTGATGGTGAGGGCATGCGCTTCTGGATGCAGCACTGAGGCATACAGGAGTCCAAGGTCATGGAAGGACTCCTGGTAAATAACCATGATGAGAGACTGCTGCAGGGCCAGTACCAGGGCTCCTAATATAAAGTTGAAGCATGGGACCATCTCACCTGTGATCCACCACTATGCCGACTTGAAGCAGATGAAGAGGAAGCTCTTGGACAAGTGGATCCAAGAAGCAAGGCAGAGGGGTGATGTCCCAACAGTGTGTAAGTATTCCTATCAATAACTGTTTACCAAGGTCCAGCCTGTGTATGTGATGGATAGATATGCCTAAATATTTCTCTATTCCCTTTACAGCTCCAGCTGAGTGGGCTGTGAATCAGGAAGCCCATGCCAGTAGGTTGCAAAGGCTGTGTTTCGAGGCTGGTGTGTAACAATCCTGCTTGTGGTAGTCATACCAAATAAATATAAAGTAGTAGAAAGTCACCTGGCAGTATAAAAACTGTGTATGGGTTGTACTGAATAAAACAGAAAATATGACAGTAATAGTCCCATATAGGTGATATTTAAATAAAACCATAACTGCCTGTCAATAAAGTTCGAAATCCTGGACTGGTTGTGTTTACTCTGGTATTGTATGACATTTATTGTTGCATTCTCTGAACAGTAATGTTGTGTTACCCACACTGTGCTACATAACAAATATACGTCTAGGAATGTCTGCATAAGACTATTGTAAGTACAAGGGCAGATTGTACAACCAAGAGAGACAGAAAACACTGAAGGAACAGACAGCAGTTTCTAAATAGCTCACTCTGATGAAACACACCTTGTATTTTTAGCACACACAGCCATGGCTAGAATCCTGGGAGTGGTAGTAAGCTCTCTGGATAATCATACCCAGAATGTCCAGATAATTTGCTCATATTTTTGGCCTGTTCTTCTTTCTCCCTGGCAAATCACTAGGATGATCTCAGAATTGTAATCACTAAATAATGACATACATTTGAGTTTCAGACTTCAGTTCCTTCAGAAAATGTATATTAAATCAAATCCTGTTACTCTAGCAACTCTGTAAGTTTATAAGAGCAATATTCAAAATATGTCCCTAATTGTACCCCCATGTTGACAAGCTTTGTCCAGATGTTGTGCATTAAGAGATTGAGAAGTATGTGCATAATTTTAACGAGGAATCAGAGAGACTTAGACAGAAAACACTGAAGGGACAGACATCGGTTTCTAAATAGCTCACTCTGATGAAACAGAAATTGTATTTTTAGCAGACACAGCCATGGTTCAAATCCTGGGAGTTGTAGTAAGCCGTACGCATAATCATACCTCTCAACTGTACAGATTTTCCCAGAATGTCCAGATATTGGCTCATATTTTTGGCCTGTTCCTTTTTTTTCTGGCAAATCACTGGGATGATCTCCAGATTGTAGTCACCAAATAATGACATACATTTGAGTGTCAGACCACAAATCCTTCAGAAAATGTATATTAAAACAAATCCTGTTACTCTAGCAACTGTCTAAATGTTTATAACAGCAATATTTAAAATATGTCAATATTTGTACCCCCATTTTGTCAAGCATTGTCCAGATGTTGTGCATTAAAAGGTTGAGAGGTATGTGTATAATTTTAACTAGGAATCTGGGAATATGTGTAGAAACAGTCAGGTAGTGTTAACAAACATTCCATCCACAGGTCTACCAGGTAAGAGAAGTAGAATTTAGCTATAAGGCAGTTGAAGTATACACTGTGTACAAACATTTCACTTCCCAAATCAAGGCCATAGGGTATTGTAATAATACCTGTAGAGTAATGATTAGAGCAATGATAATTAAAGTTGTGAGTACTGCAAGGATATACAAGTTGTTAATTGACATCTCTCTCTCCTCCCCACCATATCTGCAACAACAATCTAAACACACAAATCAATGGGTACGTTTTACACCAAACCTACTATTTTAATATAGGTATATCTATATTATATATATATATATATATATATATATATATATATATATATATATATATATATGTGTGTCTTATTGTATAAACAAATATTGAAATGTATTTCTGTTAATGTTCCATGTTGAAATACTATCATTGGTGGCCTGTCGCTATCAATTTAACCTGCATGCCATTGTAATGGCCACTGTGGTTCCATATATGCATGTGTTCTGTTTGCTATGCAACTATTCCATATCTGTTGTTTTGGATTAATGGGAATATTTATGCATGCTGTTATAACTAATCCTGGATTGTGTTGGCTATTACTAACCCACATATGTTCTAAAACTGTAACACCATAGCACATTTGGGAAGGCCGGTCCCAGTGGACCCATCTCTCCCACCTCATCTGACCGTGGCACCGGGCCCCAGCACTTCTGGGACCCACCCCAGGATCTCCTTATCTCTGGTCCTGCACCACTTTCAGATGGAACCACCTCAGCGGATGGGGATCATCCCCTGTTGGGAGTGAGCACGGATAGGATCCTGTCACCTGAAGCCAGGTCCGGGGTTTGGTGCGTAGCAAGCTCTGAAAGGAGTTTGGAGATCTGCTATGCCAGCTTGAGGGCTGCGTGGTGCAAGTAGAGGGTCAGCTTGCCCCTCCTGATCAGCCCTCAGCACAGGCATCTTTGGGGCCATGAAGGTGTGACTGCCCATGGGTGGGGACCTCAGTCCCACTGTTTCCATTTAGGGCTCATGGGCTTCTGATTTCCAAACACTCCTACCCATCCAAGGTGTTACTCCCCACACGTGTCATATAATGGCCCTGTATGCTGTCTTGTCTGTCTTCCTACTCAACCTACCTCCCCAAATATACCTACTATCCTTCCCCAACATCCCACGCTCACCTTAAAAAAAGGGCAATCTTTTCCCCAAAAAAAATTTTTGCCCCATACGTAGCTGTCCTTTTCGCACACGTGTCCACTGTACACATGTAATCTGGTCTAATCGGCTTCACAACACGTTATTGTTGTCCTCACCCCTCTCTCAGGAGGTTGAGTGTCCAAATGTACTTATAAATTCAGTATATATGCACAGCTGCTGCTGTAGAAGAAATGGACAGCTATGGACCTTCTCTACACCTGTCCTGCATATCCCTAGCTACTTTCCGTATTGTCTTAAGTGGCCCCTTTTTCACCACTTTCCTATAACCCCTTTTTTCTTTTCTTTTAAAGAAATTAGCACTGGGGTAAGCAGGAGTAAGCACTTTTAAGCAGCAGTAAGTGGGATTAAACATGTTTGCATGGTGCTAAGCAATGCCTACACAGATTAAGCACTTTTCAGGCTAACGGTCTGTAAGCATGTTTAACCGGAAATTAGCATTGCTTACCACCACACAGACATGCGCAAACCCACTTACAACTACTTAAAAGTGCCTTAATCACTCTGTATCCAACAGCCCTTGCTCTGCCCAGCAACAAAATAATCAGCTGTTGCAAGTCTCAAACCCAGGACCCTGCATACCATAGCAAGTTACCACTAAGCCATCTAAACTGTAGATATATCTGATGTTTTCTCAAACATATCATGAAGCACAGTCATTCAACAGTAGGGAAAATGTATTTATATATGTATATGTTTTTATATATATATATATATATATATATATATATATATATATATATATATGTGTGTATATATGTATATATATATATATATATATATATATATATATATATATATATATATATATATATATATATATTTATATATATATATATATATATATATAGAGAGATATATATATATATATATATATATATATATATATATATATGTAGACACACACACACACACACACACACACACACACACACACACACACACATATATATATATATATATATATATATATATATATATATATATATATAGTGCATTCGGACATCAGATCCACACTCTGAACCTCTGATTGCAAAACATCTGACCAACGGCACTGTAAATGGGGTGAAGGGGCCCAAAATAGGGACCTCTTGTAATTATTGCCATTATCCCTTCCTCCACAGCTGAACTGTTCTGCCTTGCAACAAGATAACCAACACTTGCAAGTCTTTAACCCAGGACCCTGCACAACACAGCCACAACAAGTTACCACTAAGCCATTTCAGCTATAAGATGGTGGGATGATTTCACTAACATATCATGCAGAACAGTCAGTCTACCATAGGGAATGTACAATGTGGAAGCACTAAACATTCTAATGATACATACACACACACACACACACACACACACACACACACACACACACACACATATATATATATATATATATATATATATATATATATATATATATATATATACATACACACACATACATACACATACATACACAGAATATCAAACAGCCATTATTCTTACAGTTGCCACCTTTGCAAATTGCCAGTGTCTGATTCTTTCCTACAAATGAGAATTATTGCATGAAACATATACCCACACACAATGCAAAGGACATGACACCACACACAGTTTGCATACATAGAAATGTTTATTTGTGTACTATTTAAGTATTTTATGCCATTTCTTATAGCATTTATGTGTTTGAAATACATAATAACTGATTAATGCAACTCTCAAAGAAAACATATGATACAGTAATCTGCAAAACATAACATACTTTGCTGTTTAGGCTACAAACTTCAAGTAGTACATCAGTAAAAAATACACTTGCCTTGGAGATAAGAATCAATCAACACTTAATTACAGATGTAGTTAAACAGCTTCCAATTATACTCTGTACTCAACCCCCTAGGGGCAAAAGTATCAGTTGTCGCAATGTAAATGTATCCGTTACATAACAATGCTTAACTTAAAATGTCACTATCACACTGACAAACAGAAATGTGTGCAAGGCATTAAGCTCTATCCCACCACTGTTCCCCTGGTGAAACATATTAAAATGTACAGCCATACACCTTAATGTTTCTTATTACTGACATTCCTCACATGTTGTAAAAGCCTAGGGTAAAAACATTTAATACCCCTCCCCCATAAGATATCTTACAAGGGAATATAACAGTGTTCTCCAAACACTGACCTCCAGACTGTGCAGGGTCACACATGCTTTGTCCAGCTGTAGCCCTCATTAATATGGACCCTAGCCCACAACTTGTATGGGAGTCCACAACATCACTGTAATAATAGCAGAAATGTCAGCACTAAATAATAATAGACCATATCTATCAACCTCTTACTGCATGACATCTGGACAAAGCCTGGTATATAGGTGGAGGACAGAGGCTGAAATGCAGGGCCATATTTGAAATATTGCTGTTATACACTGTGAAAGTTGCTGGTGTTACAGTATTGGTTGCAACATACCCTTACTCAGGAATATGAAGTCAGAAACACAAATGGATGTTGCCATGTACTAATAACAATCAATGGAGAGAATGCCACTGATATGTCAGGGACAAGACCTGTGTGGTGAACAGACAAAACATAACAGCCAATCCTCTGGCCCTCATGTGGATAAGCCCACAGCTGAGAGCTATGCAGACAAACTGCATTCCATGCAAAACTAGCATGTACACACAAACCCTGTAAAACTAGCAGTATTAAATGCATATAACAGCAATACTCACACACTGTCCCTAGGTCTGTAACCTTATACAAACATGTAGTTGGCCTGTGACCACAAGTCCTGTTGTAAGAGGTATTGCTACCTGCTCTCTGTAACACTGCTGCACAAACACAGGAAGGATGTCTTCCATACAGGAAAGGTAAAGGGACAATGCCCACATGATGTAGTTATTTATAGTAGTGTGTTGTTATGACATTGGCTATTGGAAGACTACACAGCTGCCTGCATGTAATTAGCAAGTGGGGAACAGCAATTGGTGCAGAGGCCATCACCTGAACATGAGCATCACCTACAGAAGCCATGCTTCAACCTACTCAAATAAGCTTGATCCCAGTAATGGATATATATATATATATATATATATATATATATATATATATATATATAGAGAGAGACAGAGAGAGAGGGGGAGAGAGAGAAAGAAAGAGACAGACACACACCAAAAATAAATAAATAAATACATAAATAAATAAACAAAACCTCAAAATAAGAAACAAAAAGACATCCTGTACACAGAAGGAACCTGAAGATAAACCAGGTATGTGAAACATGTAAGCATGTAATTGAATGTAGTACTTGGTCTGTAATAATGGGGTAGATGATTATGAAAGATGTATATGTGTCATCAATACTTGCTGTAATGATGTCCTGCTGAACAAATGCTATGGACATAGCATCTGGCTCTGCCTGCAGTGGGCCATACCTGTCAACTGTGCAGATCTGCACAGAATGTCAAGAGTTAGCCATCATAGTGTTTGTTCTGTTCCTCTAAACATCTATATTAGTCTGGCAACTAGCTGAAGGTGGAAGTAATGAAGTCATGACAGACACATGAATTTCAGACCCCACCACCTTCAGAACAGTCATGGTAATGCAAAATGTATCATGCACAAACTTCATAGGTTTGTAATAGGCATATCTACATCTGTCCTTATATATACTCCCCTAATGTTAGGCTTTGTCCGCATGTGATGCTCTAAGAGGTGGATAGGTTGGGTCACAGCTGAGGAGCCTGACACACTCTGGGAAAGGACAGCTCACATATGGCAACCATTAGAGTGTCTGTCAAACAGTCATGTCTGTGCCACTGCTAGGCCAGTTAATGGGATGTTGCCCATATCCATATGTTATGTGTGAATATGAGTATTATACATGTTTGTATTGTACATCTAGGATACCTATATAGGGCATGAGCATAGTAAAGCACTGTCACAGATGTGTGTGCTAAACTGCATGTGATATACTGAATTAATAACATTCAACTGTACAGTGTTCTTCTGGACAAAGTTCACAGTTGTGACAGATATCTGTAGTCACTTACGCATATACTTGTGTTATGGCAGCTATATTGATACGTTATCAAAATTGACTTCCCTGTTTTGTCACCCAGTGAAGTTGACCAATGACCAGAAGTCCTGGTATAACAGGTTGAGACTTATGATAAAGCTGCAAGATTGTAAATACAGTGTGCCATAATGACATAGAACACAAATGTGTACCAGGTATTCCCTGAACATGCGTATGTATGCATATGTTCAGCTGAAAGGCACAAAAGTAATAACATGGGTCACAAGCAGTCCAGAAAATAGGATGTGCATGTTGCACATGTGTGCAGTATCACTGTCACTGCATACAAAAAAATAAAATGTGTACTGCTACTGATTGTTGCATTACCATGACACTGATATGGGTACTACAGTAGGCATGCTTATCACATAGTAATCAGAGAATTATACAACTATGTTATGACCCACTGTCCATGCATACCACTAACAGCTATATCAACACCCATATACACTGCATATCAAAGTGTACACACCCCTGTTGGAATGCCAGGTCTGTGTGCTGTATGTCAATGAGACCACAGGAAGTCATGTCAAAACATTTCTCACCTCAAATGTGACCCATAACCTGTACAATTCTATTTAAAAAGAAACAAAGCTGTTTCATGGAAGGTGAGCAGTCATAGCTAAGTGAAGATGTGATATGACTTTAGAGTACAAACCAAGACAAATGGATGTTGTAATCATCTCAGCAGGTGCTTACACAACATACCAGTGTAAGAGTGTGCACATACATTCAACTGGCTTACTATACTGAGTATTACTTCCCATATGGTGGAGAGACAGGTTCATAACCCAGAGACTGCCCATGATATGGAATAGACTTCCCATACATGTCAAACAGAGCACCTCACTGGCACCTCACTGGCCCTCTTCAAGAGAAATCTTGATGAGTGGATGGGAAATAGAAAATTCACCACAGGGATCACTCCAGTGGCTTTACTCAACAGAGGCACTGGGAATTAAGGTTGGGTGGCACGATGTCAGGGTAATCCTATGGGCTAGGCTTGTAAAGGCTCCAGGGCCATTAGCCTAGTACACACCTAAGAACCTATGAAAATATATGTTTCCACAGGACAGGTGGTTATGTTCCCTATTGAACTGAGCAGGCTATAGGACACATCACAGGTGGGAATTGTGTTGACATGTGCTTTTGTGGGGTCATGTTCCAATTGCACAAGTACCATGCATTGTAACAGGTGTGTGTACACTTCATATCCACTGTAGTTATATGGAATCAGCAGTACCTTACCTGTACAACCATCCTCCACCAACGATAGAGTAACCCCCCCTTGGTGGACACCACCAAGACACAATGTACATAATAGGTTGCTATAGCGGCTGTACAGGGACATATAGGTGTAGACCACAACTTTAAAGCAAGTGCACCTTTATCTGAGTAAGAATATAGGTTCACAGGGGATCTCCTGTAAGGCTGACTATGACTAGAAATCAGACATATCCATACCACCAAGGCAAAATGCAACCATGTCTACACATATATAAGCAGGGTCAGAACCAGTAACAGAAGTCAACCTGTACTCAGGGTAAAGCACACCTCATACACACATGCCATGGATACAGGCAACCTGCATCAGACAGGATAGGTGGGAACAGTGGCACCCTGCCCACAGCAGTAGTACAGGGGGATATGTGCATCACCCACACACCTGCCTACATCAGTGTTGAGCATGGACATAATGTCAACTGATGGCAACAACAGCAAGTCTCCATGGGGCATGAGAACATCACAGTTTGCCTCCTACATGAACACAAGCATGTGCTCATAGACCCATCACACACTACAGTCAAACACACACATGCCACCATCCACACACCATCCACATGGAAGATGGCCACTGTCATCCCTCTACACAGAAATGAATGGTGTGTAGTGGATTATGCCATTAAGTGTCCAACACTGGGGGAACTGGACAGATCAGGACCAGGAGTGTAATGAAAGAAGTACAAGCTATGATAGCTTACAGTGTTATGATATAGTCTGGATTATTTGCAAGTAATACCCACTGCTGATGTGCATGTCAACAACTGTATGAGGTCATCTGACCTTTTTTTCTGTTTATGTCTTCCAGGTACAATGTCCGGGAAATGTCTGCCCGCATACACACTCCTGGAAAATGATGCAAGAATCCAGTGCCTCATAGTCCAGCATGCCATCCTCTTTGGGCACAGGGCCCAGGATCTGCAGGAGAGGACTGCCCTGTGGAACAAGCTCGTCCACAGGGTAAATGATGTCAGCCTGCACAATCGCAATTATGTGCAGGTGCGGCATCGTTGCACAGATTTGCTCAGCCACGCCCATCAGCATGCCACTGCAGTTAGGAGGGACCAGCTAGCCACAGGTGGTGGTCATGCCATCCAGCCCCAGTGACACATACTGAGGGGCTCCTCTCCAGCCTTGGGGCACCCACCCACCAGCCAAGCCAGCAAGCTGAAGGCAGCATTGTGGAGGTCAGTGCCACTCACACAATGGATAAGGAGTGTGCAGGTAAAGCCCCAGGGCACATTAGTAGACCACTGTTGCTTATCCATTTTCATCTGTACAGTATCTACATGCATATGTCAAATAATATAGTCTGTTGCTGCAGTGTAGTAATGAGCACATGTGCATAATCTCTAGTATTGTGGGTTTGCACTGTTGATGTGCTGAAATGCTGCTCTCACCTTGTACCAATGCCACAGGTGTGGCTACTGACATTACGTCTCTCACACAACTATTTAGGTCCCTCTGTTATACAACTGGGGCAGCAGCCTGTAGCTGGTGAGTATGGAGTTGCTCTGTTCAGGTATGCCAAAACATCGGTCATATTATAGCCATGCTATTTGCCATGCACACATTTAACACACCTACCCATAATGCATGCTGTACATGTTCAGTTATTGTTGCTGTTAACTGCACTGCATCACAGTGGTCACCATTGTGGCATATCTGAAGGGTATGTAAGAGTCCTGCAGTATACCTAACAACCTGTCAGTGCAAGATGTGTGGGCAGAGATGAACATAATGGTGGGACAAATGGCCTACAGTAGGAACATGTCTGAAACATTACCTTTATACAGTGGTTACAACAGTGTATACACCACTATTACAATGGCAACTGTTCCTGATCTAAACAATGGCAAATCACAATACCACATTCCACACCTTTTACAACCTGTAATGTGATGTTAGTATGAGAAATGAATGTGTAATATGGAATTCTATGTTAGAACAACAAATATGGGGAATACATACCTTAACAAACACTGAAGCATATGTGTGCACACACTCCAAATAACATTGTGGAAGCAGATTGTGAGGTACTGACAGCATTCACTCTTCTTGAGTACAAACCTTCCATCAAGTATAGGGCCTCAATGTCACACCAAGTAATGGTCTGCTGTCTAAGGAGTATGTCCATGACATTTGCCCACTCACCTGCAACAGAGGCAGCTTTGGCTTGCACATATCTTACAAACCATGAAATGGATCCCATATCCAAATGGTAGCACTCAGAAGTGCGAAAAGTATCCTTACCTCACCATTGCATATACCATGGCAAACAGTGCAAACAGTCATGTATGTGTGTATGAAGTATGGGACAGCATTAATGTAGAAAATAAACAGATGCCCATCCAAAACAGATGACAACACATGTTGCAAACTGGTCATAGAGGCTGCCCAGAAACATGCAGCAACACTGAGGGACTTGCAGAAATGTCTAGCAAGTACTGCCTGTGCAGTACCTGTGTCAACAATTGCCTGGAATCTGCATATGTGGCTTATGGGTTAGGGTAACCAGACAGAATAGTTGTTCCACAGAAAATATAATCCAGGGCTCTCTACAGGTAGCATATGCATAACATCAAGTCTCCCAAAGGCATGTGTTGCAATGTGTAATGGTGTCATGAGACCAAGGCTGAAACCTACAGCCAGTATTCATAAAGGTACATGTGGTGCACAAGCAACATCTCACTCCACCTCAGGGCCCCCACCTCCATTTTTACCTTGCTGGTGTTAGTGTACACCTTTAGGTTTGCTGTTCATTAGCAGGAACTAGGCTGGTAGACATGGCATTCAGAATTTGAAACAATGCAAAATAACACTCATGCGTGGCCCATAGTTGTCAAGCATCTGCAATAAGGCTAAGGATGGGGATGGATGTTATCCTGAAATACAACAGTAAACTGAAGCATACATCCAAAGCTCTCTAAGAATGATTGTATCTGAACACAGTCAAGGTCCTGAATTGTGTCAGACATAACCCTGACTCCACAGCAATAGTGAAGCCACTGTGTGATCTCCAACAGCTGTGCACGTGAGCTGACCTTGCAATCTGGCAGATTTGGGGGACATTTGTAGGGCAGAGTGACCAAATAATGGCAAGTGAAGATGGGCCATGGTAGTATACCCGTTCCAGGAATAGTGACTGCTGTAGTTCACTTAACTGGTGCTGCAACAAACCACTGTGTTAAGGGTGTGCAACCCACATATTGTATGCATCTCATTCAGCATCTGCACGATTAACACATTTGTTTGATACTGCATTGGATTGCACAGGTCATATGTCACATATCAGGTGTGTGTAATGTTAACATATGCAGTAGTGTGGCCCCACTGCATATCATGGAAGAGGCTGGCATGTCAACAAGGGTGTGTACACTCCTCATATCCACATTAAGCTTTAAAGGTTGTTAGTGTAATCGGATTATATTGCTCATACATGCACTGCTGATGATGACATCTGCAAATCAGAGGTCAGGCATTAACTATTGACATCAGTCCTCATATCATCACAGGTATGTGTCAGACAAACACATAGAGGCTGTGGGCAACAGAGCAAACATAACTGCCACACATATACACATTCAGCAATGGTGTGTACACTTGTGAGGCATGGTGCACTGTACATGCCAGTGTGCTGTACAGGTGGACAGCAATACTGTGTACATGAGTGCAGTGTGTTCCAGGGGAAGGGGCATCACCTACTAACACAACTCATGCATCACAGAGATGTATAATGTTGGTAACAAGGACTGAATATGGCACCAGTGTATGCTGTTGAGTGCCATATGTCATGCATGTTGACTGTTGGGTAATGAGAGGTCTGTGTAATATCTTTATGCCACCTCACCTGTAAGTGTGTGTGTGTGTGTGTGTGTGTGTGTGTGTGTGTGTGTGTGTGTGTGTGTGTGTGTGTGTGTGTTGTGTGTGTAGAGGTAAACCATAATGTACGGGTCTTAAATTACATTTTTTATTTGCCCCTCACAGGTGGCAAGGTGGGTCAGGGTCCCTCCTGCAGGCAAAGTGATGTTAGTGTCCATATATACTCTGACAATGATGATACACATGGTGAGGTACAGGCAGGGTTGTCAGGGGCTGAAGCTGTGCCATCAGTTGACATCCCACTTTTATCCACCCCATCCCCACACACAGTCACAATATCCATACATACCCCATCATCAGTGGCCATAGATGAGGGACAGTTGGCAGGTAGTGGCATGGGACAGGACAGTGTGGAGATTATGGCAAGTGTGTCTGTACACAGCAGCCATAGCTGTATGACTGGCAAGGTACCACATAGGCAGATGTACAGGGGTGCTTGTAGGAGGGCTGCTGGTCATCATGCCCCTGGCAGAAGTGCCACAGCAGGTGTCACCATATGCATGTTTCGGGCCATCATGGAGGCATAGGCACATATGGAACATTACATCAGAGAGAGTCTGAGGCTCCAGAAGGTTACTCATTCTGCTGTACTTGACAACATCCATGATCTTGCAGGTGCCCACTGTTATTTTGCAGAGGTCCTGAATAGATGATTGGGTGAGATGGTGGGAATCCTTGACTGTGTGGTGTCTGTGGTAGAGTATATGGTGGGAGTAGGAAGGTGGCCACATGGATGTAGGTCATCAACATCAACAGATGGATGTGTAAGTGGATGTGCAACAACTCTCGGCTGCTCCCATAGTGGCAGTACCAGCATCAGCACTGCAGGGGGGGTGCTGTCCACAATACAATGCAGCAGGCCATGTGCACGTTGTCCTGGCTGGTCCCAACAGGGATACCGATCCAGTGGACAATTGTCATTATCAGGGGAGAGTACCATATCTGGGCTTCTGCCTGGTAGTGCCCATGAAACCCTTGGCAGGCACAGTTCCCGTGTCCATGGCCAGAGACAATGAACTGTACACCCTGCCATGTACGGTCTACAGCTGTCCAACAAATCACTTTATAGAGCAGCCACATGGCAGGCATGTGTGCATACATACACACACACTTCACCAACACAGCTAAGGCACTTCCATACCTACGCACACCACATCTGTACAACCCATATAATAAAGAAACCCTTAACCCACACCATGATGTCAACCAAATGGCTCAACCTAGGCCTCTGGCAAACCTGCAACACACCCCGTGCATATGATGATACCTGTTCCACATCCCTGTCATCCATACCATCAATGCAGGGACATGTTGATATGGTTCTGATGCACAGAGTGAATGTCCTTAGGTTTAGCAATGTAATGCTGTTTAACATGTTTTCAGCTGGAATGATTAATGCTTAAACATCAGGGTGTGTAGCTGTCCAGCCATGATGCATTATAGCTGTTATTAACACTGACTGATTGTGGTTTCCATAATGTATTCTGTTTGTGTTCTAGGTGTCTGTGTGTCAGCAGGATGGTGGTCTGCTGTCCTTTCCTACAAGGGGTGTAGCACTGTGGTGACACATTCACTGAGTCATATTCCGGGTACAGCTGAACAGAGGTAACAGGTCTGTATAACAGTTACTGCATGTGCCACATGGCTGATAGGTCTTAGGGGTGTGTACAGTTGAGTACATGGTGGCTGATGTCAGCAGCTCTTCTACAGTGGACAATTGTAAGTGTACTGGGTGGCACACACCAAATGTCTGTGAATAACACACACACACACACACACACACACACACACACACACACACACACACACACACACACACACACACAAAGGCTTTGGTGTTGATGCAATAACACAGAGAATACTGTTCACATGGATGTACTTCATTTTGGCCTATGTAATTCCTCCCATACCAAATTGCCAAAACATCACATCAGGAAATAATCAGTTTGTCAGTTTAATGTCATTGACGGTGGTACTGGCAGGGTATATGTCCTCTTCCCCAATATAGTGCAGTCCTTGAGTTGGTAAACATAGGTGTGATGGTGTGGGTGCCACCGATCCCCACATATGAGTGTGTGGGGTGGTGTACAACCACACATAATGTGATTAACAACTACTTAACCTGTTAACATAAACTGTACAGTATAACAGCACACTAAGCAGGGGGTTATCCACCAAAATAACCCCAATATGGGTGGCTGTGGCCACAACAACCACACCCATATATATACCAACTCCAGTATCACTGGAAAGCTGTACAGTGGGGAAGAGGGCATTTACACATCCATTACTAGTTTTGCTTGAATGCATTTCCACAAGATGATTGCTTTGAAATGTTATCTTTAGCCAGTTTGTTTTCGGACAAATGATCTCCTGGGATATATATTTTCTGCAAACTGAAGTAGAACCCTTCACATATACACACACTTACTTGGAAACACTGAGAGTAGAACCCCTACCTAGGTATCTTTTGCTACTTATGTGTTTGGCTTTAACTGCACACACCACAGAGCTTTTAGGGTGAGGTGTGTCCCGAGTTTCCAATTAAGTGAAGAACATCACCAGCCCTTGTATAGTATAGAAATGAGGGATGTACTGGGTGTTAATGAACAACACATAGTATGACATACTGTCATATACACATTGACAAACACAAACAGTCATAGACACATTTAACAGACCTGGGGTTAGCAGTGCTAACTACCTTGTCAGTGAGTCCATTCTGTTACATAGCTTTTGCAGACAGCACATGCATCATTGAGCTGGATAGTGTAATCAGTTACCTGTATGGTTAATGGTGACAATGGTCCTCATACAGTGGACCTTGGGACATGTACTGGGGATACCATGGTGTAACGACAGTATACCCAGCACCCACACCCCACATTGGACATTGTACTCACTGAAACCCATGATAATGCTCTGACATACCCACAATCACAAATTGACCAGGACTGCAATACAACCTCTTGTCTATCTAATCAGTGCTACTACAGGGATATGCATTTATTGCACATGCCACAGGGATAGTAGGGTGAGGGTTTGTCATGGCTCTCCTAATGTCAGCAACATCACTATCCCTTATAATGTATGGCAGGGTTGATTGTATTTGGAGAATGTGGCCTCAGAATGGTGTCTCCTACAAATATGCACACTCACACACATACACACACTTGTCAGAAAGTAACCCATGCCTATCTACTCATTTGTAGAACAGTGTTATGCTGTTATTGCAAGATCCAGGTAGCCATAGGGTGAATCATGTAACAAGGTACATTTAACGTCAATTACAGCAGCAGCCATTTCTAAGTATGACAATGGGGGTGTAGTGGGTGAGAAGGCCCTCAGAGTATTTTCAGCTACAAGTTTACAAATACACAGATACTGTTATTCTCAGTAATGCACACTGACACATTTGTCAGTACTGAGGTCCATATGTGCAGGTGTTCGTAGGTGTATACCAGCCTAATGTCCATGGAGACATGAGAAGAGTAGGGCATGTGGGGTACACTGGTATCATGCCACCTGACATTTTTCAGCAGGCCATATATCAACCAATGCCACTTGAGTGATCCCCAGGGTGACAGTTAAATTCAACATCCAATCATCTGTTTTTCTCTTGCAGAGGGCCAGTGAGGTGCTCCAATTGACATGGATGCAACATATATTACATAACATGGCCAGTGTCTGGTTTAGAGACCTGTACCCAAGCATATTCTGTTGATTGTGGTAGTCTGGTTGAGGTATCCATGGCATGTGGTGCATACAGGGTGGGGTTTCCTAGCTGTGGTATTCATAATACAGCTGGGCAGACATGTCAGTGTCAGTCAATCAGAGATTGCCTGTAAGCAGCCAAGATGGATACCTGACATCTGCACATATGTACAGAGGACAGACAGAAATTAGCAAGCTAACAGGTTATGCATTAGGATGAATGTTTTGACAGCTAGACATCTGACACTGATAGATATGCCATTACTACATGACAGCAGCCCTCAATGACATGTCCTAAACACATAGTAGTCTGCAGTTAATATCCACGTATCAGATCAATATCCAATATGAGATACTTAATAACATACAGCTCACACACCAAGAACACAATAGTCAGCACTCATAGTCCAGCTTTGCATGCAGGGGTGTATGGTTTCAGTACTACAATCTGCAATATATTCTTACTTTGAAAAAGCACTGTTAAAAGTAGTAACGTAATGATAAAATACATGCAAGTGTGACTGCATATAACCTGGGATACTACCCATGTATGAAACACATAAAAAGAGAAAAGATTGTGGTATTAGCCATGTATACTCAGGCGTCCCATACAGTATACTCACATGCCTTGCTACTAAAATGACAGCACATAGATGCATGTTATGTACATGGAAATAAATACACTTATTAAAGATGACATTACCCTGCTATTTTATCAGACTGGAATGTGATCACTGGTTACCAGGGCTGAGCGATGCTTAGCAGGTGTAAGCATTGCTTAAATGTAAATGCTAAGCAGATTTGCACACTGGTAAGCAAAGCCTTCACAGTGTAAGCGCTTTATCATTTAATCATACGTTAACACTGCTTACCGTCGCACAAACCTATGCAAACCCACTTAAAGCTGCTCAAAATTGCCTTAACCACTCTGTATCCAACAGTCCTTGTTCTGCCTAGCAACAAAATAAACAGCCCTTGCAGGTCTTGTACCCAGGGCCCTCTAGACTATAGTCACAGCACTTAACCACTAGGCCGTGCAAATGTCTGTTGCTTGTTCAAATATATCATTCAGTACACATACTGAATAGCAGTGAACAACTGCTTTGACTACTACAATTGTTTACTACTTGTTAGTGAAAATAGTGTTGAATCAGTCATGTTTTTATACCTAAATATTCACATATCAGATAAATATGGTGGGATACATCTGAGAAGGTATATACAACACACATGTTTACACATAACAAGGATATGGATATATATATATATATATATATATATATATATATATATATATATATATATATATATATATATGTATACATGTACAGACACACATATATTTATATATAGATTTATATTATATATACGTATATTTATATATACTGCTATCTCCCTTGAGGAGCTACTGTTGCAATATAGGGTTTGCCCTCTAGATGGCACCCTTTTCCTAGTTTTACCTTCCTTTAACTTTTTTCCTATTGTCTTAGAACATAGCTCACAGACATCTAATTTTCTTTTTCTTGTTCATATTACAGTCCCACTCTTTCCTTCCATTGTCCCTGTCAATCACTCTACTACTCTCCTCACTATCACTACTAAGTTCATAATTTTCTTACTTATCTCCACCTAAACTTATCATCAGCAGTCAGCACTCCACTGATTGCTCTCATTGATCTTCTTCCTTCCCTTGGCTCTACCCGCTTCATTCGCCCTGCGGGCTCACTGCTCCCCTACCTTACCCCTGATTCTCACCCACCCCCAGTACTCCTACTTTTATACACCCTAACCACACCCCTATTCCTTACAACCAATCACAAAGCTCAAATCCTTAAAGTGCTAACACATAGTACACACCCAAGTCTTACATTGTAAACTACCATTACCTACCTTCAAATACTTCCACAATGCCATCAATATCTACTATATCACACTATATCACACCTGAAGCTTCTACTCTTATTTTCACTCTTACCTTTGTTGACTATACCTTATCTATCTACCTTCTATGAACATCTCAACTGCCTAGAATTTCACTACCCCGCTTAACAAACCTCCACACCAACTCTTCCAGTCTCTCAAAACTATATTAGCATACCCTGCACATCTAACTACCTACTAGCAAAATATCGCAGACCGACTCACATCAGATATAACAACCCAAAAGCAAAGAAACACTAGAACCTAACATGTATACTCCTAAAACTTACATTTAACATACAATACCAGTCCTTAATAAATGGAGACATACATCCAAATCCCAGCCCAAATTCCATCAATTTCTCAGAGCTCCATACCCCAACTCCCTCAAACACACAAACTCTCACCAGACCCCCTAACTCACTCCTGATTGCCCATCTCAACATTCGGAACATAAATAATAAGGTTGCCCACCTACATGCTCTCTTGGATGTTCATTCATTTGACATCCTATACCTCATTGAAACAAGGCTAAGACCAGCGACACAAAACAATGACGTCATACCACCAAGATACAATATCCTAAGACTAGACAGTAAAGCTAAGAAGGGTGGGGGGGGGTAGCTATCCTATACTGGACTACAAGTGACCACTGTAGACTCCAAACCACCTCTAGATTGTAATGCTGAGCTCATTATTTCCAAGGTTCAACTCAATAAATGTAAAGCCATCTATATTATCTGTGTCTGTCTTCCCCCAGGTAATAATAATAACACCCTTGAAGTCATCCTTAGCTGGCTGTCCACTAACTATCACCAAGAAACCATAGTCTTCAGTGACTTCAATATCAATTGGAAGAACTGTATCACTGAACAACCTACTACCCATATTAACCTATATAGTTTTATTCAAACCATTACCTCCCCCATAAGGACCAACAAACCCAATAACAAAGATAGTACCTTAAACTGGATTCTCATTAATAGTCATCACCAATTATACAAGGTAGGGACCCACCCTGATGATGTAAGTGACCACTCTCTCACCTTTACAATCAGGCATAAGACTGACATTCCTAACCTAACCACCTATAAGACAATAAGGAGCAACAAAAATTTCAACCCTGATCTCTTCCAAAGTGAACTGAGGGCATGTGATTGGTCATCCCTAAAACATTCTACTGGAGGAAGCAGTAAAATACTTTAACACTAAATTCTTAGCCATTTTAGACTGCCATGTGCCAACACGTACTATTAGAACTAAGATTAAACCTGCCCCATGGATTTCAAAAGTAACCAAACAAAAAATCCTACTTAGAAATAAAGTCTGGGTCAAATGGCATACTACAAAAAGCCCTGCAGATCATATAAAATTTAGACAGTTAAGAAATGATACAAAAAAGCCATTCTGTTAGATAAAAGAAACTTTTACTATCAACTCCAACAAACCCATCAAAACAAACCTCAAAAGTTTTGGGCAGCATCAATAAACTTTTACACCCTGGTCATTATGTCACACCAACCCCATTAGGCACTAACCATGATAATCCCAAACAAATTGCCAATACCTTTAACACTTTCTATACAGAGACGATCCAAACTCTTGCCAGCCAACTATCTCCTGACAGCTCAAGCCTGACTACTTCTATATCCAGCTCACTCTCCTCATTTCACTTTCAACCTGTTCCTACATCCCTTGTCTGTACCCTTATTCAGAAACTTAAACCAACCACCCCTCATCTGATCTACTACCAGCAGAATATTTGCAAAAAGCTGCAAAAGCCATAGCCTATCCCATATCCATCCTGATTAATAGAACTATAACTGAAGGAAACCATCCCATCTATCAGGAAAATTTCACATAATATCCCCCTACATAAACGTGGTAACTTCAATGAGTTATCAAACTACAGACCCATAGCTATACTATCACCCATGGCAAAAATTATGGAAAAAAGGTGTACATAAACAACTGCTAAGCTACCTTACCCAAAACAACCTACTAACTGTCAACATGGTTTTAGGCCATTCCACAGCACCACCTCTGCCCTCCTCCTATCCTTCACTAAACAAAAATTAACAAAAATCATAATAATAATAACATTCTTTCCTCAGCCCTGTTTATTGATCTCTCTAAAGCCTTTGATATGGTTAACCATCAGCTACTCATAAACATACTTAAAACCCTCTCACTAGACAAACTAACTATACAATGGTTCAAATCCTACTTAACAATAGACAGTAGGCTGTACTATGGGATAATAACTTATCCACCCACCTTCCCATTGCCCTTGGTATCCCTCAAGGCTCTATATTAGGTCCTCTCCTTTTTTCTATTTTTATTAATGACCTGTATTCAGTAATTCCACAAGCTACCTGTATCCAATATGCAGACGATTCCACGTTAATCTGCTCAGCCACTTCTCCATCTGATCTACAGACTCTAACCCAAAAGGTGTTCAATACAGTCAAAAAATGGCTTCTACACCACTGCCTCATCTTGAACCCCAAGAAAACAAAACTCTTACTATTCACTGCAACTCATAAGGCCTCACTACTTAACTTTACTGTTATATCAAACAACAATACTATCATATCTCCTGATCCTACTACCAAACTACTAGGGGTATTAATTGATAACAACTTTAACTTTGACACTCATATTAACAGTGCAATAAAAACAGTCAACAAAAAACTCAGCTCCCTTTATAGGATCAAACCTTTCCTGGCTCCATTAGCTAGGACTACTATTGCCCACACCCATTTAATCTGTACTCTCCTCTATGCCTCCCCTATATTTACTAACTTGTGTAATAATAACCTTAACAAGCCAGCAATCTCCTATAACAATAGTGTCAGATTTGCCACTGGCTCTGCTTTCAGAATCCATCACTGTCATAATCTAGAACAACTAGGATGGCTGGAGTTACCAAACCAACTACTATATAACCAAATAACAGTTGCACACAAGAGCCTGTATTAACCTACTAATACCCCAATACTTAATAACTTTATCACCCCCTACAATAATCTTAAGACCCTACACTCATCAAACAAACTACTTGTACAAATAAGCAAAACCAACAATATGGCTGGTGACTCCTTGTTCTCTAACACTGTTGACAAAACCTGGAACTCACTCCTTAGTGACCTGACCTTGCTTTCCTCAATAGCACTTTTTAAAAACAAACTGAAACTATACCTCAAATCACATTGGTTATGCTGTTTTGCTAACCCTGACTAACTTCCTCACTTATCGCTGGGTACTTGGTACTCTTTCTGTATCAAGTAGGTGTTCCTCTGTTAATCTATAAAGAGTGTGCTTTCATATATTAATCTCATGTCATTACAAACATCTTCCTGTATTATTTCCCAAATCATTTAATGTAAAAAGATTCTCCAACCAGCAATGTAAAGAATTGCTAAAAATTTTTGATCTACCTGTATTTTTAGAATCAGTCATGTAAAATAACTAATATTTGTATTCGCTGGAGCTTATCTCCCCGGGCTTCTGCTGAAAATGGACATATATCCAGTTGGACCAGCCCGGTCAACAAATGTAAAAAAAAAAAAAAAAAAAAAAATATATATATATATACATATATATATATATATATATATATACACACACACACACACATATATATATATATATATATATATATATATAGATAGATAGATAGATATTTATATTTATAAAACATATGCCCATAACATCTAGTGGAGTCATACCTCAACACCATAAGTCACAACCTCTTAGTGCAAGGGAATGTAATGTAAGTATTGCAGTTATAAATGTAGAATGTTGCTACAGTAACAGGGGTTGTGTCAACAGACAAGTTGTGTAGGAAGTCACTTCTGATACTGACATGTATGCCATCAGTTACTGACAGACATCATAAAATCATCATAATGAAGTACCACACAAATCACAGTAATGATCCTGTGGAATACAGCAGAAATATGACCAATAAACATAGACAGTCTGAAACAATCTGGTCAGTCCAGAGGTATACACAGAACTCCTTAGTGCAAGACGTGTGGACCAAGCCTGACAAAGGGGATATTTACAGCCATGAAGATGGGGATATCAGACAAATACTGGAATAGATAAGCTCACACAGTTGATGCATTCACACCCTCCTGTCTGTCCTAACACATATTAACTGGAGGAGCACAGGTCCCAAGCCCACATACTTCCCACTAGTTAGTGACATACATCTTCACAGCATCCAACTGCTTTTTCGGAAATACACAGCACATATGGTGGCCAGGCTACAGTACATCTGACAAATATCTGGACATAACATCACACTAGATAAATGCACTGAACTTCTAGGCATGTCACAAAAGCACTGTGTAAACTACAGGCAGACTGCCACAACACTGACCCAAGTTTCCTATGGGGGAATACACGTGTACTTGCAGATATAGCAGGCACTACAGGCATGTAGCAGTATGGAGTAACAGACACCAGTATGAAAGTGCATACCCACAACCAATCTCAACACAGTCACAGTCACACTATAGTAAGCCTAATTAATAGTACAGTATATGGACTGTGTGAACATAACCATCCTCATATTTGCCATTCACACACTAACCCTACACATACTGGCCCAATTCACAGTGTAGTCTGATGCCTGACTGTGATATGAGACATGTCTCAGTCTGGCCCTACAAAAATATATGCTGATAGGGTACCAGACACTGGAGCAGCATGCAGCGTCAGATGGAACAGGAACAAGAACACTGACATCTATCACAGTCTGTACACAGGCCAAGTAACATATTCACAGTACACTATTACACAATACTGACACTCTGTCAACAATCACCATAAATACACAGACCTCACTACTGTACAGAATATAACAGAATGTCCAGGTTTTGCCCTCAGATATAAGGCCTACTATACATATAATGTCTAGTAGTCTGATATATCACTGGCTTGTTATCAGGAATGATGTCAATAAATAATGATATACTGTTCATATGCACCTCTTACTGCATGGCATATGGACAAAGGGTGACAGACTTGGGAGACAGAGGCACAAACACAGGGCCAATATTGACATATACTGCTGTGATAAACTGATAAAATTCCTGGTGTAACATGGTTTGTTGTGACATATCTCTTCTGAGGGATATGAAGTCAGTAACACACATAGATGTCACCATGTACTGACTGCAATCATCAGAGTATGCTACTGCATTTCTAAAGATAGGAATGTGTGAGTAACACACAACATCTAAGACTCAAAACTCTGGCCAGCCTGCAGATAGCCCTATAGGTGACAGTTTCCTCAACCACATAACACTGGCATGCCAGACTTTAAATCCTGTAGGACAGACATATCCACACAAACCCTGTTAAACCAACATTACTTCAAATGTAGAACAGCAATACTTACATTCTGTCCCCATGTCTGGAACATCCCCCTCCTGTTTGTTGGCCTGTCTCCACAGTGTATGTTGTAAGAGGTATTTCCAACTACCCTCTGTGATGCTGTTTGTCAGACACTCACATGATGTCCTGCTCACAGTGAAGGAAATTGCCAACATCCACATGAAGTACTTAGTTATAGGAGTGTGTTTCCATGCAATTGGCTATAGGCATGATACCACAGCTGTTCTACATACAATTAGCAAGTGGGGGACTCAAATTCATGCACAGGCCATCAGCTGATCATAAGCATTACCTACAAAAGTCAAGCTGCTGCCTATGCCAAACAGATGCACTTTTCCACACCCACCAGAGAGAGAGAGAGATAGAGAGACAGAGATAAAGTAAGAAAGGAAGGGAGTAACAGCCAAGTGTGTTTGTGTATGATCTGTGGGTGGGGAGTGGTACCTGGGTATTATAACAGTTGCCTATATTGTTTACAAATCCATACTGTCACATAGTAATTGCACATGGCAGTACACATTTATGGCTGTGGATTGTCTACAACAACCTCTACAGTGTTTGAAAACTGTTGGCCTTGTAATGTGGACATTGGGACATATAGGTCCTCAATATAATGATGTACCAAAACCCACACTGCAGTGGATTTTGTCATTACACGATCACCCCAACACCCACACAGAATACTGATGACACACTCACAAACACACACTTACCAGTACTGAGTTTTAACCCCCACCTGGCTATGTATTGCTATTACAGTGTTACGCAGTTATTGCAAGCACCATGTAGCTTACCTGTTGAATAGCTGTCCAAAGGTATCTTTGAATGTGAGTGACCTCAGCAGCAGTGGTAAAAGAGGGGTAAGGGAAGTGTAGTAAGTGTGAATGTCCACAAAATCAGGTGTCAACAAAGACACACCCACACTCTCTCACAGAAACACACACATTATCACAGTTGGCAGGACCAGGATTAGAACTCCTGCCTAACTAGATTGCTACACTACAGTATTACGCAGTTATCCCAAGCACTACAGAGATTATAGGGCTGAAAGATGACCAAAGGGTTATTTCAAGGTGAGTGACATCAGCAGGCATGATAAAGTAGGTCAATGGGAGGTGTGGTGAGTGTGAATGGCCTCAAAATCATTCATCTCCACACACACACACACACACACACACACACACACACACACACACACACACACACACACACACACACACACACACCAACCTTTTGTGCCAGCCTAGGCTTCCTGCCCCCCCAACACCCTGTGCAAGTGATGATAACTGTGTCATATTCCTGTTTTTTATCTTTTGAATTCAGGGATACATAAGCTATGTGTCTGATGCTCAGGGTGCATAGCTTACTTATTGATTAGTATATTTGCATTTGTGATATTAAACTGGTAATTGTACCTTTGACTTATATTGTTCTTAGAAAGTTAGACAGTTGATAGCACCAAAATGTTCAAACTTTGTTGTGAATGATCTTGTGAGGGCTGTGAATTCTGAAACTGCAATGTGTATCATTACTTTCTAACTTCTCTCTTTAATGATTTTCCAGTACAAATGTATGGTGATAAACTGAGGGCATATAGTGACCATCACTACTTTTGAGAGGTATGACTGTGTGAATCTTTGATGCCTGAGGCCTGCTACTTAATAATGGACACATATATGTTAAATAAGTCTTTTCTGTCATATGTTAAGGTCATTTCTGTACAAATCACTCACCTTTTACTTGTTTACACTACCAAGTAACAAATGCAAGGATATGCAGTCATTCATATTATTACACAATACACTCCAGGTTCAACACTTAACTTGTAAATCCAGCAGCTGCAATAGTTTTAGTTCAGGGCTGACTCTGTCCGATGTAAGCAGTACACAACCAATACATGGGGAGGTAAAGGTTATGAAAGTTTCTGGCATCAATGCTACTATATGTATGTGCATAGGAGGAAGGTTTTAGACCCTTAGATGTTGAGTGAGTGTGCTATGCATTGTCTCTTAGCCAATGTGATATGATATTTCTGGTTTGAGCATGTGCCTTATTATAGCATTCTTCAGCAGGTGTGCATGCATTTCTGATGGCTGTCATTAGCCATGGTTCCAGTGCATAACCTGCATCCCCCAGTAACTGACCCTGTGGGATATTCCCCCTAGTGAACATCTGATACAATTGGGAGGTGTGTCAGATATGTGAGTTGTGGTAACTGCCAGGGTTGCCAGTATACACATTCAAGATGATTCCCTTGGCATTACACACAAATTGAAAGTTAATAGAGTAAAAACCCTTTCTATTAATGTAGAGACTTCCCTGTTACCTGGGTGGTGCCTTAATTTCTACATATGTGCAATCTATGTCACTAAGTACTTCAGGGTAGTATGCTACAGGGTAGAACTCCTGTATATTTCTGGCCCTATCCACAGGAGTATGGGGAAAATATATGCATTCAAGAATTAATGGAGGATCCCAGATGCTGATGCCTGTGACACCCTCAGCATGTCCCCTGCTGGTCTATGAAAGGTACTTGTAGATAAGATTCTAAGTGCTACACATACCTTTGTCTCTACTGGGATGGGTTCCCCTCAGTTTGCTCTGGCTCTGAGTTGAGGATGACAGAGGTTGCAGAGCTCCTGCAGTAGTGCTCAACAATTTCCACACCATGTAGAATAAAAGTTACTCAGAGTCTGAAAACTCTTTTCTATCTTGGCCATGATCTATTAGCAGCAGCAGCAGCACAGATTTCAGCCTGTTGCACATACACATGAATTAAAGCAACAGCAACCCTGAACATTGTTTCTGTGTTGACTCCTTTCCATGGTTGCAGGAAAAAACAGCACTAAGTCTAAATGGTTGCATGTTAGCTTGTTGAATAGCTCCTCCATCTTGGATTGGTTGATTAGCATACAGTTCAGCTGCTTATGCTGTAATTTGCATGCTACAGTGCTTCACAGGTATGTAGTAGGTGAATGGGCCTGAGGGCTCTACAAGGCTAGGCCAAAGGAATACCTTGGCATCATGCCACATGACATTAGTCCATCGTGTGGCTCAGGGGTATAGTCCCTGAAAGTTCCCCAGGGGTGGGTATTGTATTCACCATTTACTCATCTCAGTTACTATTGTGGGTGGCCAGTGATGTGCACTGCTTCCCATGTATGTGATCTATAGTCCATAACATGGACAGTGTCTGGGTGGTGCACATGTCCCACATGCATGTTCTTTGACGTGTGGAAGTGTACTTGAGGTCTCTGGGGCATGTTGTGTGGACAGATTGTTATCTTCTGATGTAGCATTCCTGACCTCACTTGGTGAGACCTGGCTATGTAACTGAGGTTGTGCTTGCACCTACATTGACAGCATGATACTGGTACTCAGTGGAATTAGTGGCATCTGTCCATAAAGGGCATGTGTATAAGGCATGGTATTCCCTTTGTGGGTTACATTTGCAGACTCTACAGTTGTTGCAGGCATCCAGTGAGGAACATGGCAAAAGGGCCACTGTACACATTTATCTTCCTACTCAGGGGATGGAACAGGGTGCCATGTCCTTTTACTTGCTGGATAACACACACTCAGTCAGGAGATGTAACACATCAAAGTAATTTCTGATGTCAGTGGAACTGTTGTGGTCAACAGGCATGTAGTCCACTGCAATCACACAGTGGTTACTATCTGTGAGGCAATATGCAGGGAACTACCAGTATAGTAGCCAAGTGTGTTTGTGTATGAGACGTTGGTGGAGAGTGTTCTCTGAGTAATAGAAGGGTTGCCTATATTGTTCATCAATCCATAATGTCACATGTAGGGTTATGGATTGTCTACACCAACCTCTTCAGTGTTTGACATCTGTTGTCCTTGTAAGGTGGGCATTGTGACATATACTAGATCCTCAACATAATAATTTAGGAAAACACACCCCACAATGGATCCTGTTATTACACGATCACAGCAACCTCCACACAGCACACTTGCCAGTACTGAGATTCAAACCCTTACCTAGCTATGCATTGCTACTATAGGGTACTGCATTTATCGCATGTGCCATGTAGCTTATAGGATGGAAGTTGTCCCAAGGTATTTCTAAGGTGAGGAACATCACCAGCCCTTGTAAACACTGCCATTGGGTGATGTAGGAGGTGAAAGATCCCAAAAATAATTTTGCCCTACACACATTTACATTTGCTAGGGGTGAGGTTCAAACTTCTATCTAACAATCTTTACAGACCATTATATTACGCATTTATTACATGCGCCACTGACCTTACATTGTTTATGGTTGGTAACAGGTACTTCTGCAGTGGATGATATCTGCAGGACTGCTAAAGTCAGGCTCTGAGATGTGTACTGGGTGTAAATGGGGCCAAAATCTTTGCAGTACAGGCATGCATAGGCACACACACAAACACTTGCCACGGATGAGATTCAAACCCATACCTATGTAGTTACTACTACTAAATTGTGCTGTATTTATGGTACATGCTATGGAGCTTACATGCTTGAGTGCTATGCCAAGGTATCTTTGAAGGTGACTAACATCAGCAGCAGTGCTAAAGGAGGGGTAAGGGGAGAGTAGTAAGTGTCAATGTCCATAAAATCAGGTATCATCAAGACACACACACTCTCTCACACAAACACAGTTTTACAGTTGTCATGTCTAGGATTAGAACTCCTACCTAAATAGTATACTACACTATATCATTACACAGTTATCACAAGCGCCATGGAGCTTATGGGGCTGGCAATTGTCCAAAGGGTTATTTCAAGGTGACTGACATCAGCAGGCATGTTAAAGTAGGGAAATGGGAGGTATAGTGACTGTGAATGACCTCAAAATCATTCATCTCCACACACACACACACACACACACACACACACACACACACACACACACACACACACACACACACACACACACACACACACACACACACACACACAGAGTTTCTCAGTTGCCATGTCTGGGATTAGAACTCCTACCTAACTAGTTTTCTACACTAGAGTATTTTACACATTTCACAAGTACCACACAGCTAATAGGGCTGAGATTTGGCCAGAGGGTTATTTAAAGGTGACTGACATCAGCAGGAGTGCTAACATGGGCAATGGGAAGTGCAGTAGGTGTGAATGGGTCATAAAGCATTCCTCTGGAAAAACACACACACACACACACACACACACTCAGTCACACACAACTTTACATTTGACAGGACTGGGTATACAAATGCTAGATGAATGCTGATTTGTACTATTGTGTTGCACAGTTATCAAGCACCACAGACACTATAGGACTGAGGGCTACCAAAAGCAATGTCTACAGTGATTGACAGCACATCATGTGATATTGGCCAATTGGATGTGTGGTGGGTGGGACAGGCCTCATCATGGAAATCTCTTTGTCACTGTCTATCTCTCCCTTCCCCACATCTGTGTGTATGTATGTTTGACATATTATAGTGTGTTGGCCTTGGATATGCGTGAGTATTCCTATCCAGTGTGTGTGCAAAGAATGAATGGTGTACAATGTAGTGTGTGCGCACAGACACCTAAGACTGATAGATATGTATAGTCCACTGTGTTGTCAGACATGGGCTTCATTTCTCTAAGTGTAGGAGCATGTCCAGTATGACCTTCTGTATTGAGTGTGTGAATCAATTTCAGGTAGGGTGTACTCCAGTCCAGGGTTTGGTGTTCTACACCTACAGCTAGCCACCTGTTTCTGCAGAATATCTGTAGATAGGTTGACAATATTGAGTCACAATGGGTGACAGATAGTGGGATACTGTAACTATTGTGTCTGTGCTGCTTGTGTTACACTATTGGTGTTAGCAGAGATATTCAGACATATGTACTGTTTTGCACTGTTATGTATTATGTCATCAACTACTGACAGATATACTTATTTGCTCACAGTTATTTCCTGTGAAATACAAGATGAATGAAGCTGTGTCGAGTATTGTGGTCTGCATTCTACATATTCTTGCACACTCATGCCATTTTGGAGGGGTAGCTGCAGACACTTGCTGATGGGTCTGTGTAAATGGTCCAGCAACTTGGTACTATGGTGGCTGAGGATCCTCTTCTTGTACATATATCAGCGTAACAGAATGGCCATATCCTGCTGTGGCCATACCGCTCAGCTGTACAGATTCACCCAGGTTACCCAGAGGCAGGGCTCGTGTACCTAGTCACTTCCCCTGCACATTGTGGTTTATGAGCAGGTTTGTAGCCACCCATTACTGGGTTGGCAGGTAGGGGTAGTATGGGCACACATCAGAGTTTCATACTTCACACACTCCATGATGTCCATGCTTCTACAGCCCCTCACTCTGTTATTTTATCCTCTTCCTAGCATTATGCAAGTGATATCTGAGAAGTATCCCTATAGTTGTCCCTTCATCCCAGCGGTATTTAGGAGTTGGTCCACAGTTTGGGCAGTAGGACATGGTGGGCATGCTACTGGGATTTGTCAACATGGCCTTGCATTTGTGTTCTGTTAACTGTGTTATGTTGTTAGCTAGGACCCCATAAGATAAAATACATTGGCACTACGAGTGAGGCACAGGCCTTTGACAGAGGACTGTAGGCCATTTGGTAGTGATGCAGGCCATCTGTAGCAGGCCAATGCATTCTGTCACTCTTATATTCCCAGGCTGCAAGCCACTAGATTCCCCTGGGGTGACAATGTAAGTGTGCGAGGTGTTAATGGCAATAGATCCTGTCCATATTAATCCATTGGTCTGGATGCTGGCAGGGTGCTGCTTACAGTTAGGGACACACCTGCATGGGACACCTATTCAGTATGCTACATTCAGTGGGTATTCCTATACAGAAGTGGAGGTCATACTGTATTCATTCCCAACAGCAAGGATATGACCTGTGATAAACCTGTGACTAATGGTGGGGTGAGCTCAGTGCATGTCTGATATGGAAGCTTCTTGCAGCTGACTCACAGATATACATGGGACATTTCCCTTATGCTGCCTTGTGCAGGGACATAGGCAGTCTTTCATTACTTCATGAATGTGCCTTTTGTGGTCTGCCACTGATTGGCCAGACTACATCAGTATTTCATACTACACAGACAACTAATGTGCTGCTAACCAGTATGTACAATTCCAAAGGTGTGTGCAGTTGACAGTTACATTTTATATACTCAGTCTAGGGTACTTCCACGTGTATACTGTGTGTATGTCTGGGCCCATATTCATGGCATGTCCATCTTTCAGACGGTGACAGATATTGACATCTGGACAGTGAGTATGGATGACTGCTGACATGGGTATTGCTGAGAAGCATTGTGGTTGGCATTGTAGTTGTTGGAACATGGCCCTGCCATCAACAGTACTGGCCATTGGCCACCAAGACACAACCCTCCATGCCTACATGCTGACCACTTCCAGACAATATTGAACACACAACAACCTAACACACGGACTACTGCATATTATACACATGCAACAATCTAGCCTGTAGATTGGGCCAGTTCAGGTAATCTGTGCTTCACTGTTTTTTAGCCCACATGTACATGTTACTGCATTTCTACATAGGATTGTGGAGGGGGGGCACACCTGATGACTTTAAACATTTGCTATTACTGTACTGGTATTTCAGGTACTCTGTTGGCTTCCATTTCATTTTGTATTCTGATCTATCATGCAGACTGGAAGCATATCAGTAGAGTACAGATCTTATGTTTTATTGGCCTACATTTCAGTTTCAGACTTCTTACCCTTCAGAAATAACATACAACTGCCAGACCTGTTGTAGTCTGTCTGTGTAGGTCTGGAGGGAGGCTGTTAACAACTGCCATCAATTGGAGGCCTTAGCCCAGACTTTCTTTATAGTTGTATACACCTGTCCTGCTGGCTGAGGCTGGTGGTGGGTATGTATGCCTCACTGACATGCATGTGTGTGTCCTATGGACATACATTTGGGCCACCACATATACTGCAGTTTGATTTGTCACCTTGTCTAGTACTGCCTGCTTTGTTGACACCAGTATTTGTTAGGGATTTTATGCTGCCCATATAGGAGTCCACTGTCTGCTGCCATCCCATTCAGCCACCTGATTCCCTTGCATGCTCACGTCCATACCATAGATACAGCTATCAGAACATACTACTATATTAAGCAATTGATAGGAAGAGTGACTTACCTTGTGGCTGTGCTAGTATTGAGGACCGTGCTGGAGGGCTGACTATGTCAGATGCACATAGTACACTCCCTATATATGGTAAAGCACAGGTAGTGTCATGTTTGGCATCTCTTTTACTGTATGTTCGAGTCAGAGAGAGGTGTTATTCCCTGAGTCCTTACCATGTCAGTGTATGTGTTATGCATTGTCTCTTTGCCAAATCCTGGGCATACTGGGCATGCCTCCTTCTGCCTACATGGGATGGCTCAGGTTGTTCCTCCTCTGTGTCCCTCTGTGCCTGTGATGGCCTTGGCAATGGTGGGGGGCTGTGTGGCCTCACTCTGTGCTGTTCCTGCTGCAGCTGTTTCCACAGGATCATATTGTGTAGCATGGCACATACTATGAACATTTGTGTACATGAAGCTGGAGAGCACTGCAAGGCTCCACCGGATATGACCAGGCAGCAAAACCATGACTTGAGCATCCCAAACACATGCTCTATTATGATTCTGGTTTGTGAGTGTGCCTCATTATGGATTTCTTGTTTGGGTGTGAGTGCATTTCTGATCAGTGTCATCAGCCACGGCTCCAGTGTGTAACCAGCATCCCCTACTAGGTGGCCGTATGAGATGTCCCCCACTGGCAAATGACTGGTACAGCTGTGTCATATGTCAGATGTGGGAGTCGTGATAGCTTCCAGGGCTGCCAGCACACACATTCAAGATAATGTCCTGGGCATCACATACAACCTGGCAGTTGATGGAGGGGAAGCCCTTGTGGTTTATGTAGACACTACCCCGCTCACCAGGTGGTGCTTTGTTGTGTATGTGCATGCAGTCTATAGCACCCACTACCTCAGGATATTCTGCTATTTGGTGGAAAAGATGCATATTGCTGGTCAATGCTGCATGGGTGTTAAGGAAATATATGTGCTCACCGACATGTGCTAACATGGCATCCAGGAACTGGTGGAGTACCCTGGATGCTGATGCCTGTGAGATCCCAATTATATCCCCAGTTGCCCTTTGGAAGGTGCCTCTGGCTAGTATTCTTAAGCCTACACAAACTTTGGTATCCATTGGGATGGGTTCCCCTCTGTTGGTTCTGTGTGTGAGCTGTGGCCAGCACAACTCAACAATTTTCTGTAGAGTGTCCCTGTCCACCCTATAGTTCTCCACTATCTCCAGCTCATGTAGCCCCTGGTAGGTTACCCTGGGTCTGTACAGTCTTCTCCTTCTCCTGACTGTGGGTTGGTCATCAGCATTCACATTCTCACCACCCTCAGCATCTTGCACATAATGAGGTATGAGAGCAACAGCAACCCCTAACATTTTGTTAGTTTTGTCAGGTAAAATGTTCCATCTGTGTACACTGGTGGTGTACAGTTTGTGGGAAAAACCAGACTGGAAGGTGTTTGCATAGTTTATATAAGTGTGCTAGGCTGTTCCATGTGTAATTGGCTGATACTGATACATTTCACCTGCCAGCTATGCTACTTCTCCTTGATTGTCTTCTTACTGCTATTTTCCCTTCCCATTGCCTTCCCATTTAAGCCCTGAGGTGCAGCGTGCATACCTAGTGCTCAGATGTGAACGGAGCTGAGCTGCTATTTCCTGTTTTTTTTTTTTTTTGCTTGTTTAAAACCTGGTGCATGACACACACACCCATTTAGGCAATGTAAACACTGCTAGGCAGCCTCAGACACACACCCCTTCCTTAGCTGTGCTTAGCTAAGGGCACACACATGCCACAGAGCTCCAATAAGCTTACATCATGCATGACACTCCCCTTTATGAAGTCATCTACCTCTTATACAATGGTGTTGCTGCACCTACATGGTTGGGTGAAAGCTAACACTGAGAGGAAATCTGTGATTCAGTATCAGTCCCCTCATTTGCATAAAACAGAATGTTAATTCATAGTTACCACACTCACACTCAGCCTTCCCCCTTAGCAACCACTATTCCCTGGTATTGTTGTCTTATGCATGCCATTGACTATTATGGCAAAATGCTGATTTGGGTTTAAAAGCTTATTTCCAACTTTTTTCTTATTTTCAGGCCGATCCCGTTTGCACACCGCTGCCCTATGCTTAAACAGCTGAAATCAGCCAAAAAAAATAAAAGTTATTTTTTATAATTTTGCAACTATTTCTCATGTCAATTGCCATATATCTGACCATTGGTATGCCTACTACATTGAATACATGCTTTCTTTGGAGCTGTAATGTGTCCATTTTGTAATTTGCAGAAATATATTTGGTTAGTAACCAAATACATTTCTGCAAGTTATACTATTCCTACACAGATGCCTGCCTGCTTCCTGGATCACTAATTCACTTCATTTGCATGGTTTTCACCAGCAAATGAGTTAATTAGCATATAGCAGTGGTGTCCGTGCAGGAATAGTGTAGGAGCACTCGTACACATCCTGGGAGCTCATTCCTGGATCGCTTGTTGGCCATATTGAGTGCAGCAGCTCTTGCACTATTCCTGCACTCCATGCAGAGCTTGCTGAATCTGGGAGATTGTGTTTTATTTAAAAAAAGAAGGGGGGTTTATATTAAAGTATATATGTTTTAAATCTTTATGAGTTTGGTATCATGTGACTTGCTTGGTGGGTTATTTAAACTTGAAATGTTTGGTATTTTTTACTTCTGAGGATGCCCTATATTTTAGGACAAAAGCACTTCAATCATTCATTATAATTTGAAGATGTAAAGATTATTTTTACTGATTCTGGTGTATCGTGTCTGTTACAAGTTCATACTGTGCCATGGTTCTTGTTTCATGAATTGTTATTGGTTTTGGGCTTTGCCTTTTTGCTGTGTTGTATTTTGGAGGTCTACTTCACTGCCAAAGGGGACAATGAGTAATTTTTTCCTTTAAGTTTCAGTCTGTGAGTTTGATACCAATCATTTGTCTGTGTCAGCCCCTTTTGTAATAAGTTAACATATTTAGGGGACTCTATATAACTGCAACCAGTTGACAGTCATCTGCAGACTTGGTAAGCCACAAACCATCTACCTTTGCCTAGATTTCAGAGAAATAGTTTCCAAACAGTTAAGGGCCTAGCACAGATCCTTGTAGTATTCCACTGTTAAGTGATCTAGTGATGGAGGTGTAGTCCCCAATTTTGACAATGTATGTTCTGTCAGTGAGCCAGTTGGCTATCCATCTAGTAATGTATATGTTAATACCCAGATGGTCATGTTTCCCTATGATACCTGAATGGGGGATAGTGTCAAAGGCATTGGATAAATCATCCTAGCTGTATGTCCTGTTATCCTTCATCCAGCTCTTTGGGGTCATTATTAAAGAAGTCCATTAGGTTTAATAAGTAAGATCTACCCTTCACAAAAACAAAATGGGTCAGGTCAAGTGTGTAGAAGATCACATATGTCCCTGTGGATAAGGTCCATACTGATCCCTTCCCTAGCCTTGCAGATCATGCTTTTTCATCTTATGGGTAAATACTTCTAGTTCTGGATGTTAACAGATTGATCTGCATTGCGCATCACACAACATTTGATAATAATTTCTGTAGTGCAGGTGATATATGTGTGAAAAAAGTACTGAGACACCAGGTTTGCAATGCTTGGGGCAGGCAACACATAGCTGTATTATTTATTAGTTTTTTACATTTGATTACCAGGAAAGTCCGACTGGACATAGGTCCTTTCCCAGTGGAGGTCTGGGGAGAAAATCCCCACATAATACATGCATGTTAACAAACTTCTGAGTATGTTAAGTGTCATAGTGAGTTACATATATGTAATCACCGCAAAGTAAAGCAAATTCCATACAAATGTTAAATAACTTCTATAGAGAATCAGGATACTCATATTTTTAAAACACCTTGTACCTCCTTATCATCAGAACTTAAAGAACATATGTGTACATAGACCATTAAAGTCAGTTTAGAAGAAGTATTAGCAAGTAATAGCAACAAATAGCATAGTTAATAGTAGAAAGTAATAGCAAAAGTTGAAAGAGATAGTTTAGTCAGGAGCACTGCATGGACATAGCCACTTGTTGGATAAGTGAGCTTTTAGAATTTTTTTTTTAATTGAGAGAAGGTTGTGGTGGATGCTATGTTCTAAGGTAGTGCATTCCAAAATTTGGATATGTAATTTGAGAAAAGGGCTTCACCAGCAAGTTCATTGGCTGTGGTTATATTTATAAGGGCTTTGTTGCTAGACAGTAGAGATCTGGCACTGGAGTATGGTTGTAGCAGGTTTTGCAGGGCAGGTGTTTTCTCTAGTTGATAGAAGATTTTGTGGGCTATGGTTAGTTGATTAAAGAGTAGGAGTTGGGGGAGTTCTAATCAGTTGAGTTGTTTGAGTGCTGAACAGCGGTGTGACCTATAGGATAAGCTTACCACATACCTGGCAATTTTGTTCTAACAGGAGTCTAGTTTTGCTAACTCCGTTTTTCTTATGTTTGTTAATATGGGTGATGCATATAGCAGCATTAAGATCATATGGGATTGGGCAATAGTAGTTTTTGTGTTTTTTGTAAGATACTGCTTGTTCCTATAAACTGTATCAAGTTTTTTGTGTACTTTGTATGGTTTGGGATATGTGAATGTCAACTCTCATGTTACTGTCTATTCCTACTCCAAAAAGTTTGGTGTGAGGTGAGGATGAGATAATGGTGTTGTTTGTTGATACAATGTTGAAAGTGGAGAGGGGTACAGAAGCTTTAGTGGGATGGAATAGCATGAGTTTTTTGGGGGGTTCAGAATTAGGTGGGAGTTTGTTAGTCAGGTTTCTACTGCTAGGAAGGACTCTTGTATAAGTATTTGTAGTTCCTGTAATGTAGTAGCAGCACATATCACTGCAGAATCATCTGCATACTGAATGACTGAGGAATTTGGGGCTGAGGTATGCAGGTTGTTTGTAAAAATAGAGAAGAGTAGGGGCCTAATATAGAGCCTTGGGGGACCCCCAAGGTCACAGGAAGAATGGGTGATATATTTTGTTGCTAACAAACAGCTTGTTGTTGCCCAGTTAGGTAGCCTGGAACCAGACAAGAGTAGACTGACATAGATTCAATTCATGGAGTGCATTTACACATTTGCTGTAAGAGACCATATTGAAGGCTTTCAATAAGTCTAGAAAGATAAAGGATACATATTTACTATTGTTTCTATGAAGGTTGACAGAGTTAGTAAATTACATTAGCACAGTGGTAGTACTATGGTATGGGTGGAAACCATGCTGAGTATTGGTTAGTAGCTTGTTAGTATCCAGGTAGTTCATGATATGCTTATGCACAATTCTCTCTAGTATTAAATCACTTAACACTGACAATAAGAATAATAAAAAGTCAAATAAGAACACACTGCTTTATTAAAATCCTCCAATATGCACTTTTGTCCCTCCACAATCAAAGACTTCTTCAGACTGAAGTTTCAATAAAAATAAATCATTTTAAATACAAACAAAATCACATGATTTCAAAACACGACTTAAGAACATGCTTAATGTCTTAACCCCTTCCTTTTCTAATACATGACAAAATCTTCTTGATTGTTCAAGCCTGGTGGGAAACAGGCATTAAGCTTTACTTGCCAACAGTACTCAAGCCACCCAAGCTCATCTTCTGGGTTAAATGCAATATTACACATTACATTTTTATAGTGTTTGCTTAAAGCATTTTTTCATCTCCTGTTTCTACAGCAAATCTTTATGCTCATATATCTTTCTGTTAAGCTCCCATGTGGTCCTTCCTACATCCCAATGGACTATCCTGGTTAAACAAATGCAAATAAATAAATAAAATAAAATAAATAAATAAAATGACTTGCAGTCAACACAAAAAGCTAAGTAAATCACAAATTTTGTTTTGCATGTAAACATTCTTCTAATACTGATCTTATTACTACCTAACAAAATATCTGCAGAATTAGTGTACAAAAAAATTATACCTATTACAATTGTAACATCTGACCATTCCCCATTCTCCTATTCTCTATATTTGTCCTCAGCTTATTTAATTTTGCCCGAAAGTAATTCTTATAACTTTTTGCCCTCTTTTGTGTAAATAGTGGTTTATCTCCAATACTCCCGGTAAGTGAAATTTAAATAGGAGCACATGTTGATATAATCAACAAAATTCACTAGGGTCTCCTCTGTCCCCCTCCAAATCAAAAACACATCATCAATGAATCAAAACAGTTTGATTATTGAATTTTTATATATACTCATTGAGGATGTGTTTAACACTTTCCATTGTAGTTTTAGTGAAGTTAATGTTTTGGATGCTGCTATATTCAAGAGTGGAAATAAACTAATTTCTAACATATATAAAAAGGAGGTACAGAATGACACCTATTTACATTATAGTAGTATGCATCTGAAAAAGACTAAGACCAATATTGTTAGCGGACAATTAGAATCAGCAATATAACTAGGAGAGATGAAGATTTTTTGGAAAAGGCCAACCCTTTTGCAATAAAATGGTCACTAGGGATTACCCCAGAAAAATTGTTATGACCTCAATGTCACAAGTAAGTACTCAAAGGGAAAGGAAAGATGTTGAAAGAAACAGCAAAGATAGTAGTAATGGCAATAAAATTATACCAAAAATGTTTGTTTTTTGTTGTTCATAGGTTGGTACTAGGCTACTGGCCCTAGAGACTATACAAGCCTAGCCATAACAATTCCCTGGATATTTCTTCCCACAATATTTAGTTCCCTGGATCCCTGTCTAGCAGGGCAACTGACATGATCCTGTGGTTAATTTCTTATCTCCCATCCAATCATCAAGGTTCCTTTTGAAGAGGGCCAAGGAGGCGCTCTGCTTGACATGTATGGGCAGTCTATTCCAGAGTATGGGGAGTCTCTGGGTCAGGAACCTTTCCCTCCAGCAAGTTTTATTCATTGTGATGACAAGGTTTAGATTCCTGAAGCATGTGGCTCTGAGAGATTGGGATTTCTTTAAGTGGAGCATGTTCAACAGCTCAGGGTTTGACATGGCCTTGTATGTTAGGCAATACAATTATGATGCCTGTTAGTAATAGTTTAGACTCTGGTACAATTAAAGATATTATAAGAAGAAATTGGGGGCTTTTTGGTGTGAGCCCTGAAATAATTAGGAGTATTGGATATAAACCATTATTTACACAAAAGAGGTCAAAAGGTTAGAAGAATTACTTTCAAGCAAAATTAAATAAGCCGAGGACAAATATAGAGAAAAGAGGAATGGTCAAATGTTACAATTGTAATGTGTAATTGTCTGTACACTGATTCTGCAGCTATTATGTTAGGTAATAATAAGATCAGTATTAGAGGAATGTTTACATGCAGAATGAAATTTGTGATTTAATTGTTTTTTGTGCTGACTGCAAGTAGTTTTATGTAGGAAGGACCACATGAAAACTTAACAGAAGGATATATGAGTGTGTATATATATATATATATATATATATATATATATATATATATATATATATATATATATATATATGCTGTACAAATAGGAGATGAAAAAAATGCTTTAAGCAAACACTATAAAAATGGAATTTATAATGCTGATTTTAAATTTATTGTGTTGGAAACTTTACAAAATGTGCAAAATGCATTTAACCCAGAAGATGAGCTTGGATGGCTTGAGTACTGTTGGCAAGTGAAGCTTAGTGCTTGTTTCCCACCAGGCTTGAACAATCAAGAAGATTTTGTTGTGTATTTAAAAAGGAAGGGGTAAAGACATTAAGTGTGTTCTTGAGTCATGTGTTTTGAAATCGTGTGATTTTGTTTGCATTTAAAAATGGTTTATTTTTATTGAAACTTCAGTCTGAAGAAGTCTTACTGGAGGATTTTAATAAACAGTGTGTTCTTATTCGGCTTTTTATTATTCTAATTATTTCTGGTATCTTAGACAGAGGGAATAAGATAACAACTGGTCAGTAGTTAAGACAGATTGGTTGATTTGTCTCCTTTACAAAGTGGAATAATGTGAAAAGTTTTCCAAGGTAGGTACTTGTTGTTCTGGTATAGGTCAATTGATAAGAATGGATACTGGGTAGACAATTCTTTCAGCAGCTAGTCTTAAAAATTCTGCTGGTAAGTTGTCTGCAGCTACTGTAGTGGGCTTTAGTTTCTTTAAGAAGTTTTTTTATTGTCTCAGTTGCTGCAGGTTGAAGGGAAAAGGTGGTATTATATTTTCTTGGAGTGAGAGTAGTTGGAGTAGAAGTGACGGTTTGATATTTAGAGAGGGCTGGAATAGTTTTGGTAAAGTACTTGTTGAATTGGGTAGCAATATTGTCTGAGTTATTATTAATAGTGTGTGGGGGTGTGCTGGACTTGCCCAGTAAGAGTATGATGTTAATTGCTGACCAAAATTTGTGATGGTTATTTCAGTGTTTAGTTTGGATGTCGGTGTAATAATTTATTTTGTCCTGTTTAATTTTTTTTTTTTTGTTTTTTTTTTTGTTTTTTTGTTTTTTGCTTTGTTTCTAAGTTCTTGGTACGTTTGCTTGGCAATTTGGGATTTAGTTTTGTGCCAGTTTCCCATGCTTTGTCTCTTGCTTTTAGCAGTGACCTAGTTTCTTTGTTTAGCCATGAGGCATAGATTTAACTCTTAGAGTCCTGGGGGCAGCCTGTGTGTTAAAGATAATAAGGAAGGTAGTATTAAAATATTCTACAGCATCTTCTAGGGAGAGTAGTTTAAGTGGTGATCAGTTACAGTGTTTGAGTATGTTTATGAAGTCATTGGGGTTAAGGCGGTGTTGCTCCTATTTGTTTGTACATAGTTTGTTTTGTTGGGTTAATGTATTGTCTGAGTAAAAAGATTAGGAGATGGTCACTGAGGCTATCAGGGAGGCAGCCAGTATGAGGGGAGTAGGCTGGTTTATTTGTTAAGATGCAGTGAATAATATAGTGTTTATTGGATGATTTATTAATCCTAGTGGGGGTTGTATGAGTTGGGTGAAGCCATAGAGGTTGATGTGATTAGTGGGGTTTTGGGAATTGCATTTTGACATGTCAATAGTAAAATCACCCATGATTATTGTTTCCTGGGGTAGTGATTTTGTGGTCCAGTTCAATATGTTTTCTAATGTGTGGATATTGTCCCCAGGTGGGAGATAGGTTCCAATTATGTTTATATTTTTTTTAGTTAATTTTGAGCTTGATAAATATCACCTCAGCATTATCAAAGTTGGGATGGTTTGATCTAAGCATTCTAGGGAAAATGTTTTTTAAACAGTAAGGCTATGCCACCACATCTTTTGCCTTTTCTGTCTAGACATATTATATTATAACCTGGAGGGAGAATCTCATTATTGGTGAAATTGGTTTTAAGCCATGTTTCAATAATTAGTACAATATCAGGTAAGTATAGCGAGATGTTGGCATGTAGCTCATGGACTTTGATAGTAATAATTTTAATATTCATGTTTAATAATAAGATATGAGCTTTGTTTCTATGGGGGATTGTTGGTTGAGAGTTGTTGGTATTTTGTGGTTTGGGTTTAGATTAGTGTTTGGGCCAGGGTTGGGGTGAATGTCTCTGCTGAGTGTTAGTCTGGTTGCTCTTTTAACTAAAGTATGTAGCATTTTGACTATATAGTTATGGTGGTTATGAGAAAATCTAGGTGTGTTGGGGTGAGGGAGTAGACAGTAGTGTGCATTATGAAAAGCTGTAGTGTTCAGGATAGAGGAAGATATAATAATGTTGATAGGTTTAAGTTTTTGTGGGTAAAGGGAGGAGGTAGAGTGGGATTGGATAGTTTCTTCTAGTTTGGTGTGGTAGGAGGAGATATGTGCAGTTATTATTAGGATTATTAGAGTAGCTGTATATAAGTGTAACTGGCTGTTGTATTTTAGCTGGGTTTGAGTAGAAGAAATATTAATTAGTTTGGTTGGTGTCTTGTAGTTAGTCATTGTGGTGTTGCTGATGTAGTTTAGTGTGAGTTCTTTGTATTACTATAGGATGAGTGAGGTGGGGTTTATGATTTAGTATTGCTTGTACTATATAAGGTAGTATACTGTGATTGATTGCATTGGACTAAGGAGAGTATGCTGTTATTGGTTGATTTGGGCTAAGGGAGTATGTTGTGATTGGTTGATGTGGACTAAGGGAGTGGCTAGTTCAAAATAAATGTAGAGATAGCGAGGGTGGATGGGAATTGGAGTAGGGTAGGGGAGCGGAGTGAGCCTGAGCATAGCAAGGGTGAATGAAGCGGGCTGAGCCACGAGCGGCAGAATGCTTGCTTACTAAAACTAACAGTGAGACCAGAATGTGAGTTTACAGAGTGTTTGCAACAATATTTAGAAGGGAGAGCCTAGATGGGTAAGGACAGTGGATTAGAAAAGTTGAGTGAGCCCTCAGCTTAGAAAAGGGCAGAAACAGGCAGGAAGGTCTTAGACTTCTGCACACTGTCCAGAAATAAGTTAGAAGTTAGAAGTTTGAAGTTAGAAGTTAGAAGCGGGGGTTGGTGATCAAGAGAATAAGCATGAGCTCATCACAGGCTAGTTAAAATAATATAATATCACATATACTAAATGCTTATTATTTCAAGTTGAGGGTGAAGTATGAAAAGATGTACCTAGAGAGTTTTGGAGATAAATTCAGTCCTATCCTTGACTGCGAAGCACCAGTCCTTGTGTGGGATTTCAAGCCAAGTGGGCAGTTTTATCAGCCAGGTGTATTCGGGAAAGGAGGTGTGATATTCCTTGATTCCAGTAGGTGGCTACTGTAAAATGAAGAAGATAACATGTAAGTAAAAAAGTGAATTAGTGGAAAAAAATAAAAAAATAAATGAATTAATTAACTAATAATACCGGCACCAAATAAGGTAAGAGTAGAGGGGGTAGAAGGAAAGTAAGCAGCAGAAGAGGTAAGAATAAATGCAAGACTGACAGTAGGAGTAGGGTGAAAGATGAAGGCAGGAGGGAGAGAAAGTGAATTTAAGTCGGTCAAAATACTGGAGAACAGACTCAAGAGATTGCTTGGAGCAGCAGCTGAAAGAAAAGTATTGAGATTTGAGGAGCTGGAAGGATATAAGGCACAGGAGAGTAGCTGTGTGGACAGTACAGATTTAGTAAGCAGAGCCTTTTAATTTGGCTGTAGGAGGATAATAGCAGTAAAGCAGCAGGAATAGGACAATAGCATTTAGATGAAAAGCAATGCAAAGGGAAGAGATATTTTAGTTGACATCACCCAGGTAAAGCAAGATGAAAAACATATCATACAGTAGCTTATTCAAAATGCAGTTGTTTCACAAATAAAATCCATTAACACTTTCTTACAATATAGTCAAACAGTAAATAAAAAATAATATATATGAGAAAAAACAGTTGAGCAACAAATTATATCAAGATGCATGATTGCAATCGCAAGGAGTGACTTCTAATGTACATAGTAGGTTAAAAGGCAGAAAATATGGCTACAATATTTAGGAAGTATCGACTATGAGGTTCCATTTCAGGCTATGAATAGCACTACTACCTAGAAAACCATTTTGTTTTAGAAGTGGTGCACATGTGTTGGAGTTACAGGCAGGGCATGAATGTCTACATATCCTAGAGCTTGCTGCTGTAATCTTTCTAGTCAGGCAAGGTAAAACCAATTGCTACTACTCATCAAAGTAAGACAACAGTACAGAAAATACAGGCTAAGTGTAACAATGCTCTACAGCTATGCATACAGATTTACGCCTTGTATATATAAGGATATTGTGGTATTTTACTAGTGAGATCACACAGATACAAGGAAATCTTACAGCTGATAGCAGCAACACCTTCTTATTATCCCTAATGAGGAACAGTGTAAGTTTGTGGAAATAAGAAGAGTCAAGACATTACAGTGCATTAATTTATGTTGCAAGCATGCCGTTTATGGGATGGCCGGGGGATGTAATGGGAAAATGGGCAGAATGGAGGTTTAAAACATGGTGCCAGAGGATATCAGTAGCCTCTGGTGCACCTCCCTGAGAGGGGCGGTGTGAGGGAGGGACAGGAGAGGATTAGAAGATGAAGAGATAAAGAGAGAAATGGGAGAAAAGGAGGAGAAAGAGAGACACAAGGGAGGAGCAGGGAAAAAAGAAATTAGTGATTAGGGAGAAATATCTAGAGGGAAAGGTAATAAAGTAAGACATAGTTATGTACAAAAGAAGACAGGGAAGAGAAGACATAGGGGGATAGGTGAACAGAAGGATAGAGGGAGTTAGAAAGGGGCTGAGTCACTAGCGGTGGATTGCTATGCTGACTAAAACTATCAGTAAGACCAGAATGTGAGTTTACAGAGTGTTTGCAACAGTATTTAGAAGGGACAGCCTAGATAGGTAAGGGCAATGGATTAGAAAATTTGAGCGAGTCCTTAGCATTGGAAAGAGTGGAAATGGGCAGGAAAGTTTTAGACTTCTGTGCACTGTCCAGAAATAAGTTAGAAGTTAGAAGGGGGGTTGGCAACCAAGAGAATATGCATGATCTTGCTACAGGTTAGTTAAAATAAATAATATAATATCACCTATACTAAATGTTTATTGTTACAGGTTGCAGGTGAAGTTCTTTTTGGAGGTAACTTCATTCCCATCCTTGACTGCAAAGCACAGGTCCTTGTGTGGAATTTCAAGCCAAGTGGGTAGTTTTATTGGTCAGGTATATTTGAGAGGAGGTGGTGTGATATCCCTTGATTCCAGTAGGTGGTTCGTGGTGAGCACACAATTTCTCAGATGGCCAGGGGCTGCAATGGGAAAACAGACAGAATGGAGGTATTGTAAATATGTGATATACTGTTATATAGGGCCTTCAATTTATGTTTCCACATGTAATTTCATATCATAGACAGGAAATTGAGATTAAATGGCAGTAATACATAATAATATTTACATTTCCATAGTGCAGCAAGCAGCTGGTTTGTGAGATGATTGGCAAAGTGTTTGCCCATGTGAGATATACTTTCCCTGTTTGTGTGTAGCTAAGCAGTTTGCAAACACAAGCAGCATTGCTAAAGTCTGGCAGTTAATATTGAACCTATAAAACACACACTGGCTGCCTAACTGACTCTGTGGCAGCAAGTGTAAATCCACTGACACATTTCTTTTTCAGCCCAAATGATACTGGGTTTGAATCCAGGTGTATGTAAAACTTTAAAATAGTTTTAAAGAATCAGCAATAATGCAATGATATTAATTCTTTATAGTACATGTGTTGCTGTGTGTTGACATAGTTCAGCAGGGTTAAGCAAGATTTTGTTGATATAACTGCAGCATTGTACTACTGCTGAATGTTGCTTGGAATTGAAGATGTTAAACTGCACAAACGCAGAAACCAAAAAGTGAAGGAATCCATTGCTTTTTCTTCTACTTATGTGTGTTGTGTGTGATTCAATTTTTTGACCAGATTATAGGTGGGGTACAGAGGAAAAAGGTGAAATGGGGAGCAAGCAAGAGGAAGAACAAAGAGAAAGAAACACAGGAATCTGCAGGAGAGAGGTAGGAAAGAACCATAGCTATCAATTTCTTCAACAGTGAAAACTGATCATATGTGCAGAATATTAGCAAATTTTGACAGCCACCACATAAAAAGGGGTGACAACAAATAAATCATGTTATATAGCCTATTAGACCTAATCAAGTGTGTCAAGAAGACATGCACAAAATGGAGAGCTATGTATGGGGATGATTATTTTTGTGTGTGTGTGTGTGTGTGTGTGTGTGTGTGTGTGTGTGTGTGTGTGTGTGTGTGTGTGTGTGTGTGTGTGTGTGTGTGTGTGTCTGACAAGTGCCCATTTTTTGACTGCTGGGTAAGGGATGTAGGTGTGCCTGGGTCCAGTAAGCTGGATAGGTGAGGAAGCAAATGAAAACAGACATGATAAACAAGACAATACACATGGATGATGATGGTCACAAAAGGTTGGAAGACACCATGATTGGGATGAGGGAGGTTACAATGCAGGCTCATGGACATCAAGCTTGGAGACAATGAGAATAGAGTCCTCACCCACTGGACTGTGATCACTAAACTCTTACTCTGCTAGCTGCTGGAGTGTTTGATATCTTCTCCTCCTATGGACCATGAAGTAGAGCAGCCTCTCCATCCTGCATAGGCATACATTAATGGTGTGATGCATGACACTAAGCAACATCCCTGATATCTCCCTGCAGGTGATGAAATCACTACTTCTGCCACTGTTTCCAGAGGGTCTCACTACACCAGCTTCCAGGGCAGTACTACATGAGGGCGCATGTACTGGAGGGGTAGCAGAGGCAGTGCTGCCAAGTTGGCTCACAGATGTGCTGGGCATGGGTGCTGAAGCCAGTGGAATGGGACAGACTCATCCACTGGGGCTGACCTACCTCGCTGTGCTTAGTAATATGGTACACATGGATGACATGGAGATATTTTGATGACACATAACAGAAAAAAAGAGAGATAAGGGATGGGTGAAAGAAAAAAGAGATACAATTAGTACCATCACATGTGACGTAGAATGCATTAACACAATTATACAACTCTTTTATCTGAAGTATTACATTTATTTATATGTCCTAACAGATGCACACTATACTAGGTTGCTGAAAATAATCCTTGAACTATATTGCACATATATGTGTTCCAATTATACAGATTGCAGTTTCGACCAGGGGATTTGTAGGACTGGTAGACTTTTCTATTTAATGTAAATATTATTGAAGAAATAGTGCTATATAGGTGGAAATCATGGTATTTGAACCCGCAATCTCTGACTACAGTCTAATATTGGACTCTTACAATTGATTTGTGCTACAGAGTAATATGTGCATATTTGCTTTTGCAGTTTGGATTTCCATGCTCAATTTGGTACAACTGTATAAAAGACCAAAAAGCTATCTTTAACTATTATAGCTAGAATAACACTTCTCTTCTGCTGCATACATACCACTTCCTTCCCTCAGTCTCTCCATTCAAGCAACATGAGCCTGCCAATTGAACAAGTTTGTTGAGAACTGGAGAAAGAACAGAAAAGGACAGAAGAGCATTATGCATACCACTCATGACACTATTTAGCTTTCTAAGTCTCACAAGTACTCTTTTATTTTCATACTTACACAGCTGTGGGATGTCCGCAGCCTCAAACTGATGTAACCAATGGTTCAGAGTATCCCTTTTTCTTCTGCATAGACCATTAAAATGATGCCTACATTGTTTTCCAATGTATGTGATACCAGTGGCACTGGATACAGCCTGGGCCAAATTATTCCATGCCTTAGACTTGCACTGGGAGCCAGATTAGTCCCTCTGCAGAAGCCTTTGGCTGTGGTGCTTTACCAGGAGTCCAGTAAATATTCTGGATTCCTGGGCACCCCACCTCTGTGCCCTAAACTTGACACTTTCTTCTCCAATGCCAGCCATGTCTACCAGCTGAACTGGAGCAATGGAAATTGATGCTTTCCCACCTATTCCAGTTACCACATTTACTAGTAGTATGCAAACGTGAGCACTGATGCCAATCACTTTGGACAATGTTAAGTGGAGTACAGCAGTGCCAAGCAGAGAGGAATTAAATATTGGAAGGTTAATCTGACACTTGGCCTTAGTTTGACAGGTGTCTACTAATGTATCCTGGAAATATATATTGGAAATTGGAAAGTAATTGTTAGGTGAGTTAAGTTCGCAGACATGCACTGGGGGCATAAATGTAATGAACCAACACATTTTCTTGTCATTATACACTGAGGAAACATTTTTATATTTTGAGATTCAAACCATAGGCATAAAGGACAAAACATTTTCTTCCACAGTATTAATTTTCCATCCTTGCCACAGAAGAATGGCTGCTCAGACATACTCAGGAATCATACCTAAATACAGATGACAGTCTCAGCTGTTACACGTGTATGTGTGTGACCTGACAAGGTTTCTGGATATAGATCTGGTTGTGTATGTGTCTTAGGTAATTGTGAAGGCCATACAACTCCAGACAGCAGAATTATACTTACAGAAATATAGTAGACAGTATATGCTCAGTCATACATCTGAAAACATATTAATGGTGTCTCATCCCTCATACATATAATTCATATCAACATCACTATCTAAAGTGCTATATAATTGACTATGAATATAATGGGAAGTGTAACAACAGTAAAAGTGTATGGAATATCCTCCATTACAACCCAGGACCATGTGTATGGCAGTCCTACACTTACACCTGTTACCACAAGAGTGTTGAAATCACACTTGTCTATTTTTCAGTTTATTGCTATAAACTTCACTGTCACAACAGTATAAAATGTTGCACATCCTGTTCTAAAACTCAGGACCATCTGTACTACAGCCCTACACTTACAACTGCTGCCACAGGACTAGTTACATGACATTCCCTAATTTCATAATCTCTGTGTTAACCACCACACAACACCACTTAGTGGGTTTGAGCAGTGCCCAAAAGAATTAATTGAATGCATCTGGTTTCAGTTATTGGCTGTCTGAGTCCTGTCTGCAGATGTTAAACCTTGCTAACTACCATGCGATGCTGCTAATTGCACTTCAGCGCTGAAATACAGAAATTGCAACAATGTATTGTTTTTAACCTTTGCTCTTTTACAGACGCCCTGTTTACAGGTGTTTTGCAGGTGTTCTTTCTAGTTCCTGGGTGAACAACTAGACCAGTTTGTGCACTTCCACGTTTAGTTCAAACAAGATAAGCACAGCCAAACCTGCCATTCATTTTTTCTGTTTCCCATCTTTGTGCTAAGCCACACGTTGTGCAAACCATGCCCCCTCAAAAAAATCTAGAAGAAAAACAAAAAAAAAGAAAAAAATGGAAAAGTAGTTGAAATGAGGAAAAGCAATCTATGACATGCACACTACAAACTGTTAGTACACATGACATATGTCTACATAGGTCTGGATTTTAGCTCTTACTTCAATGAGCCCTCAGAACACAGTAAGGGTGCCTTATCCCACTTTGCCATACAGTTTTGCAGCAGGGAACTGAAACATAAAAGAGAAAAGTAGCTCAAATTAATCAAAGCAATCTATTAAATAAACACTACAAAATGTTTGTTCATACACGTGAACAATCTCTACATAGATCGGGATTTGAATTCTCACGCCAATGAACCTTCATATCACAGTAAGGGTGCCTTATCACTCTTTGCCACACAAACTGATTTTCAGCAAGGAACTGAAATCATTCTACATACAAGCAACTGCAAAATCATCTACAGTAATATGAAGACATATGACTGTTATTTGTACATTTATTATTTTTGAATGTATTTCACTGAGTGATCACACAACTGGTTATGAGTATTGCTTGTAAGTATGCAGTTCTATCTTACCTCTATGTATTTATTTGTCATTCTTCTCTTATCTGACCAGTAATCTGAGACATACAGTCTGTAAGCCATTCTATGTCATTGTCCGTAAAATGTGTGAGGATATTAAATGGCAATAAAATAAATATGCATTTGCCAACAGATGAAGGAGAGGTTGGATATTAATGAACTGAACATGTGAATTGAATGTGGCTTACTTACATTTCCAACCTTGACAAAATTACATCTAACACTTTACAAGTCTAACTTGACCCACCCACTGGATATAGGACAGTCTGCATTGCTCTTGTGTTTTCCTTCTCCCTACCAGTAATAATGCACAGTGCAGTCCCTTAAAAACAAAGAAGGAGTGCCTGCAATATGTTTCTGATACATGGAGCCAAGTATTTAGTATTCAGCAATTCGAATGAGTTCAAAAATCATTTGCATCTTCACCATGCTACCAGCCCTGAATCTACACCATAAAAAGGCAACCATGTAGCTAGGGAAACTAAAGATGAGGAGACTTGTTTATGTGGAGAACACAGAAAAGAAGCTATTACTTTGGGATATATCTGCACAGAGGATTACTGAACATGAGAAGGTATCCTTGCATTTAGTCAGCTACATACTGCATATGCTGGAAGGTAAAGCTCTTGCCACCCCTATAGTGCCTTTTTAGGTACTATAGGCTGCTGGTTAGTGGGGGACGGTTCTTTTGTGCCTTTAAGAAAAAGTTGTCTAAGGTTGTATCTTCTGGTATTTAGGCCCTAACTTTGAGAGGATTTCTGTCTATACACAATGAGCAGAGTGGAGGAGGGGTGTTGACTACAACTCTGAGCTGAGATATATAAGTATCCTGCTTTTTTTTTGGATTATTTATACTGATTATTGTTTCTAGCAATTTATATATAGCACTTTTTATTGCCTGCTGCATAGCTTTTAGTGTATTTTATTGCTATTAACTAATCTGCACGGGTAACTGATTTGTTTGCAGTTAAAAGCATTCTGTCGAGTCTCTTTGCTCTTTTATCAGTTTATAAACTTCCATTTTGTGGCTTTCTGTAGTGTTTACTGTCTGTAGGCTAGTAGCTTTAGTATTGTCCTAGTTCAGATTTTCTGGCTCTGGGCCTGTTTGTTTCTACAGTGATTGTTCAAAGCACATGAATAGGTCATCTTGAATTAGCAGAAGCCTTTCTTTACCTTGGCTAGATTGTGTTAATTGGCTGCTGGCTAGTGGGGGCTGTTTTTTTTGTTTTGTGGGAGGGTGGCCTAATGGTTAAGGTGTTTGCCTTACAAACACAAGGTGCAGGGTTTTATTCTCACAAGGGATAATTGGCTAGGCTTAAAATGGCTCACAAGAGCAGTTAGTTTAGTACGAGCCTATGAGCTTTCATATCCCTATGAGCTTTCATATCATATCCCAAAAAAAAAGTTGTCTAAGGTTGTATCTTCTGGTATTTAAGCCCTAACTTTGAGAGGATTTCTGTCTATACACACTGAGCAGAGTGGAGGAGGGGTGTTGACTACAACTCTGAGCTGAGATATATAAGTATCCTGTTTTTTTGGATTATTTATACTGATTGTTGTTTCTAGCAATTTATATATAGCACTTTTTATTGCCTGCTGCATAGTTTTTAGTGTATTTTATTGCTATCAACTAATCTGCATGGGTAACTGATTTGTTTGCAGTTAAAAGCATTCTGTAGAGTTTCCTTGCTCCTTTATCCGTTTAAACACTTTCATTTTGTGGCTTTCTATAGTGTTTACTGTCTGTAGGCTAATAGCTTTAGTATTGGTCCCCACCATCCCTCCTTGTTCGTGTTTTGTTGTTATACTTGGTGGCTTTGCAGTTGCCCGCCCCTACTGTAAATCTGATCTGGGACACTCCTCCCAGTCTAGTGTCATTAGTGCATTCTACCTAATACAGAGAGAACATCTGAGAAAGCCTTCTGTTTCTCCTTTTTCCCTTTCAAAAAAAATTGCCTGAATCTCCTTGTGTTCTGACTGTGCTTCTCAAACATTTTGGAAATATAGAGTATATTTTAGAGCATTTATTATAACTGTAATTGCCTTAATATTGCTACAACTCAAGTGCTCTAGGTTGCACTGCATCTGAATTGTTTGTGTGTTTTAGCTGCTTTTCTGTATATATAGACTTCTCTGTATATGTAGACTAGCTACTTATCCTGCTGTATTACTGCCTCTTAAATCGTTTTTCAGTTGTGCACTTGCCTTGCTTCATTTAAAAAGTTTTAAATTGCCAATTTTGTAAAGTTTTAATTGCATTTACTGTTTAGGACTACACACACTCAAGTGTGCTAGCCTTTTCTGTGTTTATTTACTGCATTATTGCATTGTTTGGCCTGTTTCAACAACAAAAAAATACTATCTTGTTTGTTCGTTTCCCACCTTTCCTAGCCAATCCATATCCCAGGCTTTGCTTGTCTCAGGACTTTATTTTCTGTGTTCAGAGCTATCCAGACCTTGCTGTGGTAGAGGGAAGTCCTACTGCTTACCAGTGGGAGTGGTGAGCATTGTACTGCCTATATAATGCTAGAGGAGTGGTTTCAAGCTCTGAAATTGTAATTTTATTAGTCTTTCTGGGCGGATTTCTATCCCTTTCAACTTTCTGGCTTAAAGACGCATGTGTTTGTACATTTTTCACACTGTGCAGCACTGCGAGGCTACAGTTAAACTATTCCAGGTGCCAGAAAGTCTGCTCTTCAAATTTTCCCTTAGAACTAGCTTGTTTCTCAGTAGTAGACCTAAAATCTGAAATCCTGTGACTAGCACTTGCTCTAGAACCTGCAGGAAAGCATTAGAAAGCTTGAAACTGATACAAGCACTCAACTCACCTTGTCAATAAGGAGAAATTAATCATAGGCACTAAACAGCCTATAATTGGAAAGTACCTTGCAAAGGTAAGGGAAAACAGCTCTTAAACTTTACTAAAAAAGCATATAGGCATGTCCAAGGATCAGCTTCTGGTGATTTCTCCTATCCACCTAGTGAATCTGGGCATACTGGGGCAATGCGGAAACTGCCTCATGTACACAGACAATCCTCTCCTCCTACCACCCAACACTACAACCTGCAAGAGATGCACTTACATAGCCAAACTGGAAGCAAAGCTCTCTCCAGCCAAGATTGTGCTAGACAGTCAAGAGGAGAAGGTTAACACCTGCACTACACCTCAAGCAACTGATAGCCCTTCAAAACCCACACCATCAACACCCACACATAGCAACGCTAAACCCACATATGCGGAGGCCCTTAACATTAACCTGCCCAAGCAACAAGGACCTCCAAAGCTGAAAAGCAAACAAACACCAGTCACAACCAAAGTGACACATAGCTCACAACACCAGTGTGCCACCCAACGACAGCCCCTACGGCAAGACAATGTACCCAACACTTTAGTCATAGGTGACTCTATAGTCAGGCACACTGATGTCCTACTCACTAGGCTGAACAAGGAGAAAATTACAGTCAGCTACCTGTCAGGTGCCAGGATCTGCCACATAACACATGCACTCAAGTCACTCCACAAGTACAAATCCGACTCTGTCATTGTCCATGCTGGAGTGAATGACTTGAGACGTACATCCCTGTAATACATGAAAAGAGACATGGAAGAGCTCATGGATCATGTGGCCCAGGCAGGTATGACCCTAGCCCTGAGTAGCATCCTGCCTTTGCCCAGAATGATACCACAGTATAAGGACAAAATGATTGACTTCAACAATTGGCTAAGCTTCTGGTGTCATTCAAAGGGGATCCAGTATTTGTCTGCCTGGGAAGACATGATCGACAAACCATGATTCTTTGCCAGAGATGGTCTGCACCTGTCACCCCTGGGATTCAGGTTACTGTCTAAAGCTCTTGCCACCCCTATAGTGCCTTTTTTAGGGAAGGTTCAAAGGATAAAACCACCACCATAACAGATACAAGCGTGCAAAATCTGAAGGTAATGCTACTCAACGCTAGAAGTCTAAACCTCAAAATGCACTCTCTCGAGGCACTCCTAAAAATGGAGAAAATTGATATCTGTACAGTAACTGAGACCTGGTTCAAGGCTCCAGAGAGCACCCCTGCAAAACCAGGCTACAACTCTTAACACACTTTTTCAGCCACAAAACCAAGACCGAAACACTAAAGGTGGAGGAGTGTCCATATTCACCAAGGATATTCACACCTCCAGGCTAGTTGCCCAACACAATGCATCTGAAATTCTCCAGATGCAACTAACACTAGGTAAGACTGCAATCCAAATTGTAGCTTGCTACAGATCCCCCACCATGCCCCAAGATTCTCACTACACCTTTCTAAACATACTGGAAAATATTAAGATACAACCAAACACCCTAATACTGGGTGATTTCAACTATCCTGCCATTAACTGGGAAAACTACTAGATTACCAACTCCTTTTCCCAACGGTTCTTGGAATTCATAAATTCCAATGCCCTGGATCAATTAATTCATTGTCCCACCAGGGGCTCCAATATTCTAGACATGGTCATTACCAACATGGTAGATAGATGATCCACACCAGTGGTCACCCCTCATTGGTCAGATCTGACCATAAGCAAATCACCCTTGACATCCACATCCCACCCCCACCCCCCAGCAAGGAAACCTCCTTAAAAATCTTCTCCAAAGCCAACTTCATGCTACTGAAGTCAGATGTGACAAACTTCATGACACCCATGCAGACGGGATCTGAAAGTTTGACTGCAGAATCCTACACTAAGGCACTGTACGAGCACATCCACTTGTGCATGAATTTTGCCATCCCAAATAGAACCAAGATGCTCTTCTCCAAAAAAAAAGAAGTCAATCTGGTGGTCCCCTGCTATAAACAAACTATACAACAGAAGGAAGAAACTGTTGCAGAAAAGAGGAAAATCACAGGATGCAAAATACTCCCTCACCAGCCTCAGTAAGAAGCTGAGATCCCTCATAAAATCCTCAAAGGTTAGTTACGAAAATAAAATTGCCAAAGATTCCAAAGACAACCACAAGGCATTCTATAGTTATGTCGAGAATCTAAATGGCAATGCTCAGATCTGGTCTGAGCTACAACAGAATGGCATTAAATATACTGATCCCAAGAATATTGCCAATATCCTAGCAGATCGATTTAGTGCCAACCTCACCCCTGTCTCACCCCCTAAAAGGCCCATCTCAATACCAAAAGATTGCCAAATTCTGGTAATCATGGCCACACAGGTAGGAACTGCACTCTCCAAAGCTAAGAATACACCATCCATGGGACCAGATGACATCCCAGGCTGTGGACTACATGTACTACAAAATGAATTGGCACCTCACCTAAGTGTCATCTTTAATCATAGCTTCACCTCAGGCTTCATGCCCACTGAGTGGTGCACAACTACAGTTATCCCGTTCCACAAGGGGAGATCTGCCTTGGATCCCAGGAACTACTGTCCCATCAGTCTGACAAGCATGATCTGCAAGGGCATGGTATGCATTATCATGGAACTTATAAACAAAGACATTGGCAATCTTCAAACACTGGACCCCACCCAGTTTTGGTTTGTGATGGTCCGATCTTGTCTCCTGAATCTGATTGACTTCTTCAAATCAGTCTCCAAAGCTATTGACGAAGGTAAGGTGGTCCACAAAGCCTATCTGGACCTTGCTAAGGCCTTCGACACTATCCCCCACTCTGGAATCATAGATAAATGTACTAAGGGGCATAAATCCCTACATCACTCAATGGGTTGACAACTGGCTTATTGACAGAACCCAGAGCCCAGACTGTGGAGTGGGATAACTGTAGCTGTGCGCCACTCAGTGGGCAATTTAGCCTGAGGAGAGGCTATGATTAAAGATGACACTTGGATGAGGTGCCAATTCATTTTGTAGGTCATGTAGTACACAGCCTGGGATGTCATCTGGTCCCATGGATGCTGTATTCTTAGCTTTGGAGAGTGCAGTTTCTACCTGCAAATCCAGCTCCAGACAAGTGACAAGTGGAGTACCTCAGGGTTCAGTCCTGGGACCACTCCTGTTTGGCATCTACTTCTCTGAAGTACAGGCCAACACTAAGGGACTCTGGCTAACTAAGTTCACAGATGACTGCAAACTGGGAGCCATTATTGAATCCCCAAGTGATGTGGATAGTCTACAAAATGGCCTTACAGAAGCAGATGCCTAGTGCCAGAGCCATGGGCTCAAGCTTAATGCCAAGAAATGTATAGTTATCCCCTTTGGAAAAAAACATGTACCCATGAATTACCACATAGGTGGCAGGACACTAAACATTGAAAGTGTGATGAGAGACGTAGGGAAACAGGTGGACAGTGGTCTCACTTTCGATAACCACATCACCATAACAGTCAGAAAATCCTTCTATATGGCACACCTCATCACTAAGGGCTTTTCATCCAGAAAAAAGGAGGTCATTGTCTCACTGTACTCATCCCTCATTAGACCCATTATAGATTATAATGCCCCATTTGGTGGTACCTCACAAGACATCTGCAACAGCTGAAAAGGCCACAGAAATACCTCACTAAAAGAATCACATGCCTATAGGAGATGCCATATGCTGACCATCTAAAAAAACTCCAGCTATACTCTGTGGCATATCGTCAACTCAGAGGCAATCTCTGCTTAACATACAAGGCCATGTCAAACCCTGAGCTGTTGGACATGCTCCACTTAAAGAAATCTCAATCCCTCAGAGCCACACACTCCAGGGATCTAAACCTTGTCATCACAATGAACAAAACATGCTGGAGGGATAGGTTCCTGACCCAGAGACTCCCCATTCTCTGGAAAAGACTGCCCATACATGTCAAGCAGAGCGCCTCATTGGCCCTCTTCAGAAGGGACCTTGATGATTGGATGGGAGATAGGAAATTCACCCCGGGGATCATGTCAGTCACCCTGCTAGACAGGGTCCAGAGAAGTAAATATTTTGGGAAGAAATATCCAGGGAATTGTTATGGCTAGGCTTGTAAAGGCCCTAGGGCCGATAGCCTAGTACCACCCTATGAATCTATAAGAAAAATCTATAATAGTTTAAAATATATATTTTGATTAGCAAAGGTGTTTACACTTTTATCTTGATGCATTGGTTAGATGTGTACTGATGGCATGGGCATGTTTGTCAGGCCATTTCACGGGTACATGATTAGCGATACCTTAACATGGAATGCTCTGTGTTAAATCTGTAGACTTCTTTCAAGGGCAGCTAATTTGTTAGGACTTTTAGCATTTCAAAGATGGTTTGTTAGCAAAATATGTCATTTGCGTGTTCATTTGTGGGTGGGGGAGCAAAGCTGCATTTCTGTTCTGTTATAAGCAAGGATATGTTTCTATTATTACTCTCCTTTTTTGTATCCAGAATGTTCTTCATATTTAAATATCAAGACTGTTTTATGCTTCTCCAGTGGCTAATAGTGATATCCTACCTTTTCTCTTTTATCTGGGAGCAGCTAGTTTGCAGTTATGTGATACTTATGTGTAACGTAACAGAAGGATATATGAGTGTATATATATATATATATATATATATATATATATATATATATATATATATATACATATATATATGCTGTACAAATAGGAGATGAAAAAAATGCTTTAAGCAAACACTATAAAAATGGAATTTGTAATGCTGATTTTAAATTTATTGTGTTGGAAACTTTACAAAATGTGCAAAATGCATTTAACCCAGAAGATGAGCTTGGATGGCTTGAGTACTGTTGGCAAGTGAAGCTTAGTGCTTGTTTCCCACCATGTTTGAACAATCAAGAAGATTTTGTCATGTATTTAAAAAGGAAGGGGTAAAGACACTGTGTGTTCTTGAGTCATGTGTTTTGAAATCATGTGATTTTGTTTGCATTTAAAAATGGTTTATTTTTATTGAAACTTCTGTCTGAAGAAGTCTCTGATTGTGGAGAGATGAAAGCGCTTACTGGAGGATTTTAATAAACAGTGTGTTCTTATTCGGCTTTTTATTATTCTAATTCTTTCTAGTATCTTAGACAGAGGGAATAGGATAACAACTGGTCAGTAGTTAAGACAGATTGGTTGATTTGTCTCCTTTACAAAGTGGAATAATGTGGAAAGTTTTCCAAGGTAGGTACTTGGTGTTCTGGTATAGGTCTATTGATAAGAATGGATACTGGGTAGACAATTCCTTCAGCAGCTAGTCTTAAACATTCTGCTGGTAAGTTGTCTGCAGCTACTGTAGTGGGCTTTAGTTTCTTTAAGAAGTATTTTTATTGTCTCAGCTACTGCAGGTTGAAGGGAAAAGGTGGTATTATATTTTCTTGGAGTGAGAGTAGTTGGAGTAGAAGTGATGGTTTGATATTTAGAGAGGGCTGGAATAGTTTTGGTAAAGTATTTGTTGAATTGGGTAGCAATATTGTCTGAGTTATTATTAATAGTGTGTGGGGGTGTGTTGGACTTGCCCAGTAAGAGTATGATGTTAATTGCTGACCAAAATTTGTGATGGTTATTTCAGTTTTTAGTTTGGATGTCGGTGTAATAATTTATTTTGTCCTGTTTAATTTTTATTTATTTATTTATTTATTTTTTGTTTGTTTTTTTTTTTTTTTTTTTGCTTTGTTTCTAAGTTCTTGGTATGTTTGCTTGGCAATTTGGGATTTAGTTTTGTGCCAGTTTCCCATGCTTTGTCTCTTGCTTTTAGCGGTGACCTAGTTTCTTTGTTTAGCCATGAGGCATAGATTTAACTCTTAGAGTCCTGGGAGCAGCCTGTGTGTTAAAGATAATAAGGAAGGTAGTATTAAAATATTCTACAGCATCTTCTAGGGAGAGTAGTTTAAGTGGTGATCAGTTACAGTGTTTGAGTATGTTTATGAAGTCACTGGGGTTAAGGCGGTGTTGTTCCTATTTGTTTGTACATAGCTTGTTTTGTTGGGTTAATGTATTGTCTGAGTAAAAAGATTAGGAGATGGTCACTGAGGCTGTCAGGGAGGCAGCCAGTATGAGGGGAGTAGGCTGGTTTATTTGTTAAGATGCAGTCAATAATATAGTGTTTATTGGATGATTTATTAATCCTAGTGTGGGTTGTATGAGTTGGGTGAAGCCATAGAGGTTGATGTGATTAGTGGGGTTTTGGGAATTGCATTTTGACATGTCAATAGTAAAATCACCCATGATTATTGTTTCCTGGGGTAGTGATTTTGTGGTCCAGTTCAAGATGTTTTCTAATGTGTGGAAATTGTCCCCAGGTGGGAGATAGGTTCCAATTATGTTTATATATTTTTTAGTTTTTTTTTTAGCTTGATAAATATCACCTCAGCATTATCAAAGTTGGGATGGTTTGATCTAAGCATTCTAGGGAACATGTTTTTAAACAGTAAGGCTATGCCACCACATATTTTGCCTTTTCTGTCTAGACATATTATATTATAACCTGGAGGGAGAATCTCATTATTGGTGAAATTGGTTTTAAGCCATGTTTCAATAATTAGTACAATATCAGGTAAGTATAGCGAGATGTTGGCATGTAGCTCATGGATTTTGATAGTAATAATTTTGATATTCATGTTTAATAATAAGATATGAGCTTTGTTTCTATGGGGGATTGTTGGTTGAGAGTTGTTGGTATTTTGTGGTTTGGGTTTAGATTAGTGTTTGGGCCAGGGTTGGGGTGAATGTCTCTGCCGAGTGTTAGTCTGGTTGCTCTTTTAACTAAAGTATGTAGCATTTTGACTATATAGTTATGGTGGTTATGAGAAAATCTAGGGGTGTTGGGGTGAGGGAGTAGACAGTAGTATGCATTATGAAAAGCTGTAGTGTTCAGGATAGAGGAAGATATAATAATGTTGATAGGTTTAAGTTTTTGTGGGTAAAGGGAGTAGGTAGAGTGAGATTAGATAGTTTCTTCTAGTTTGGTGTGGTAGGAGGAGATATGTGCAGTTATTGTTAGGATTATTAGAGTAGCTGTATATAAGTGTAACTGGCTGTTGTATTTTAGCTGGGGTTGAGTAGAAGAAATATTAATTAGTTTGGTTGGTGTCTTGTAGTTAGTCATTGTGGTGTTGTTGATGTAGTTTAGTGTGAGTTCTTTGTATTACTATGGGATGAGTGAGGTGGGGTTTATGATTTAGTATTGCTTGTACTATATAAGGTAGTATACTGTGATTGATTGCATTGGACTAAGGAGAGTATGCTGTTATTAGTTGACTTGGGCTAAGGGAGTATGTTGTGATTGGTTGATATGGACTAAGGGAGTGGCTAGTTCAAAATAAATGTAGGGATAGCGAGGGAGGATGGGAATTGGAGTAGGTTAGGGGAGTGGAGTGAGCCTGAGCATAGCAAGGGTGAATGAAGCGGGCTGAGCCACGAGCGGCAGAATGCTTGCTTACTAAAACTAACAGTGAGACCAGAATGTGAGTTTACAGAGTGTTTGCAACAGTATTTAGAAGGGAGAGCCTAGATGGGTAAGGACAGTGGATTAGAAAAGTTGAGTGAGCCCTTAGCTTAGAAAAGGGCAGAAACAGGCAGGAAGGTCTTAGACTTCTGCACACTGTCAAGAAATAAGTTAGAAGTTAGAAGTTTGAAGTTAGAAGTTAGAAGCAGGGGTTGGTGATCAAGAGAATAAGCATGAGCTTGTCACAGGCTAGTTAAAATAATTAATATAATATCACGTATACTAAATGCTTATTATTTCAAGTTGAGGGTGAAGTATGGAAAGATGTACCTAGAGAGTTTTGGAGATAAATTCAGTCCTATCCTTGACTGCGAAGCACCAGTCCTTGTGTGGGATTTCAAGCCAAGTGGGCAGTTTTATCAGCCAGGTGTATTCGGGAAAGGAGGTGTGATATTCCTTGATTCCAGTAGGTGGCTACTGTAAAATGAAGAAGATAACATGTAAGTAAAAAAGTGAATTAGTGGAAAAAAATAAAAAAAATAAATTAATTAATTAACTAATAATACCGGTACTAAATAAGGTAAGAGTAGAGGGGGTAGAAGGAAAGTAAGCAGCAGAAGAGAGAGGTAAGAATAGATGCAAGACTGACAGTAGGAGTAGGGTGAAAGATGAAGGCAGGAGGGAGAGAAAGAGAAATTAAGTCGGTCAAAATACTGGAGAACAGACTCAAGAGATTGCTTGGAGCAGCAACTGAAAGATAGAAAAGTATTGAGATTTGAGGAGCTGGAAGGATATAAGGCACAGGAGAGTAGCTGTGTGGACAGTACAGATTTAGTCAGCAAAGCCTTTTAATTTGGCTGTAGGAGGATAATAGCAGTAAAGCAGCAGGAATAGGACAATAATGTTTAGATGAAAAACATTGCAAATGGAAAATATCTTTAGTTGCCATCACCCAGGTAAAGCAAGATGAAAAACATATCATACACTAGCTATTCAAAAATGCAGTTATTTCACAAATAAAATCCATTAACACTTTCTTACAGTATAGTCAAACAGTAAATAAAAAATAATATATATGAGAAAAAACAGTTGAGCAACAAATTATATCAAGATGCATGATTGCAATCTCAAGGAGTGACTTCTAATGTACATAGTAGGTTAAAAGGCAGAAAATATGGCTACAATATTTAGGAAGTATCGACTATGAGGTTCCATTTCAGGCTATGAATAGCACTACTACCTAGAAAACCATTTTGCTTTAGAAGTGGCGCACATGTGTTGGAGTTATAGGCAGGGCATGAATGTCTACATATCCTAGAGCTTGCTGCTGTAATCTTTCTAGTCAGGCAAGGTAAAACCAATTGCTACTACTTATCAAAGTAAGACAACAGTACAGAAAATACAGGCTAAGTGTAACAATGCTCTACAGCTATGCATACAGATTTACGCCTTGTACATATAAGGATATTGTGGTATTTTACTAGTGAGATCACACAGATACAAGGAAATCTTACAGCTGATAGCAGCAACGCCTTCTTATTATCCCTAATGAGGAACAGTGTAAGTTTGTGGAAATAAAAAGAGTCAATACATTACAGTGCATTAATTTATGTTGCAAGCATGCCGTTTATGGGATGGCCGGGGGATGGAATGGGAAAATGGGCATAATGGAGGTTTAAAACATGGTGCCAGAGGATATCAGTAGCCTCTGGTGCACCTCCCTGAGAGGGGCGGTGTGAGGGAGGGACAGGAGAGGATTAGAAGATGAAGAAATAAAGAGAGAAATGGGAGAAAAGGAGGAGAAAGAGAGACACAAGGGAGGAGCAGGGAAAAAAGAAATTAGTGATTAGGGAGAAATATCTAGAGGCAAAGTTAATAAAGTAAGACATAGTTATGTACAAAAGAAGACAGGGAAGAGAAGACGTAGGGGGATGGGTGAACAGAAGGATAGAGGGAGTTAGAAAGGGGCTGAGTCACTAGCGGTGGATTGCTATGCTGACTAAAACTATCAGTAAGACCAGAATGTGAGTTTACAGAGTGTTTGCAACAGTATTTAGAAGGGACAGCCTAGATAGGTAAGGGCAATGGATTAGAAAATTTGAGCGAGTCCTTAGCTTAGGAAAGAGTGGAAATGGGCAGGAAGGTTTTAGACTTCTGTGCACTGTCCAGAAATAAGTTAGAAGGGGGTTGGCAACCAGGAGAATATGCATGATCTTGTTACAGGTTAGTTAAAATAAATAATATAATATCACCTATACTAAATGTTTATTGTTACAGGTTGCAGGTGAAGTATGAGGAGACATACACAGATCTTTTTGGAGGTAACTTCATTCCCATCCTTGACTGCAAAGCACTGGTCCTTGTGTGAAATTTCAAGCCAAGTGGGTAGTTTTATTGGTCAGGTATATTTGAGAGGAGGTGGTGTGATATCCCCTGATTCCAGTAGGTGGTTAGTGGTGAGCACACAATTTCTCAGATGGCCAGGGGCTGCAATGGGAAAACAGGCAGAATGGAGGTATTGTAAATATGTGATATACTGTTAGATAGGGCCTTCAATTTATGTTTCCACATGTAATTTCATGTCATAGACAGGAAATGGAGATTAAATGGCAGTAATACATAATAATATTTACATTTCCATAGTGCAGCAAGCAGCTGGTTTGTGAGATGATTGGCAAAGTGTTTGCCCATGTGAGATATAATTTCCCTGTTTGTGTGTAGCTAAGCAGTTTGCAAACACAAGCAGCATTGCTAAAGTCTGGCAGTTAATATTGAACCTATAAAACACACACTGGCTGCCTAACTGACTCTGTGGCAGCAAGTGTAAATCCACTGACACGTTTCTTTTTCAGCCCAGATGATACTGGGTTTGAATCCAGGTGTATGTAAAACTTTAAAATAGTTTTAAAGAATCAGCAATAATGCAATGATATTAATTCTTTATAGTACATGTGTTGCTGTGTGTTGACATAGTTCAGCAGGGTTAAGCAAGATTTTGTTGATATAACTGCAGCATTGTACCACTGCTGAATGTTGCTTGGAATTGAAGATGTGAAACTGCACAAATGCAGAAACCAAAAAGTGAAATAATCCATTGCTTTTTCTTCTACTTATGTGTGTTGTGTGTGATTCAATTTTTTGACCAGATTATAGGTGGGGTACAGAGGAAAATGGTGAAATGGAGAGCAAGCAAGAGGAAGAACAAAGAGAAAGAAACACAGGAATCTGCAGGAGAGAGGTAGGAAAGAACCATAGCTATCAATTTCTTCAACAGTAAAAACTGATCAAATGTGCAGAATATTAGCAAATTTTAGCTGCCACCACCTAAAAAAGGGGTGACAACAAATAAATCATGTTATTTAGCCTATTAGACCTAATCAAGTGTGTCAAGAAGACACGTGCAAAATGGAGAGCTATGTATGAGGATGATTATTTGTGTGTGTGTGTGTGTGTGTGTGTGTGTGTGTGTGTGTGTGTGTGTGTGTCTGACAGGTGCCCATTTTTTGACTGCTGGGTAAGGGATGTAGGTGTGCCTGGGTCCAGTAAGCTGGATAGGTGAGGAAGCAAATGAAAACAGACACGATAAACAAGACAATACACATGGATGATGATGGTCACAAAAGGTTGGAAGACACCATGATTGGGATGAGGGAGGTTACAATGCAGGCTCATGGACATCAAGCTTGGAGACAATGAGAATAGAGTCCTCACCCACTGGACTGTGATCACTAAACTCTTACTCTGCTGGCTACTGGAGTGCTTGATATCTTCTCCTCCTATGGACAATGAAGTAGAGCAGCCTCTCCATCCTACATAGGCATACATTAATGGTGTGATGCATGACACTAAGCAACATCCCTGATATCTCCCTGCAGGTGATGAAATCACTACTTCTGCCACTGTTCCCAGAGGGTATCACTACCAGGGCAGTACTACATGAGGGCACATGTACTGGAGGGGTAGCAAAGGCAGTGCTGCCAAGTTGGCTCACAGATGTGCTGGGCATGGGTGCTGGAGCCAGTGGAATGGGACAGACTGATCCACTGGGGCTGACCTACCTTGCTGTGCTTAGTAATATGGTACACATGGATGACATGGAGATATTTTGATGACACATAACAGAAAAAAAGAGAGATACGGGATGGGTGAAAGAAAAAAGAGATACAATTAGTACCATCACATGTGACGTAGAATGCATTAACACAATTATACAACTCTTTTATCTGAAGTATTACATTTATTTATGTGTCCTAACAGATGCACACTATACTAGGTTGCTGAAAGTAATCCTTGAACTATATTGCACATATATGTGTTCCAATTATACAGATTGCAGTTTCGACCAGGGGATTTGTGGGACTGGTAGACTTTTCTATTTAATGTAAATATTATTGAAGAAATAGTGCTATATAGTTGGAAATCATGGTATTTGAACCCACAATCTCTGACTACAATCTAATATTGGACTCTTACAATTGATTTGCGCTACAGAGTAATATGTGCATATTTGCTTTTGCAGTTTGGATTTCCATGCTCAATTTGGTACAACTGTATAAAAGACCAAAAAGCTATCTTTAACTATTATAGCTAGAATAACACTTCTCTTCTGCTGCATACATACCACTTGCTTCCCTCAGTCTCTCCATTCGAGCAACATGAGCCTGCCAATTGAACAAGTTTGTTGGGAACTGGAGAAAGAACAGAAAAGGACAGAAGAGCATTATGCATACCAGTCATGACACTATTTAGCTTTCTAAGTCTCTTATTTTCATACTTACACAGCTGTGGGATGTCCGCAGCCTCAAACTGAAGTAACCAATGGTTTATAGTATCCCTTTTTCTTCTGCATTGGCCATTAAAATGATGCCTACATTGTTCTCCAATGTATGTGATACCAGTGGCACTGGATACAGCCTGGGCCAAATTATTCCATGCCTTAGACTTGCACTGGGAGCCAGATTAGTCCCCCTGCAAAAGCCTTTGGCTGTGGTGCTTTACCAGGAGTCCAGTAAATATCCTGGATTCCTGGGCACCCCACCTCTGTGCCCTAAACTTGACACTTTCTTCTCCAATGCCAGTCATGTCTACCAGCTGAACTAGAGCAATGGAAATTGATGCTTTCCCACCTATTCCAGTTACCACATTTACTAGTAGTATGCAAACGTGAGCACTGATGCCAATCACTTTGGACAATGTTAAGTGGAGTACAGCAGTGCCAAGCAGAGAGGAATTAAATATTGGAAGGTTAATCTGACACTTGGCCTTAGTTTGACAGGTGTCTACTAATGTATCCTGGAAATATATATTGGAAATTGGAAAGTAACTGTTAGGTGAGTTAAGTTCGCAGACATGCACTGGGGGCATAAATGTAATGACCCAACACATTTTCTTGTCATTATACACTGAGGAAAACTTTTTTATATTTTGAGATTCAAACCATAGGCATAAGGGATAAAACATTTTCTTCCACAGTATTAATTTTCCATCCTTGCCACAGAAGAATGGCTGCTCAGACATACTCAGGAATCATACATAAATACAGATGACAATCTCAGCTGTTACAGATGTATGTGTGTGACCTGACAAGGTTTCTGGATATAGATTTGGTTGTGTATGTGTCTTAGATAATTGTGAAGGCCATACAAGTCCAGACAGCAGAATTATACTTACAGAAATATAGCAGACAGTATATGCTCAGTCATACATCTGAAAACATATTAATGGTGTCTCATCCCTCATACATATAATTCATATCAACATCACTATCTAAAGTGCTATATAATTGACTATGAATATAATGGGAAGTGTAACAACAGTAAAAGTGTATGGAATATCCTCCATTACAACCCAGGACCATGTGTATGGCAGTCCTACACTTACACCTGTTACCACAAGAGTGTTGAAATCACACTTGTCTATTTTTCAGTTTATTGCTATAAACTTCACTGTCACAACAGTATAAAATGTTGCACATCCTGTTCTAAAACTCAGGACCATCTGTACTACAGCCCTACACTTACATCTGCTGCCACAGGACTAGTTATATGACATTCCCTAATTTCATAATCTCTGTGTTAACCACCACACGACACCACTTAGTGGGTTTGAGCAGTGCCCAATAGAATTAATTGAATGCATCTGGTTTCAGTTATTGGCTGTCTGAGTCCTGTCTGCAGATGTTAAACCTTGCTAACTAGCATGCGATGCTGCTAATTGCAGTCCAGCGCTGAAAAACAGAAATTGCAACAATGTATTGTTTTTAACCTTTGCTCTTTTACAGACGCCCTGTTTACAGGTGTTTTGCAGGTGTTTTGTCTAGTTCCTGGGTGAGCAACTAGACCAGTTTGTGCACTTTCACATTTAGTTCAAACAAGATAAGCACAGCCAAACCTGCCATTCATTTTTTCTGTTTCCCATCTTTGCACTAAGCTACACATTGTGCAAACAATGCCCCCTCCAAAGAATCTAGAAGAAAAACAAAAAAAAAAGAAAAAAATGGAAAAGTAGTTGAAATGAGGAAAAGCAATCTATGACATGCACACTACAAACTGTTAGTACACATGACATATGTCTACATAGGTCTGGATTTGAGCTCTCACTTCAATGAGCCCTCAGAACACAGTAAGGGTGCCTTATCCCACTTTGCCATACAGTTTTGCAGCAGGGAACTGAAACATAAAAGAGAAAAGTAGTTCAAATGAATCAAAACAATCTATTAAATAAACACTACAAAATGTTTGTTCATGCACGTGAACAATCTCTACATAGATCGGGATTTGAACTCTCACGCCAATTAACCTTCAGATCACAGTAAGGGTGCCTTATCAGTCTTTGCCACACAAACTGATTTTCAGCAAGGAGCTAAAATCATTCTACACACAAGCAACTGCAAAACTATCTACAGTAATATGAAGACATATGACTGTTATTTGTACATTTATTATTTTTGAATGCATTTCACTGAGTGATCACACAACCGGTTATGAGTATTGCTTGTAAGTATGCAGTTCTATCTTACCTCTATGTATTTATTTGCCATTCTTCTCTTATCTGACCAGTAATCTGAGACATACAGTCTGTAAACCATTCTATGTCATTGTCCGTAAAATGTGTGAGGATATTAAATGGCAATAAAATAAATATGCATTTGCCAACAGATGAAGGAGAGGTTGGATATTAATGAACTGAACATGTGAATTGAATGTGGCTTACTTACATTTCCAACCTTGACAAAATTATATCTAACACTTTGCGAGTCTAACTTGACCCACCCACTGGATATAGGGCAGTCTGCATTGCTCTTGTGTTTTCCTTCTCACTACCAGTAATAATGCACAGTGCAGTCCCTTAAAAACAAAGAAGGAGTGCCTGCAATATGTTTCTGATACATGGAGCCAAGTATTTAGTATTCAGCAATTTGAATGAGTTCAAACCTCATTTGCATCTTCACCATGCTGCCAGCCCTGAATCTACACCATAAAAAGGCAACCATGTAGCTGGGGAAACTAAAGATGAGGAGACTTGTTTATGTGGAGAACACAGAAAAGAAGCTATTATTTTGGGATATATCTGCACAGAGGATTACTGAACATGAGAAGGTATCCTTGCATTTAGTCAGCTACATACTGCATATGCTGGAAGGTAAAGCTCTTGCCACCCCTATAGTGCCTTTTTAGGCACTATAGGCTGCTGGCTAGTGGGGGCTGGTTCTTTTGTGCCTTTAAAAAAAGTTGTCTAAGGTTGTATCTTCTGGTATTTAGGCCCTAACTTTGAGAGGATTTCTGTCTATACACACTGAGCAGAGTGGAGGAGGGGTGTTGACTACAACTCTGAGCTGAGATATATAAGTATCCTGTTTTTTTTTTTTTTGGATTATTTATACTGATTATTGTTTCTAGCAATTTATATATAGCACTTTTTATTGCCTGCTGCATAGCTTTTAGTGTATTTTATTGCTATTAACTAATATGCACGGGTAACTGATTTGTTTGCAGTTAAAAGCATTCTGCTGAGTCTCTTTGCTCTTTTATCGGTTTATAAACTTCCATTTTGTGGCTTTCTGTAGTGTTTACTGTCTGTAGGCTAGTAGCTTTAGTATTGTACTAGTTCAGATTTGCTGGCTCTGGGCCTGTTTGTTTCTACAGTGATTATTCAAAGTACATGAATAGGTCATCTTGAATTAGCAGAAGCCTTTCTTTACCTTGGCTAGATTGTGTTAATTGGCTGCTGGCTAGTGGGGGCTGTTTTTTTTTTTTTGTGCTTTAAAAAAAACGTTGTCTAAGGTTGAATCTTCTGGTATTTAAGCCCTAACTTTGAGAGGATTTCTGTCTATACACACTGAGCAGAGTGGAGGAGGGGTGTTGACTACAACTCTGAGCTGCGATATATAAGTATCCTTTTTTTTGGATTATTTATACTGATTATTGTTTCTAGCAATTTATATATAGCACTTTTTATTGCCTGCTGCATAGTTTTTAGTGTATTTTATTGCTATCAACTAATCTGCATGGGTAACTGATTTGTTTGCAGTTAAAAGCATTCTGCAGAGTCTCCTTGCTCCTTTATCCGTTTAAACACTTTCATTTTGTGGCTTTCTATAGTGTTTACTGTCTGTATGCTAATAGCTTTAGTATTGGTCCCCACCATCCCTCCTTGTTCGTGTCTTGTTGTTATACTTGGTGGCTTTGCAGTTGCCCGCCCCTACTGTAAATCTGATCTGGGACACTCCTCCCAGTCTAGTGTCATTAGTGCATTCTACCTAATACAGAGAGAACATCTGAGAAAGCCTTCTGTTTCTCCTTTTTCCCTTTCAAAAAAATTGCCTGAATCTCCTTGTGTTCTAACTGTGCTTCTCAAACATTTTGGAAATATAGAGTATATTTTAGAGCATTTATTATAACTGTAATTGCCTTAATATTGCTACAACTCAAGTGCTCTAGGTTGCACTGCATCTGAATTGTTTGTGTGTTTTAGCTGCTTTTCTGTATATATAGACTTCTCTGTATATGTAGACTAGCTACTTATCCTGCTGTATTACTGCCTCTTAAATCGTTTTTCATGTGTGCACTTGCCTTGCTTCATTTAAAAAGTTTTAAATTGCCAATTTTGTAAAGTTTTAATTGCATTTACTGTTTAGGACTACACACACTCAAGTGTGCTAGCCTTTTCTGTGTTTATTTACTGCATTATTGCATTGTTTGGCCTGTTTCAACAACAAAAAAAAATACTATCTTGTTTGTTCGTTTCCCACCTTTCCTAGCCAATCCATATCCCAGGCTTTGCTTGTCTCAGGACTTTATTTTCTGTGTTCAGAGCTATCCAGACCTTGCTGTGGTAGAGGGAAGTCCTACTGCTTACCAGTGGGAGTGGTGAGCATTGTACTGCCTATATAATGCTAGAGGAGTGGTTTCAAGCTCTGAAATTGTAATTTTATTAGCCTTTCTGGGCTGATTTCTATCCCTTTCAACTTTCTGGCTTAAAGACGCATGTGTTTGTACATTTTTCACACTGTGCAGCACTGCGAGGCTACAGTTAAACTATTCCAGGTGCCAGAAAGTCTGCTCTTCAAATTTTCCCTTAGAACTAGCTTGTTTCTCAGTAGTAGCACTAAAATCTGAAATCCTGTGACTAGCACTTGCTCTAGAACCTACAGGAAAGCATTAGTAAGCATGAAACTGATACAAGCACTCAACTCTCCTTGTCAATAAGGAGAAATTAATCGTAGGCACTAAACAGCCTATAATTGCAAAGTACCTTGCAAAGGTAAGGGAAAACAGCTCTTAAACTTTACTAAAAAAGCATATAGGCATGTCCAAGGATCAGCTTCTGGTGATTTCTCCTTTCCACCTGGTGAATCTGGGCATACTGGGGCAATGCAGAAACTGCCTCATGTATACAGACAATCCTCTCCTCCTACCACTCAACACTACAACCTGCGAGAGATGCACTTACATAGCCAAACTGGAAGCAAAGCTCTCTCCGGCCAAGATTGTGCTAGACAGTCAAGAGGAGAAGTTTAACACCTGCACTACAACTCAAGCAACTGATAGCCCTTCAAAACCCACACCATCAACACCCACACATAGCAACACTAAACCCACATATGCGGAGGCCCTTAACATTAACCTGCCCAAGCAACAAGGACCTCCAAAGCTGAAACGCAAACAAACACCAGTCAAAACAAAAGTGACACTTAGCTCACAACACCAGTGTGCCACCCAACAACAGCCTCTATAGTCAGGCACACTGATGTCCTACTCACTAGGCTGAACAAGGAGAAAATTACAGTCAGCTGCCTGTCAGGTGCCAGGATCCGCCACATAACACATGCACTCAAGTCACTCCACAACAAGTACAAATCCGTCTCTGTCATTGTCCATGCTGGAGTGAATGACTTGAGACGTACCTCCCTGGACTACATGAAAAGAGACATGGAAGAGCTCATGGATCATGTGGCCCAGGCAGGTATGACCCTAGCCCTGAGTAGCATCCTGCCTTTGCCCAGAATGATACCACAGTGTAAGGACAAAATGATTGACTTCAACAATTGGCTAAGCTTCTGGTATCATTCAAAGGGGATCCAGTATTTGTCTGCCTGGGAAGACATGATCGACAAACCATGATTCTTTGCCAGAGATGGTCTGCACCTGTCACCCCTGGGATTCAGGTTACTGGCTAAAGCTCTTGCCACCCCTATATTGCCTTTTTTAGGCAAGGTTCAAAGGATAAAACCACCACTGTAACAGATACAAGCGTGCAAAATCTGAAGGTAATGCTACTCAATGCTAGAAGTCTAAACCTCAAAATGCACTCTCTCGAGGCACTCCTAAAAATGGAGAAAATTGATATCTGTACAGTAACTGAGACCTGGTTCAAGGCTCCAGAGAGCACCCCTGCAAAACCAGGCTACAACTCTTAACACACTTTTTCGGCCACAAAACCAAGACCGAAACACTAAAGGTGGAGGAGTGTCCATATTCACCAAGGATATTCACACCTCCAGGCTAGTTGCCCAACACAATGCATCTGAAATTCTCCAGATGCAACTAACACTAGGTAAGACTGCAATCCAAATTGTAGCTTGCTACAGATCCCCCACCATGCCCCAAGATTCTCACTACACCTTTCTAAACATATTGGAAAATATTAAGATACAACCAAACACCCTAATACTGGGTGATTTCAACTATCCTGCCATTAACTGGGAAAACTACTAGGGTACCAACTCCTTTTCCCAACAGTTCTTAGAATTCATGAATTCCAATGCCCTGGATCAATTAATCCATTGTCCCACCAGGGGCTCCAATATTCTAGACCTGGTCATTACCAACATGGTAGATAGATGATCCACACCAGTGGTCACCCCTCATTGGTCAGATCTGACCATAAGCAAATCACCCTTGACATCCACATCCCACCCCCACCCCCCAGCAAGTAAACCTCCTTAAAAATCTTCTCCAAAGCCAACTTCATGCTACTGAAGTCAGATGTGACAAACTTCATGACACCCATGCAGACGGGATCTGAAAGTTTGACTGCAGAATCCTACACTAAGGCACTGTACGAGCACATCCACTTGTGCATGAATTTTGCCATCCCAAATAGAACCAAGATGCTCTTCTCCAAAAAAAAGAAGTCAATCTGGTGGTCCCCTGCTATAAACAAACTATAGAATAGAAGGAAGAAACTGTTGCAGAAAAGAGGAAAATCACAGGATGCAAAATACTCCCTCACCAGCCTCAGTAAGAAGCTGAGATCCCTCTTAAAATCCTCAAAGGTTAGCTACGAAAATAAAATTGCCAAAGATTCCAAAGACAACCACAAGGCATTCTATAGTTATGTCAAGAATCTAAATGGCAATGCTCAGATCTGCTCTGAGCTACAACAGAATGGCATTAAATATACTGATTCCAAGGATATTGCCAATATCCTAGCAGATCGATTTAGTGCCAACCTCACCCCTGTCTCACCCCCTAAAAGGCCCATCTCAATACCAAAAGATTGCCAAATTCCGGTAATCATGGCCACACAGGTAGGAACTGCACTCTCCAAAGCTAAGAATACACCATCCATGGGACCAGATGACATCCCAGGCTGTGTACTACATGAACTACAAAATGAATTGGCACCTCACCCAAGTGTCATCTTTAATCATAGCTTCACCTCAGGCTTCATGCCCACTGAGTGGCGCACAGCTACAGTTATCCCATTCCACAAGGGGGGATCTGCCTTGGATCCCGGGAACTACTGTCCCATCAGTCTGACAAGCATGATCTGCAAGGGCATGGAATGCATTATCATGGAACTTATAAACAAAGACATTGGCAATCTTCAAACACTGGACCCCACCCAGTTTGGGTTTGTGAAGGGCCGATCTTGTCTCCTGAATCTGATTGACTTCTTCAAATCAGTCTCCAAAGCTATGGATGAAGGTAAGGTGGTCCACAAAGCCTATCTGGACCTTGCCAAGGCCTTCGACACTATCCCCCACTCTGGAATCATAGATAAACGTACTAAGGGGCATAAATCCCTACATCACTCAATGGGTTGCCAACTGGCTTATTGACAGAACCCAGAGCCCAGACTGTGGAGTGGGATAACTGTAGCTGTGCGCCACTCAGTGGGCATGAAGCCTGAGGAGAGGCTATGATTAAAGATGACACTTTGATGAGGTGCCAATTCATTTTGTAGTTCATGTAGTACACAGCCTGGGATGTCATCTGGTCCCATGGATGCTGTATTCTTAGCTTTGGAGAGTGCAGTTTCTACCTGCAAATCCAGCTCCAGACAAGTGACAAGTGGAGTACCTCAGGGTTCAGTCCTGGGACCACTCCTGTTTGGCATCTACTTCTCTGAAGTACAGGCCAACACTAAGGGACTCTGGCTAACTAAGTACACAGATGACTGCAAACTGGGAGCCATTATTGAATCCCCAAGTGATGTGGATAGTCTACAAAATGGCCTTACAGAAGCAGATGTCTGGTGCCAGAGCCATGGGCTCAAGCTTAATGCCAAGAAATGTATAGTTATCCCCTTTGGAAAAAAACATGTACCCATGAATTACCACATAGGTGGCAGGACACTAAACATTGAAAGTGTGATGAGAGACTTAGGGAAACAGGTGGACAGTGGTTTCACTTTCGATAACCACATCACCATAACAGTCAGGAAATCCTTCTATATGGCACACCTCATCTCTAAGGGCTTTTCATCCAGAAAAAAGGAGGTCATTGTCTCACTGTACTCATCCCTCATTAGACCCATTATAGATTATAATGCCCTATTTGGTCTGTACCTCACAAGACATCTGCAACAGCTGAAAAGGCCACAGAAATACCTCACTAAAAGAATCACATGCCTATAGGAGATGCCATATGCTGACCATCTAAAAAAAACTCCAGCTATACTCTGTGGCATATCGTCAACTCAGAGGCAATCTCTGCTTAACATACAAGGCCATGTCAAACCCTGAGCTGTTGGACATGCTCCACTTAAAGAAATCTGAATCCCTCAGAGCCACACACTCCAGGGATCTAAACCTTGTCATCACAATGAACAAAACATGCTAGAGGGATAGGTTCCTGACCCAGAGACTCCCCATTCTCTGGAAAAGACTGCCCATACATGTCAAGCAGAGCGCCTCATTGGCCCTCTTCAGAAGGAACCTTGATGATTGGATTGGAGATAGGAAATTCACCCCGGGGATCATGTGATTCACCCTGCTAGACAGGGGTCCAGAGAAGTAAATATTTTGGGAAGAAATATCCAGGGAATTGTTATGGCTAGGCTTGCATAGGCCCTAGGGCTGATAGCCTAGTACCAACCTATGAACCTATAAGAAAAATCTATAATAGTTTAAAATATATATTTTGATTAGCAAAGGCTTTTACACTTTTATCTTGATGCATTGGTTAGATGTGTACTGATGGCATGGGCATGTTTGTCAGGCCATTTCACAGGTACATGATTAGCGATACCTTAACATGGAATGCTCTGTGTTAAATCTGTAGACTTCTTTCAGAGACAGCTAATTTGTTAGCACTTTTAGCATTTCAAAGATGGTTTGTTAGCAAAATGTGTCATTTGCCTGTTCATTTGTGCGTGGGGGAGCAAAGCTGCATTTCTGTTCTGTTATAAACAAGGATATGTTTCTATTATTACTCTCCCTTTTTGTATCCAGACTGTTCTTCATATTTAAAATATCAAGACTGTTTTATGCTTCTCCAGTGGCTAATAGTGATATCCTACCTTTTCTCTTTTATCTGGGAGCAGTTATTTTGCAGTTATGTGATACTTATGTGTATTATTCTTCTGTTTTCTTTTAGGACACTTAAGACTATGCCACCCAGATATCTCAATCTTCAAAAACCACCCTTCACTGACCCTGAGAATCAGGTCATTGTTGAAGCTTTTAGGGGACATGGTGCCTTCCTGCTTGAGAGGGGACATGGAGATATGTCAGGCAGAATGCAGATTTGGCAGCAGATCATAGCAAACGTTAATGCAGTGGGTGGCCAAAACAGCATATGGCCAGAGGCACCATAGGTCCACTGACATTATCTCATCTGCATAGAGGAGAGCAGCTACAGTGGGCCATGACTGGATGGGTACCGGGATGCCTGCTACAGAGCCACCATTAACAACATATGAAGAGTTCCTGTTCACTGTCAGGGTTCAAGACAACTACCAGGAAAGTGCAGAACAGCATGTCCTTGACATTGATGCTACTGTTTCAAGGACAGCAAGCATTTTCCAGAAGGAGCTTCCAGGTAGGTGTAGGCTTTTGTATCTTAATTGTGAAATACTGTTGTATAGTAAGAACAATTTAAATCAATACATTAATTCTGTTTCAAAATATTTTTTTTTTTGGGGGGGGGATTGAAGATTGCTACAGTTAATAACACATTCTGACTGATTACATATGGGCTTAGGTTGGCGTTGTCATTAAAGTTCTTGTTGAAAGTATCATTTGTGGGCATATAAAGGGGAAAAACTATTACTCCCTGTGCTACTGTTAATTGTGATGATGTTGTCCTTACCTTTTGCTTAACTTCATACAGGACCATCTGGCATACTGAGGATACCATCATCTGCACATGCTAAGCCAAACATTTTTATATCAGTACTGATGAGCAATTCAAAGAAATATTTTATAGTGTGTGATGTTAATGTCAGGCTACTGTGTGTATTGCTGTACTGTCTAATAGTAGCAGCACTATTATTTTGTTAGCATATATTGGACTGTAATAATGTAGGTATTAATTGTTCCTGTGTTTGTTGCGTATTATCACAGGTAATCCTGACAGTGGAAGTGTGGGACATCTACCACATGAGGTCAAAGTATCAGCAGACTCTGATGATGATAGTTGACAAACAGAGGCACAGTCAGGGGGGTGCAGAGGTTGAATCTGACACTGAGGTTGACATATAGCCATCCCCTGAAATTCCACTGGACACAGCCAGTACGCCTAAGCTTACCCATTCCAATGACCCCACAGATATTGGAAAGGTGGAGGGTAAGACAATTGTTCATGGAAGTGTGGTTTCTGTGGCTTCAAAGACTGTTGACTCTGGCCATAACCAAAGTGTTGGTGAGATGCCACACAGTAGGGTTGGTAGGGGTACTCAGAGGAGGCCTACTGTTCACCCTCCACCTGTTCCAGGTATCTCTTCCTATGCCACTCAATGTATGTTTACGGCTGTCATGGAGGAACAGGCATGTTCCTATAGGTACTCTAGAGAAATGCTTAGTGTTGTAGATGTGGCACAAGCTGACATGTGTGACTGTCTCCACCATGCTGCTGATTCAATGGATCAGATCAATGACACGTTGGAATGAGCGGTGTCTGTGATGGAACATCTGCTGAGAAGGGGGCAGCATCCTTGTGGGTGTAAGTCAGCCTCATTATCTGCTGTTAGCCAATGTGGCTGTGCCTGATCATGCTCCCATAGTGGCAGTACTTCAACTGCTCCATCAATGGGTGAGCTGTCCGCACCTAGACATAACAGGCCATGGGGTCATAGCCCTGGGTGTACTCATGAGGGAAGCTCATCCAGCAGACATCAGTCACATTTAAGTACAAGCAGTGCATATGACCATGCATGTAGACATGCCAGTGCAACTACTGGCAGAGCCAGTTCTCATGGCCAGGGATAACAACGATGAACTGCCACCTCTACTATGCAAGGCTCACACGTGTCTGACATACCATGATGTAGAGGTAACACAGAGCTTGGCTATGTTCATTCAAACATTCACACACCAATTTCACCTGGAGGACCCCTACAGACACACACATAACAGTTACATGGTTCAGCCAAACAGATTAAAACTCATTTTGTCTCACTGGCCATTTTTTGCTTTATGCAAATATCCAATTGATTCTCTTTCTTACTAACACACACACACACACACACACACACACACACACACACACACACACACACACACACACACACACACACACACACACACACACACACATCAACCTTTTGTGCCAGCCTAGGCTTCCTGCCCCCCAACACCCTGTGAAAGTGATGATAACTGTGTCATATTCCTGTTTTTTATCTTTTGAATTCAGGGATACATAAGCTATGTGTCTGATGCTCAGGGTACATAGCTTACTTGTTGATTAGTATATTTGCATTTGTGATATTAAACTGGTAATTGTACCTTTGACTTATATTGTTCTTAGAAAGTTAGACAGTTGATAGCACCAAAATGTTCAAACTTTGTTGTGAATGATCTTGTGAGGGTTCTAAATTCTGAAACTGCAATGTGTATCATTACTTTCTAACTTCTCTCTTTAATGATTTTCCAATACAAATGTATGGTGATAAACTGAGGGCATATAGTGACCATCACTACTTTTGAGAGGTATGGCTATGTGAATCTTTGATGCCTGAAGCCTGCTACTTAATAATGGACACATATAAGTCAAATAAGTCTTTTCTGTCATATGTTAAGGTCATTTCTGTACAAATCACTCACCTTTTACTTGTTTACACTACCAAGTAACAAATGCAAGGATACGCCAGTCATTCATATTATTACACAATACACTCCAGGTTCAACACTTACCTTGTAAATCCAGCAGCTGCAATAGTTTTAGTTCAGGGCTGACTCTGTCCGATGTAAGCAGTACACAACCAATACATGGGGAGGTAAAGGTTATGAAAGTTGCTGGCATCAATGCTACTATATGTATGTGCATAGGAGGAAGGTTTTAGACCCTTAGATGTTGAGTGAGTGCGCTATGCATTGTCTGTTAGCCAATGTGATATGATATTTCTGGTTTGAGCATGTGCCTTATTATAGCATTCTTCAGCAGGTGTGTGTGCATTTCTGATGGATGTCATTAGCCACGGTTCCAGTGCATAACCTGCATCCCCCAGTAACTGACCCTGTGGGATATTCCCCCTAGTGAACATCTGATACAATTGGGAGGTGTGTCAGATATGTGAGTTGTGGTAACTGCCAGGATTGCCAGTATACACATTCAAGATGATTCCCTTGGCATTACACACAAATTGACAGTTAATAGAGTAAAAGCCCTTTCTATTAATGTAGAGACTTCCCTGTTACCTGGGTGGTGCCTTAATTTCTACATATGTGCAATCTATGGCACTCAGTACTTCAGGGTAGTATGCTACAGGGTAGAACTCCTGTATATTTCTGGCCCTATCCACAGGAGTATGGGGAAAATATATGCAGTCACTAGCATGTTGGTTGGAGCAAGCATTCAAGAATTAATGGAGGATCCCATATGCTGATGCCTGTGACACCCTCAGCATGTCCCCTGCTGGTCTATGAAAGGTACTTTTAGATAAGATTCTAAGTGCTACACATACCTTTGTCTCTACTGGGATGGGTTCCCCTCAGTTTGCTCTGGCTCTGAGTTGAGGATGACAGAGGTTGCAGAGCTCCTGCAGTAGTGCTCAACAATTTCTACACAATGTAGAATAAAAGTTACTCAGAGTCTGAAAACTCTTCTCCATCTTGGCCATGATCTATTAGCAGCAGCAGCAGCAGCACAGATTTCAGCCTGTTGCACATACACATGAATTAAAGCAACAGCAACCCTGAACATTGTTTCTGTGTTGACTCCCTTCCATGGTTGCGGGAAAAAACAGCACTAAGTCTAAATGGTTGTATGTTACCTTGTTGAATAGCTCCTCCATCTTGGATTGGTTGATTAGCATACAGTTCAGCTGCTTATGCTGTAATTTGCATGCTACAGTGTTTACCTTGTTTGCTTGGTGGTGGACGGGGCTTACTGAGTCCATGTGCACAAATGGACTGTGTGGGCTTTATTGAATCTGGCTGTCAATTTCTTAATAATTATAATTTATACCACATGACTATGTATATATCATGCAAATTACAAATATTTATCCATATACTGCATCATTTTTGGAATATTCATCTCTTTGTTATGACATGAATACTTTAAATTTCATATGGCTTTAGGCATTTTACGGACACTATTCTGATAAAACTTACGTGGAAAATACTTATCACTATTAAACATATGCCTTATAAGCATGAACAGAAAACTGAAGACTATTAATAAATGGGTGTCATTCAAAAGTATATTAGTATGCTTTTATAAATGTGCATATACTTAAAAAATTAAAATTATATGTAATACATTTGCTTACCAGGAATACGTACTCCAGATATGCATTATCTACATTAGTCTAGTATAGATTCCCAAAAACAAGTTATCAACTTGATAGGATTGTGTACCTCATCCTGAAAGACGGCTTAACTAGTTCTGTAGCAGCTCTTTGCATTTTTTGTTGTCTCCAGTCCTAATATAGATATATATATATATATATATATATATATATATATATATATATATATATATATATATATATATATATATATATATATATATATATATATATATATATATATATATATATATATATATATATCTACATAAATAGATATAGATATATACATAATCTTGTCAATGAGCAGAGGAAAGATCTAGTAAGAAATATGTTTAAATTGTCGCATTTCATCACAGTTGTTCAATGTTTACATAGGAGAATAAGTTATCTAATGCAATTCTCAACATTGTTTTGATATTTTTGTATTTAATAACAGTCATGGAAGAACAGTTGAATAACTTGTCTAACTTCAACCAACACCACTTTAATTCAATACTAAAATCAATAAACTGGTCAGTACTAAAAACCCTACTCTTAGATGAGGCTGTCAACCACTTCAACAAAATATTTCTGGATACCCTTAACAACCTAGCCTCTCTCCACACAAAAAGGATAAAAAATAATTGTGCTCCCTGGCTAACCAAGCCTACCAAAAACTTACTAGTAACAAGAGGTAAAACCTGGCAAAAATGGCAAAGAACCAAAAATGACCTAAAGTCCGAAAAGTATAAACAGCTACGAAATGAAGAAAAAAAAAATAGATAAACAATGATAAGAAGCACCATTTCTCCCAGCAGCAAATCTCCCATAAAAGCAACCCATAAAAATCTGGCACACCATTTCTTAACTCCTCACCACTGAGACCATAGAAAACCGATCTCCTGCCACTGACAAAACCCCATTCCAAACAGCAGAAACATTCAACACACACTTTATCAAAAGCATACTCAGTTTACTCAGTCATTACAACAAATCCTGCAAGTTGCTCACCATGAAAACCCCCAACCCCTCCCAATCTAATACAAAACACTCTTCCTCTTCTTCCTTTCTCCCACAGGACACATTTACAACAGACCAGCATCCTCCCATCTTTAATCTCTAACCTGTACCTATTCACCACTTACATTGGTTAGTCCTTAAACTGAAACTCTGTTCTTCCTCCACTGACAACCTCCCCCCAGTGTACTTAAAATATGCTGCTGATACCCATCCAGTAGCCCATCAGCATACTCATCAGATGGTCCATCTCAGAATCCTGCATCCCCACCCTATGGAAAAAAATCTATAATAACCCCTTTATACAAAGACGTTAGGTGCAACGACATTTCCAGATACCGTCCTATCTCTATCCTAGCCCCCCCATCCAAATTGCTAGAAAAATGTATGCGAAAACAACTACTTAAAGATGTGCTACAAAACAATTTACTTACCCACACCCAACACAGTTTTAGACCATCACATAGTATAACATACTCCATTAATCTCCTTCAAAGATACCATCAACAAAGCCAGGGATGCTGGACTACTAACCTCTGTAATACTTCATGATTTATTTAAGGCCTTTGATACAGTTTCCCACCCTAAACTACTACAAAAACTCACTACCCTTGATTTAATAGGTACTGAATAGACAGACAACAGTGTGTAAAATGGCAAAGAAGTCTCTCCTATTATCTACAAATAACACAGGAGATCCTCAGGGATCCATTCTCAAGCCATTACTCTTCTATATCTTCATTAACAACCTTCATGCCACATCCCACCATAGCTCCCTAATGCAATATGTCAATGATTTCACCATCATCTCCTCCTCCAACAACATAAAACAGCTCCGAGAGCTCCCTAATCCAATATGTCAATGATTCCACCATCATCTCCTCCCTCAGCAACATAAAACACTTTCTACATCTAACTCAATCTGCCTTCTCTTCCGTTGAAACCTGGCTAAACAACGCACAGCTCCTGCTGAACCCAAATCAAACCAAACTCCTCCTTTTCACATCCAAAAATATATCAGCTGTCTTTAAGATCTTTTCACTAAGCAATACTCAAACAGAAGTTGTATCTCAAGCCAAATTATTAGGAGTGAACATAGACAATAAGCTTATGTTTGCTCTACATATCCAAATGCAATAAAAAAACTCACTGTAAACAATACAACCACCAAAACCACCTAACCACTACTTACCTGCTCCCCTCTCTCCTCTACAGTCTACATTCACACACACTGCACTCCCCATTACCCTAGTTTAGCTAGCTTGCTGATGTCAGTCACCTTGAAATACCCCTTTGGAGAAGGATCATTCCTATAAACTCTGTGGCATGTGCAATAACTGCGTAATGCTATAGCATGACATACTAGTTATGTAGGAGTTCTAATCCCAGACATGAAAACTGCATGTGTTTGTGTTTGTGTGTGTAGGGAGCAATGATTTTGAGGCCATGCACAGACATTACACCTCCCATTGCCCTACTTTAGCAAGCCTGCTAATGTCATTCACCTTGAAATACACCTTTGGACAAGGGCTAGCCCTGTAAGCTCTGTGGTGCATGCGATAATTGTGTAAAGCTATAGTGTAACATACTAGTTAGGTATGAGTTTTAATCCCAGACATGGCAACTGTGAAACTCTGTGTGAGTGTGTGCATGTGTGTTTGCTTGTGTGTGTAGGGAGCAATGATTTTGAGGCCATGCACAGTCACTACACCTCCCATTGCCCTACTTTAGCAAGCCTGCTGATGTTAGTCACCTTGAAATACCACCTTGGACAGTTCTCAGCCCTGTAAGCTCTGTGGCATGTGCAATAACTGAATAATGTTATAGTGTAACATACTAGTTAGGTAAGAGTTCTTATCCCAGACATGGAAACTGTGAAACTCTGTCTGTGTAGGGATCAATGGTTTTGAGGCCATTCACAGTCACTGCACCACCCATTGCCCTACTTTAGCATGCCTGCTGATGTCAATCACCTTTAAATACCTCCTTGGACAAGGTTCAGCCCTATAAGCTCTGTGGCGTGTGTGATAACTATGTAATGCTATAGTGTAACATACTAGTTAGGTAGGAGTTTTAATCCCAGACATGCCAACTGTGAAACTCTGTGTGTGTGTTTGTTTGTGTGTGTGGGGATCAATGGTTTTGAGGCCATTCACAGTCATTACACCTCCCATTGCCATACTTTAGCAAGCCTGCTGATGTCAGTCACCTTGAAATACCTCCTTGGACAAGGTTCAGCCCTTAAACTCTGTGGCATGCAAAATAAGTATGTAATGCTATAGTGTAATATAATTGTTAGGTAGGCGTTCTAATCCCAGACATGGCAGCTGTGAAACTCTGTGTGCGTGTGTGTGTGTGTGTGTGTGTGTGTGTGTGTGTGTGTGTGTGTGTGTGTGTGTGTGTGTGTGTGTGTGAGTGTGTGAGTGTTTGTCTGTGTGTGTAGGAATCAAGGGTTTTGAGGCCATTCACAGTCACTACACCTCCCATTGCCCTACTTTAGCAAGCCTGCTGATGTCAGTCACCTTGAAATACCTCCTTGGACAAAATTCAGCCATGTAAGCTCTGTGGCACATGCAATAACTGTATAATGCTATAGTGTGATGTACTAGTTAGTTAGGAGTTCTAATCCCAGACATGGCAACTGTGACACTCTATGCATGTGTGTAGAGAGTAATGTTTTTGAGGCCATTCACAGTCACTACACTTCCCATTGCCCTACTTTAGCAAACCTGCTGATGTCATCTACCTTGAAATATACCTTTGAAGAATGGCTAGCCCTCTAAGCTCCATGGTGCATGCCATAAATGCAGAACAATGTAGTAGCAGTAACTACACATATATGGGTGTGAATCTTATCTGTGGCAAGTGTTTATATGTGTACCTCAAATATTTTGGCCCCATTTACAGCCAGTACACATCTCAGAGCCTGACTTTAGCAGTCCTGCAGATATCATCCTCCTTACAAGTATCTGTTGTGAAGCCTAAACCATGTCAGGTCAGTGGTGCATGTGGTAAATGTGTAACTATAATGGTCTGTAAAGGTTGTTAGATAGAGGTTTGAATCTCACCCCTGGGCAAATGTAAATGTGTGATTAGGGTAAAAGTATTTTTGGGATCTCTCACCCACTACATCACCTTAGAAGTACCTTGGGACAACATCCATCTAATAAGCTCCATGGCACATGTGATAAATGCAGTACACTGTAGTAGCAAAACATAGCTAGGTAGGGGTTTGAATTTCAGTACTGGCAAGTGTGTGTGTGTGTGTGTGTGTGTGTGTGTGTGTGTGTGTGTGTGTGTGTGTGAGTGTGTGTGTGTGTGTGTGTGTGTGTGTGTGTGTGTGTGTGTGTGTGTGTCTGTCTGTCTGTCTGTCTGTCTGTCATCAGTATCCTGTGGGGAGGATGCTGTGATTGTGTAAAAACAGGAAGCATTGTGGGGAGTTTGCTAAATTATTATATTGAGGAACTACTATATGTCACAATGTCTACCTTACAAGGACAACAGATGTCAAACAGCAGAGAAGCTGGTGCAGACCATCCATAGTCCTACATGTGACATTATGGATCAGTGAACAATATAGGCAACCCTTGTATTACTCAGAGAACACTCTCCACTCACTCTGATATACAAACACACTTGGCATCAATGTAGGTGCAGGCACAACCTCACTTCCATAGCCAGGTCTCACCAAATGAGGTCAGGAATGCCACATCAGATGATAACAATCTGTCCACACAATATGCCCCAGAGACCTCAAGTACACTTCCACACGTCACAGAACATGCATGTGGGACATGTACACAACCCAGACACTGTCCATGTTATGGAATATAGATCACATACATGGCAAGCATTGCACAGCACTGGCCACCCACAATAGTAACCTAGATGAGTGGATGAATACAATACCCACCTATGTGGGCCAATCCAGGGACTACACCCCTGAGCCACACTGGAGACCATTGTCATGTGGCCTGATGCCAAGCCTAGCCTTGTATAGCCTTCAGGCACAGTCAACTACTACACACTTGTGAAGCAATGAACCCATGCATCCCAGTACTGGAAAGTGTGTGTGTGTGTGTGTGTGTGTGTGTGTGTGTGTGTGTGTGTGTGTGTGTGTGTGTGTGTGTGTGTGTGTGGAGATTATTGATTGTGAAGCCATTCACACTCAATACACCTCCCATTGCCCTACAGTAGCATGCCTGTTGATATCAGTCATCTTGAAATAACCCTTTGGCCATATATCAGCCTGATAAGCTCTGTGGTGTGTGTGATAACTGTGTAATACTGTAGTGTAGCAAACTAGTTAGGTAGGAGTTTTAATCCTGAACCTGCCAATTGTGATAATGAGTGTGACTCCCTGCGAGAGTGTGGTTGTGTCTTCCTTGACACCTGCTTTTGTGGCTAGTAACATGTACAACACTTCCCTTATCCCTCCTTTATCACTGTTGCTGATGTCACTCACCTTCAATGATACCTTTGGAGAGCTCTCCAAAATGTAAGCTCCGTGGTTCGTGCAATAACTGCATAACAATGTAATAGCAATGCATATAGGGGTTTTAAAGTCCGTACTGGTAAGTGTGTATGTGTGTGTGTGTGTGTGTGTTATCAGTGTGGGTGTTGGGTGATTGTGTAATGATAGAGTCCATTGTAGTGTGGGTTTTGCTACATATCCCATTGTCAACATTACAAGGCCAACATTTTCCAAACATTGTAGGGATTGTTGTCAACAATCCTCAGCCATAAATGTGTACAGCCATGTGCAATTACCATGTCACAGTATGGATTAGAACACAATATAGGCAACCGTCATAATGCCCAGATACCACTCTCCACCCATGGATCATACACAGACACACTTGGCTCTTAATCACCTACTCCCTTCCTTTCTTACTTTGTATCTGTCTCTCTCTTTCTCTCTCTCTCACTCCCTTTCTGGTGGATGTGAAAAAGTATATCTGTTTTGCTTAGGCAGCAGCTTGAGTTTTGTAAGTGATGCTCATGATCAGCTGATTGCCTGTGAACGAATTGCAGTCCTCCACTTACTAACTGCATGTGGAACAGCTGTGGTATCATTCCTATAGTAAATTGCATGGAAACACATTCCTATAACTAAGCACTTCATGTGGGTGCTGGCCCTTTTCCTTCAGTGTGAGCAGGATGTCATGTGGGTGTTTGACAAACAGCATCACAGAGGGTAGATGGATATACCTCTTACAGCATACATTGTGGAGACAGGCCAACAAACAGGAGGGGGATGTTCCAGACATGGGGATAGAATGTAAGTATTGCTCTTCTACATTTGAAGTAATGTTGGTTTAACCGGGTTTGTGTGGATAAAGCTGTTCTACATGATTTAATATCTGGCATGGCAGTGTTATGTGGTTGAGGAAAGTATCACCTGTAAAGCTATCTGCAGATTGTCCAGTGTTTGGAGTCTTACATGTGTTGTGTTACTCACATATTTTCTATCTTTAGAAATGCAGTAGCATACTATGATGATTGCAGTCAGTACATGGTGACATCCATGTGAGTTACTGACTTCATATCCATCAGAAGACATATGTCACAACAAACCCAGTTACACCAGTAAATGTATGAGCTTATCCCAGCAACATGTCAATATTGGCCCTGCGTTTGTGCCTCCAACCTCATGTCTGTCAACCTTTGTGCATATGTCATGCAGTAAGATGTGCATATGCTCAGTACATCATTATTTACTGACATCATACCTGATAACAAGCAAGTGAGATATCAAACTGCTAGACATGTTATGTATAGTAGGCCTTATATTTGAAGACAAAACCTGGACATTCTGTTGTAGTGTGTACAGTAGTGAGGTATGTGTACCTATGGTGATTGTTGACAGAGTGTGTATTGTGAATATGTACATTGGCCTGTGTACAGACTGTGGTAGATGTCATTGTTCTTGGTCCTGTTCTATCTGATGTTGCATGCTGCTCTAGTGTATGGTACCCTATTGGCGTACATGTTTGTAGGGACAGACCAACACATGTCCCATACCACAGTCAGACATCGGAATACACTGTGTATTGGCCCAGTATATGTACAGTTAGTATGTGAGTGGCACATATGAGGATGGTGTTGTTCACACAGTCCATATACTGTAATATTAATTACGCTTACCATATGTGACTGTGGCTGTGTTCAGATTGGTTGTGGGTATGCACTTTCACATAGGTATCTGTTACTCTATGCTGTTACATACCTGTAGAGCCTGCTATGTTTGCAAGTACGTGTGTATTCCCCCATAAGAAATGTAAGCCAGTGTTGTGGCAGTCTGACTGTAGTTTGCGCAGTGCTATGTGACATGCCTAGTAGCTCAGTGTATTTACCCATGTGATGTTATGTACAGATATTTGTCAGAAGTACTGTTGCCAGGCCACCATAACTGTTGTGTATTTCTGACAAAGCAGTGGGATGCTGTACAGATGTATGCCACTAACTAGTGGGTAGTATGTGGGCTTGTGACCTCTGCTCCTCCAGTTAATATGTGTCAGGATAGACAGGAGTTTGTGAATACATAAACTGTGTGAGTTTAATTATTCCAGTATTTTCGTGATATCCCCATTTACATGGCTGTAAACATCCACTTTGTCAGGTTTGGTCCACACGTTTTGCACTAAGGAGTTCTGTATATTCCTCTGGACTGACCAGAGTGTTCAGACTGTCCACATTTATTGGTAATATCTCAGTTGTATTCCACAGGATCATTACTGTGATTTGTGTTGTACTACACTATGATAATCTCATGAAGTCTGTCAGTAACTGATGGTGTACATCTCAGTATCAGATGTGACTTCCTACACAACATTTTTGTTAAGACAACCCATGTTACTGTAGCAACATTCTACATTTATACCTGAAATACTTATATGACATCCCCTTGCACTAAGAGGTTATGACTATTGGTGCTGAGGTTTGACTCCACTAGATGTTATGGACATATGTTAGATATATATATATATATATATATATATATATATATATATATATATATACACACACACACGCACACACACACACACACACACACACACACACATATATATATATATACATATATATATATATATATATATATATATATATATATATATATATATATATATATATATATATATATATATATGTATATACATGTATTATATACACACACACACACACACATATATATATATATATATATATATATATATATATATATATATATACATGTATTATACACACACATATATATATATATATATATATATATATATATATATATATATATACAGATGTATATAAATACATATATAAATATATATGTGTATGTACATATATATATATATATATATATATATATATATATATATATATATATATATATATATATATATATATATATATATATCCATATCCTTATGTATAAACATGAGTGTTGTATTTACCTTCCCAGACGTATCCCACCATATTTATCTGATATGTGTTTATATAGATATAACAACATACTGATTCAACAATATTTTCACTAGCAAGTGCTACACAATTGTAGAAGTCAAAGCAGTTTTTCACTACTATTCAGTGTGTGTACTGACAGATATATTGGAAAAAACAACAAACTTCTTCATAACTGTGATGGCTTAGTTGTTAACTGCTGTGACTATAGTGTACAGGGTCCTGGGTTCAAGGGCTGTTTATTTTGTTGCTAGGCAGAACAAGGACTGTTGGATACAGAGTGGTTAAGGAAGTTTTGAGCAGCTTTAAGTGGGTTTGCATGACGGTAAGTGGTGCTAACATATGATTAAATGAAAAGGCGCTCACACAGTGCAAGCTTTGCTTACCAGTGCGCAAATGTGCTTAGCATTTACTTTTAAGCAATGCTTACACTTGCTAAGCATAGCTCAACCCTGGTAACCACTGATCAAATTCCAGTCTGATAAAATAGCAGAGTAATGACATCTTTAATAAGTGTATTTAATTCCATGTACATAACATGCTTCTATGTGCTGCCATTACAATAGCAAGGGGTGTGAGTCTACTGTCTGGGCCACCTGAGTATATAGGGCTTGTGCAGCAGTCTTTTCCATTTGAATGTGTTTCATATATGGGTAGTATCACAGGTTATATGCAGTCACACTGGCATGTAGTGTATCATTACGTTACTACTGTTAATAGTGCTTTCCCAAGTAAGAGTAGATTGCAGATTGTAGAACTGGAACCAAACACCCCAGCATGCAAAGATGGACTCTGAATCCTGACTATCATGTTCTTGGTGTGTGAGCTTTGTGTCATTAAGTATTTGCTACTGGATATTGATCTGACATGTGGATATTACCTGTAGACTACTGTCTGTATAAGCCATGTCATTGAGGGCTGCTGTCATGTAGTAATGGCATACCTATCAGTGTCAAACATCTATCTGTCAAAACTTTCATCCTACTGTGTAACCAGTTAGCTAGCTGATGTCTGTCTGTCCTCTGTACAGATGTGCAGATTTCAGATATCCATCTTGGCTGCTTACAGGCAATGTATGCTTGGCTGACACTGACATGTCTGCCCAGCTGTGTTATGAATGCCACAGCTAGGAAACCCCACGCTGTATGCACCATATGCCATGGATACCTCAACTACACTACCACAGTCAACAGAACATGCTTGGGTACAGGTCTCCAAGACAGCCACTGACCATGTTCTGTAATATATATTGCATACATGTCAATTGGAGCACCTCACTGCCCCTCTGCAAGAGGCAAACAGATGATTGGATGTTTGATTTAACTCTTACCCTGAGGATCACTCACATGGCATCAGTTGATAGATGGCCTGCTGACAAATGGCCGGTGGCATGATACCACTGTACCTACATCACCTACTCTTTTCACCTCTCCATGCACAATATCCTGGTACACACCTAGGAACACTTGCACTATGGGCCCCAGTACTGACAAATGTGTCAGTGTGCATTACTGAGAATAACAGTATCTGTGTGTTTGGAAACCTGTAGTTGATAATACCCTGTGGGCCACTACACCCCCCATTGCCATAGTTAGAAATGGCTGCTACTGTAATGGACATTGCGTGTACCTTGTTACACTCTTCACCCTATGGGCTACCTGGAACTTGCAGTGCCAGCACAATGCTGCTGGACAAATGGGTAGATAGGCATGGGTTACCCTCTGAGTCCTGGTAAGTGTGTGTATGTGTGCAAGTGTGTATATTTGTAGGATACAGCATTCTGAGGCCACATTCTCCTAATACAATACACCTTGCCATACAGTATAAGGGATAGTGATATTGCTGACCGTAGGAGAGCCATGACAAATCATCACCCTACTATCCCTGTGGCATGTGCAATAGATGCATATCCTTATAGTAGCACTCTTGAGATAGACAAGAGGTTGTATTGCAGTCCTGGTCAATGTGTGAATGTCAGTATGCCAGAGTATTATCATGGTTTCAGTGAGTAAAATATCCAATGTGGGGTGTGAGTGCTGGGTATACTGTCTTTACACCATGGTACATCCAGTACATGTCCCAAAGTCCACTGTATGGGGACCACTGTCATGATCAACCATACAGGTAACTGATTGAATTATCCAGACCAATGATGCATGTGCTGTGTACAAATTATCTGTAACAGAATGTACTCGCTGACAAGATAGCACTGATAAACCCAGGTCTCTCAGATGTGTCTATGACTATGTGTTTGTCAATGTATATCTGACAGTATGTCACACTATATATTGTTCATAAACAACCAGTACCTCCCCCATTACCATACTGTGCAAGGCCTGGTGATGTTCTTCACTTAACAAGTAACCTGGGACACACCTCATCCTAAAAGCTGTGTGGTGTGTGCAATTAAGGCCACACACATTAGTAGCAATAGGTACTTAGGTAGGGGTTCTACTCTCAGTGTTGCCAAGTAAAAGTCTGTGTGCATGTGACGGGATCTACTTCAGTTTGCAAAAAAATACATGTCCCAGGAGGTCATCTGTCCAAGAACTGACTGGCAAATGCTAACATTTCAAAGGTATCATCTTGTGAAAATTCATTCCATCAAAGCTAGTAGTAGATGTGTAAATGCCCTCTTCCCCATTGTATAGCTGTACAGTGATACTGGGGTTGATATGTTTAGCTGGGTGTGGATCTTGTGGCCACAACCACCATCATTGCAGTTATTGTTGTGTGTATCCCCCTGCTTAGTCAGCTGTAATACTGTACAGTTTATGTTAACAGGTTAAGTAGTTGTCAATCACACTATCTGTAGTTCTACACCACCACACACTATCCAAAGGGTAGGGCTGTGCCACCCACACCAGCATACCTACATTTACCAAGTTGAGGATTGCACTACATTGGGGAAGGGGACATACACCCTGCCAGTACCATCATCAATTACATTAAACTAGTAGAGTGATTATTTCCTGATGTGATGTTGTGCCTATTCTGTCTTGGTGGAATTACATAGGCTAAAATGTGTTCCCTGCAGAAGTACATACATCCATGTGTACAGTATTCTCTGGGCATTACATCAACACCAAAGCCTCTGTGGGTGTGTTATACACAAACATGTGGTGTGTACCACCCAGTACACTTACCATTGTCCACTGTAGAAGGGCTGTTGACATCAGCCACCATGCACTCACCTGTATACACCCCTCAGACCTATCAGGCATGTGGCACATGCAGTAACTGTTATACAGACCTGTGACTTGTGTTCAGCTGTACCCAGGATATGGCACAGTCAAGGTGTCACCACAGTGCCATACCCCTTGTAGGAAACAGCAGACCAACATCCTGCTGACACATAGACACCTACACACAGATGGAGTATATTATGGAGACCACAATCAGTGTTAATAACAGCTATAATGCATCATGGCTGGACAGCTACACACCCTGACATGTAAGCATTAAACTTTAGTGCTGAAAACATGTTACACAGCATTACATTGGTACACCTTAGTACATTCACCCTGTGCATCAGAACCATATTAGCCTGTCCCTGCATCTATGCTATGGATGACAGGGATGTGGCACAGTTATCATCATATGCACAGGGTGTGTTGTGGGTTTGCCAGAGACCTAGGCTGAGCTGTTTGGTTGATATCATGTGTGTGTGCTAGGGGTTTCATTATTAATTGGGCTGTGCAGATGTGGTGTGTGTAGGTATGGGGTTGCCCTAGCTGTGTTGGTGATGTGTGTGTGTATGGATGCACAACGTTCTGCCATGTGACTGCCCTATACAGGGATTTGTTGAACAGCTGCAGGCCGTACCTGGAAGGGTGTGCAATTTATCATCTCTGGCCACAGACACGAAAACTGTGTCTGCCAGGGGTTCCACGGGCACTACCAGGTATAAGGTCAGATATGGTACTCTCCCCTGATGATGACAAATGTCCTGTGGAACTGGGCCCCTCTTGGTACCAACCAGGGCCATGTGCATGTGGCCTGCTATGTTGTGGTGTGGACAGCATCTCCCCTGCAGTGCTGGTGTTGGTACTGCCACTACGGGAGCAGCTCTGACTTTCTGCATGTCCACGTTGACCTCTCCCTGTTGGTATTGCTGACCTATGTCCACATGGCTTTCACACTACTCCCACCATATGCTCAAGCACAGACATTGATAGGTCGAGGAGTCCCACCATCTCACCCAACTATCTATCCAAGATCTCTGCAAAATAACGGTGGGCAACTGCAAGATCATGGATGTTGTCAATAACAGCAGAATGAATAGCCCTCTGGAGCCTCAGACCCTGTCTGGTATAACGTTCCATATGTGTCCGTGCCTCCATGATGGCCTGAAGCATGCATTTGGTGACACCTGCTTTGGCACTTCTGCCAGGGGCATGATGACCAGCAGCCCTCCTATGAGCACCTCTGTACATCTGCTTGTGTGGTACCTTGACAGTCATTTGGCTATGGCTGCTGTGTCCAGACACACTTGCCATAGTCACCACACTGTCCTGTCCAATGCCACCACCTGCCAACTGTCCCTCATCTATGGCCACTTTTGATGGGGTATGTATAGGCAATGTGACTGTGTGCGGAGATGGGGTGGATAACAGTGGGGTGTCAACCGATGGCACAGCTTCAGCCCCTGACAATCCTGCCTGTGCCTCACCATACCTATAATCATTGTCAGAGTCTGTATGGACACTAACATCAGTTTGCCTGCAGGAGGGACCCTGACCCACCTTGCTACCTGTGAGGGGAAAACAAGAAATGCACTTTAAGACCTGTACATCATTGCTTAGTTGTACACACACACACACACACACACACACACACACACACACACACACACACACACACTTACAGGTGAGGTTCCACAAAGATATTGCACACAGACCTCTCATTACCCAATTGTCAGCATGCATGACATATGGCACTCAACAGTATGCACTGCAGCTATAGTCAATCCCTGTTACCAACATTATACATCTCTGTGATGCATGACTTTTGTTAGTAGGTGATGCCCCTTGCCCGGAACACACTGCACCCATGTACACAGTATTGTTGTACACCTGTTCAGCACCCTGCCATGTACTGTGCACCATACCTCTCAGGTGTACATCCCATTGTTGAACATGTATATGTGTGTTAGTTATGTTTGCACTGCTGCTCACAGCCCCTATATGTTTGTCTGACACATACAAGGGATGATATGAAGACAGATGTTAAATAGTGAATGCCTGATGTCTGATTTGCAGATCTCATCATCAGCAGTGCATGTATGAGCAAAAAATACAATTACACTGCCAACTTTCAAAGCTTAATGTGGCTATGAGGAGTGTACACACCCTTATTGACATGGCACCCTCTTCCTTGATATGCCATGGGGCCACAATACTGCATATGATAGCATTACACAAACCTGATATGTGACATATGACCTGTAAAATCAAATGCAGTATCAAACAAATGTGTTAGTTGCGCAGATGCTGATTGAGATGCATACAATATGTGTATGCATAAGTGTGCACACCCTTAGCATGATGGTTTGTTGCATCAACTGTTAAGTGTACTACAGCAGTCACTATTCCTGGAAGGGGAATACTAGCATGGCCCATCTGCACCTGCTAGTATTTGGTCACTCTGCTCTACAAATGTCCCACAACTCTGCCAGATTGCAAGGTCAACTCATGCACAACTCTTGGAGGTCACACAGTGCCTTCACTATTGCTGTGGAGTCAGGGTTATGTCTGCCACAATTTGTTACCTTGACTGTGTGCAGCTACAGCCATTCTTAGTGAGCTTTGGATGTCTGCTTCAGTTCACTGCTGTATTTCAGGATGACACCCCTCCTCATCCTCAGCCTTTTTGCAGATGCTTGACAACTATTGGCCACACATGAGTGTCATTTTGCAGTGTTCCAAATTCAGAACACCATGTGTACCAGCCTAGTCCCTGCTAATGGACGGCAAACATACACTGGCACCAGGAAGGTACAGATGGGGATGGTGGGCCTGAGGTGGAGTGAGGTGTTGCTTGTGTGGCACATGTATATTTATTAATACTGTCTGTGGGTTTAGAACTTGGTCTTGGTACACCATCACACATTGCAAAACATGCCTTTGAGGGAGTTTTGATGTTATGCATATGCTACCTGTAGAGAGCCCTGGATGATGTTTCCTGTGGAACAACTTTCCCATCCGATTACCCTAACCCATAGGCCACACTTATGCAAAGTCCAGGCGACTGTCTACATAGGTACTGCACAGCCAGTACTTGCTAGACATTCCTGCAACTCCCTCAGTGTTGCAGCATATTTCTAGGCAGCCTCCATGACCAGTTTGCAACATGTGTCATCCTCTGTCTTGGATGGCCATCTGTTTATTTTCTACATTAATGTTGTCCCATACTTCCTCATCACATACATGACTGTCTGCACTGTTTG
>NC_056735.1:972292768-972522768 GCF_019279795.1 Protopterus annectens
TGTGGACTCCCACACAAATTGTGGGGTAGGGTCCATATATATGAGGGCTACAGCTGGACAAAATGTGTGTGACCTTGTACAGTCCATAGGGCAGTGTATGTAAAACACTGTTATATGCCCTTGTACAACATTTTATGAGGGAGGGATATGAACTGTTTTAACCTAGGCTGTTGCAACATGTCAGAGATATCAGTAGTAAGACACATTAAGGTATATGGCTGTACATTTCCATACATTTCACCATGGGAACAGTGGTGGGCTAGAGCTTACTGTCTTACAGACAGTTCTGTTTGTCAGTGTGATATTGATGTTTTAAGTTAAGCATTGTTATGCAACAGCTATATTTTCATTGTGACAAATTAATTCTTTTCCCCCTAGGGGTTGAGTACAGAGTGTAATTGGAGGCTGCTGAACTACATCTGTAATTAATGTGTTGACTGGTTCTTATTTCAAGGCAAGTGTTTTTTTTTTTACTGTTGTACTACTTGAAGGCCTTAGCTTGGACAGCAACATGTATTATTTTTCAGATTGCTGTATCAAATTTTTTGTTTGAGCATTGCATTACTCAGTTATTATGCATTTCAAACACCTAACTGCTATAAGAAATGGCATATACAACTGAAATAGTACACAAATAAACATTTCTATGTATGCAAACGTGTGTGCGGTGTCATGTCCTTTGCATTGTCTGCGGGTATATATTTCATGCAATAATTGTCTTTTGTATGAAAGAATCAAACACTGGCCATTTTAAAAGGCGGCAACTGTAGGAACACTAGCTGTTCAATAAGCTGTACACCCTCTAAATGTACTCTTCTTATATATATGTATCTATACATAGTGATATATTTATATGTGTATGTATGTGCATATATATGTGTGTGTGTGTGTGTGTGTGTGTGTGTGTGTGTGTGTGTGTGTGTGTGTGTGTGTGTGTGTGTGTGTGTGTGTGTGTGTGTGTGTGTGTGTGTGTGTGTGTGTGTGTGTGTGTGTGTGTGTGTGTGTGTGTGTGTGTGTGTGTGTGTGTGTGTGTGTGTGTATGTATCCTTGGAATGTTTACTGCTTCCACAGTGTACATTCCATAGGTAGATAGACTATTCTACATGATATGTTAATTATATCATCCTGACATCGTACAGCTGAGATGGCTTACTGTTAACTTGTTATGGCTATGTTGTGCAACATCCTGGGTTTGAGACTTGCAAGTGTTGGTTATTCTGTTGCAAGGCAGATCTGTTCAGCTGTGGAGGAAGGGATGATGGACCCCTTCACCCCCATTAACAGTACCTTTGGTCAGATGCTCTCCCATGAGAGCTTCAGAGTGTGGATCCAATGTGCAAATAAATATATATATATATATATATATATATATATATATATATATATATATATATATATATATATATATATATGTATATATATATATATATATATATATATATATATATATATATATATATATATATATATATATATATATATATATATATATATATATATATATACACACATATACACATACATACATCTACATATATAAAAACATTTCTCCTACTGGTGAATGACTGTGCTGCATAATATGTTTGAGAAAATATCAAATTTGTTTGCATCTCAAATGGCTTAGTTGGTAATCACTTTGGCTATAGTGTACAGGGACCTGGGTTTAAGTCTTGCAAGGGCTGATTATTTTTTTGCTGGGCAGAACAGGGACTGTTGGAGGCAGAGTGATTAAGGCACTTTAAAGCAGTTGTAAGTGGGTTTGCTTGGGTTTGTGCAGAGCTAAGCGACGGTTACGTGAGCTTAGCTTAGCTTATGGCCACTTAGACCCATGCTTATTTCAAATAAAGAAAAGAAAAAAGGAAGATAGGAAAATGGTGTAATTGGGGCAAGCAGGGGAACAAACAAGAGGAGAAACAGGTAGGGATGTACAGGACAGGTGTAGGAAAGGACCATGGCTTTAGAATATGGAGCCTCACACCCTACAGGGAGATGTGTGGGCATCATACAATAAGGATGATTGGTAGGGTTAGATTGTGTGATGGGTACATGTCTCTGGGTGAAATGAAATGCAGAGCTATGTATGGGATGTGAATTTTTTGTGGGACAGATGCCCCCTTTTTTTAAGGTGAGAGTGGGATGTTAAAGAAGGATTATAGGTAAGTGTGGTGAGGGAGGTTTGGTAGGAGAGTTTGCATTTGCAGACAGACAAGACAAACAAGACAGCAGACATGGGCAGTGTATGGCACATGGGGGGGTAAACACCTTAAAGGGGAAGGTGGTTGGGAATATGAGGCTCATGAGCTCCCCAGATGGTAGTAGTGGCACTGATGTCCTCACCTGATGGCAGTCACCACTACTCCTTCACAGCCCTGAAGGTGGCTGTGCTGGGGCTGGGCTGTAGGGGTCACCTGCCCCTCTAGCTGCTCCCGCCTGCCCTCCACCTGCCACAGGTGGTCATCCAGCTTTATCTGAAGGACACTGCGCACCATGCCACAGACCTCATCCAGGGTGACAACATCCTCACCGCATCCACTTGCAGGTTGGGGGGACAAGCCCCATCCCCTGCATCAGTTCCACCCAAGGGTGGTGCAGGACCAGCAGATGAGGGATGTCTGGGTTGGGTCCCAGACATGCTGGAACCTGGTGCCTCGGCCAGGTGGGGTGGGAGAGGTGGATCCACTGGGATCTGCCTTTCCATATGTGCTATGGTGTGGAAATTAACAATGAATATTGGTTAGTCATGCACAACACACTACAACATTAGTCAAAATAGCATGCATGGATATTCCCATTTACCCAAAACAGTGCAATTATAACAGTGCCATAGCAATCATAACCCATGCATATATGGAATGGCATTCAGGGTTTCAACAGCATGCCAGTTAGTGGTATGTCAGGCAGGCAATAAGATGATTATTCAACAGGTAATATTAGTATGCACACAGTTTAAACAATGATAAACTAAATGGAACAACGGTCCCAACAGTATAGGTTTGATTAGGAACATACCCACGTTGGTTTCAGTGTGATGGTTGGATCAGCTGAGTGGTGGGGGAAGGGAATAGATTCAAATGACAATTGCTATCAAGTATTTTTGTCAGTACACTACTATTCACTATTTTACATTCTGACCACACTTACACTCTACCTGGGCCATGGGGCTGCTACAGCACACCAATAACTGTAGATATCAACAGAACACTTCTACCCTTATTTTAGTTATACACATCAGACCTGTTTCTATTCCAATTTCTTTACCTGTGTGCCCTGTGCAGATGAACTGTGTACACATTACATTGCTTTTTCTACACATATTTCAGATTCACATATTAGTTGCAGGCCTTGGAGTGTGTGTTGTGCCTTTCACATACACCTACTGTGACAGTCTCTGTGTGCAGGTTTCTTGGCAATTAGGGAAACTATCTGTGACAGTGTGGCACTTGAGGGGCTTGTCTGGGCCAGACTGTAGAGTGTGGATGTCTAGCTTGCATCTATTTGTAGGACTGGGGCTGATCAACACAGCAATTGTATACTTTTCATAGTTATACACATCAGGGTCTATATTAGAACACTGAACATTCAAAATGTCGAGTGTTCTAATATCAAACCCTACCAATCAAAAATACCAAACATCGAACGTTCAGAACAGCAAATTTTTCCTAGGGAAAAAATTTGCTGTTCCAAAACACATACACACAACACAAGCACACCAAACAAACAACAATCCACACATATACACCTAAAATCTTACACCTAAAGCTACACTAAACTATACACACACCACTAACTATCCACTTACCTTAACCCAAACCCTAAGGTCCATCACTATCGCACACTCACCTCACCCGCACCCTAATCCTAACTCACCTAACCCGCACTAACCCTCATGTCCACACAATCGCACACATACCTAACCCACTCCCTAACCCTAACTCACCTAACCCGCCCTAACCCTCATGTCCACACAATCGCACACATACCTAACCCGCACTCAATTGCACACTTACCTGAACCTGACCCGTAACTTTCCAACAGAGTGCTGAAAATACCAAAGCAACAGAAACAGACAACCAAATTCTTTCCCTAGGAAATAATTCGGTTTTCTGCTTCTTTGATATTTTCAGCATTTGCTGAAAATGGGTCGATATTAGAACACTTGACATTTTAAATGTTCGGTGTTCTAATATAGACCCTACACATCATACTAGTATTTCTATTCAGATTTCTTTACCTGCTTGCCCTGTATGGAAAATGCATGTGTTGCAGTACATTACTTTTTCTATTCAGATTGCAGTTTACAACTGTAGAACCTGACTGAGATATTACTGGCAGTTCCTGGATTTAAACCATGGTGTATGTGCATAATTGAACTAGAGGCCTAGTATTTATCAGACTGAACTACTGGGAAGGTGTTGTGTGTCGCTTGTGATATTTCTAACTAGTACATATTTTTGTGCACAGTACTTTTATTATGATATGTTGCATTATTTGTTTCCCATTTTCAGTACAAATTATGTATACACACCAGACATTGGTGTCACTGTTTGTGAAACATTTGCACATTAGCTGGATTGCATATTTGACTGTTTTACAACTACATACTGCAATTTAGATTCCTGGGTATACAGTGTAGGTTTTAAGTCTGCACCTGTTAGCCTTATATATTTTTCAGTACATTCACAGCTACATATAGCTGAAATTGAAAGGTTAACACAAGGCAATGCTGTCTGGCATACATATTCTGATGAAAATATGTACTGTTGCTTTTTTCAGTTATTTGACATGCCCATTCTAAAGTATGCAGACAAGCAGTGCTAACTCAGTTCACCTCAGTTAATGCATTCTGCAGGACATATAGATTTCTATTTTTAAGGTACAAGTGAGATGACACACACCAGTGTTTGGGATCACCTTTATTAGTTTTGACATACATATCTGTGTACAACTCAGAAATCCACAATTACTATTCCTGCATGATCTGCACAGGGGAATGCTTTTCATGTCTAACTGTTACAGTAGTCCTGACATGGCACGTTCTTGGCAGGTTCACTCAGACACACTCATACATATTCTAATATTCCTCTCCTGTATATTGTACCTTGTTTGCTACTGACATCTGTATTACACAGCAGCTGGGAATACTCCATTGTAACGCTGGCAGCCTGACACAGGCATTTATTCCTGACTTTTACAGCACAATTATATTTACAGGCAGTACTACCATTACTATAATTTTGATTTCTTACTGCTAATATTAGGGGGGGTATTCTGTACTCACCATACTGCCAATGCAGCTGGGCCAGTGGCTGGGCATGAACCTCAACATTCTGGGACCTCTCTGCAGTAGCTGTATGGAGAGACATCACACATTAATCACACCTGCACAGTCACAAGTTGAACTTTATCCATACTTATTTAGAGATACATAAGACTGCATACTTACAGACAGGTGGAACATCCTGCACTCGGGCTTCTTGGATCCACTGGCCCAAGAGTGCACCCCTCCTCCACTTCAGGTTGTTATGGTGATGATGTACCTGCTCACCAGTCCGGAGTATGCTAGTGGTACTGGTAAGATCACATGCAAGCTGGTCCCAGGCCTCTGCTTTGTACTGTGAGCCCTGGTACTGGCCCTGCATCAGCATGCCATCATGTTTTTTTACTAGGACCCCAACCATGACCTTGGACTCCTGGATGCCCCAACGTTGCACTCGGAAGAGAACACCTTCACCAACACCAGACATCCGGGTCCTGCTGTGAGCAATCCCACATGGTTAAAGCTGTATTCCTTCCTGTGCAGTTTAAATAGGGCAGTTTTCCCAACTTTTTCTGGATTGGCCGGTTTTAATATGCTGAACTATGATTAGCTCTGAAAAAACCCACATAGCAATGCTTAAACCAGGCAAGTACAGCTGAAAGCAGGTAAGCAATGCTTACACTAGCAAAGCATCGCTTAAATCTATTTTTTTCATTAAATTTATAAATTAATTTTTACATATTCACACCCCTACTGTGCTATACGTGACCCATATGATTGACATCCATCATTCAAATTCCTTAAAAGTTTATTAAACAAATTGACAGAGGGGGGATTTGAACCAAGCATGTTCTACATGTTAAACCATGGCAGTACCACTAAGCTTCAGCCACTTGATGACATTTTGTATCACCGTAGCACTTGTCTATTATTTTCAGGATTTCAACCAGGCTAAGCATTGCAAACAAGCTGCGTACCGCTTAAATTTTGGATTTATTTGATGAAAAAGATTACATTTTTTAAATTTGTATTGCTTTCCTCTTCCCTGCTGCTTCCATGCATGTAGGGCAAGAGTAACAAAATAAACAAAATAAGAAGTAAATCCGCTACCAAGGTCCACAAATCACCTTAAAAGTTTATTGTAAGCGCTTTCATGCACTTCTTGTGAGTGCACTTCCTCAGACAAAAAAAATACCAAACAACCATATTATATAGTTGAACCAATTAGTTCCAATTAAACAATTACCATGATTAAATAAAAAAATGAAACCATCCCTTCTTCTCAACAATTTTTGTTAAATCCAACAGCACTATAACCAAATAAAACCCTAAACATTCTTAGTTTAAAACTATTAGAAAAAATCTATCGTATTACAAAGATCATTACCGTTTCAAAGCTTTTAACCTAAGCAAACACTTAATGGAAAAAACATCATTAATTCCAGGATAGGCATAGGCATTTGTTTTCAATTGCCACAATAATTCTTGTTCCTCCAATTTTAAATACCAAGGTCCACCCCTTGAGTTTTGGAATACTTGTTGTACTACAGTAAATTGAAAACTGTGAGTTTTAAATTCATTAATGTGCCTAGCTAATGCATTGGTAACAATACCTTTAGATATGGCATAAATATACTCATATATGCGTTGTTTAAGTTGGCGTTCTGTCTTGCCCAGATAAAATACTGGGCAGGACTGACACAAAGCCAAATAGACAACGCCCTGACTTTCACAATTATATTTATCATGAATTAGGTATTTACAACCTTTAATGTGAAAACAAGACCCTATCTGAATATATTTACAATACTTGCATCTACCACATTTGAACATACCTTTCTTGTTCTTATATTAGCCATGCGGTAGTTCAAATAATGTTTTTAAAGAAACACCCTTTTTGAAAACCATTATTGGTTTCGAACAGAGTGTTTTATTAAGGCTTTGATCCTGCAGAATAAGGTTCCAATTAGTGTTTAGTATCCCCCTAAGTTGAAGGGACACATCACTGAATTGTGTAATAAAACTTTTTTTGATTTACATGTAGGGCAAGAGTGCATACATTTGGTGGTGTGCACTTGAAGGCTGCTGCCTTCTAGGTGTTTGTGTTTTGTTTTGTTTTTTTTTCAGTGTCTGCAGACACTGAAATGTTAGCTACTTACATTTCAGTGTCTGCAGACATTTGTTTAGCATATAATATTAGAGCCAGGCTCTAATATTATATAACTTGACACTCATCTGTGTCACAAAGTGCCATACAGCACTTTCTGAGAAAAGGGGGTGTTTTACATGTGCAGTCACTGCTGACACATGCTCCCTGTGCTCATTCCTGGTTCGTGTCTATTTAGATTAAATAGCAGTGTACCTTCATGCATATGCAAGGTGCACTGCTATTCTAAATGGCCATGAACCACTCTATGCAAGAATAGTCTTATTCTTGCATGGAGCTTCATGAATCCTGGGGAAAGTTTTTATCTGCTGCACTGTAGCAGTGGATATTATTCTTATCTCACAGAGCTTTGATACATGGTTTCATTTCTTTTTGGTGTGCCATCTATATGGTACCTGCATGTTATACTTCTTTTTTTTTTCTCTGCTGGATGCCCTGGTTTCCCCTACCTCCCAAAGAAATGCAATAGGTAAATTGGCAGCCCTTTAGATTGTGTATATGAAAATGCAGTGTTCGCAGGTATGCTATAGTGCTCTGGCATCCTATTCAGGACTGGTTTGCATCCTTACAGCAGAGGGTTGTTTGCATAGGCTCATGTTCCCCCAACAGCCATGAATATGATGAAGTGTGCATCCAAAACATGAATGAATGAATTGCAAAATACTTCTTAAAGATCATTTTAACTAGCATCATGGCATGCTAATGCAACTGCTAGGATTATGAAGGCAACAAAAAAGGTCTGGGTTTGGATATTTTGTAGCTGATGTGTGTTTGTCTTCTTAATCTTATTTTTATTTTTTCCTTTCAGTAATTGAATCAGTGAGCTCTAATAAAAAGGATCTTTACTCTATCAGCCTCGGTGATGAAAAGGTATCTATACTACATTGGCCAAGTTATACAATCAGACATTGACAGGACACAAATAAATTCATATAAACATTTCTGAGTCAATATAAAATGAGGCAATAAATGTCATAACAATGATAGTGTACACTGTATATATGTTTTATAGCTACCTAACAAACTAGTTAGCTATTTAATGTGTTCATATATAGGTTCATAGGTTTATAGGTTGGTACTAAACTATCGGCCAGAGGGCCTATACAAGCCTAGCCATAACAACTCCCTGGATATTTCTTCCCACAATATTTACTTCCCTGGACCCCTGTCTAGCAGGGTGATTGACGTGATCCCCAAGGTAAATTTCCTATCTCCCATCCAATCATCAAGGTTCCTTTTATAGACGGCCAAGGCGGAGCTCTGCTTGACATGTATGGGCAGTCTATTCCAGAGTCTGGGGAGTCTCTGGGACAGGAACCTATCCCTCCAGCATGTTTTTTTTCATTGTGATGACAATATTTACATCCCTGGAGCGTGTGGCTCTGAGGGATTGGGATTTCTTTAAGTGGAGCATGTCCAACAGCTCAGGATTTAACATGGCCTTGTATGTTAAGCAGAGATCACCTCTTAGTAGACGATATGCCACAGAGTATAGGTTCATAGGTTCATAGGTTCATACTAGGCTATCTGCCCTAGAGCATTTATAAGCCTAGCCAGAGTGTGTTTGGCTTTCACCACCCATTTTAAATTAATTTTGCTATGCCCTTTTTCGAGGTTAGTATACTGTGCCTCTGTCTAACAGTGACACAGAAGTGATACCCGGGGTAAACCTACGATCTCCCATCCACTCATCAAGATTCCTCTTGAAGAGAGTCAATGAGGGACTCTGCCTAACCTGGACTGGGATTTTATTCCAGAGTGAAGGGAGCCTCTGGGTTATGAATCTTTCCCTCTAGCATGTCCTATTTATTTCACTGCTGAGGTTCAAGTCTCTCGAGCACGTAGCTCGATGGGATTTGGATTTTCTGAGGTGCAGCATGTCCATTAATTCCGGGTTGGACATGGCTTTATACATCAGGCACAGATCGCCTCTGAGCAGGTGGTATGCCACTGAGTAGAGCTGGAGTTTCTTTAACCGGGCAGCATATGGCATCTGTTTGAGCCCTATGATCCTCTTGGTGAGGTACTTTTGGGGTCTTTCCAGTTGCTGCAGGTGTCTGGTAAGGTACATCCCGAAAGGGGCATTGTACTCAATTATGAGCCTGATGAGGGATGAGTAAAGAGGCACGATGACCTCCCCTGATCTAGATGTGAATCCCTTCATGATTAGGTGGGCTATATAAAATGTTTTCTAACCACTTTGGCCACGTGGTTGTCAAATGAGAGATTGCTATCAACTTGGGTCCCCAGGTCCCTAATTACTTCTTCTGTACTTAATGGATTACCACCTATGTGGTAATTTGTGGGCACTTTGTTTTTGCCAAAGGAGATGACTATACACTTTTTGGCGTTTAGCTTGAGGCCATGGCTCTGGCACCAGTTGTCTGTTTCTATGAGGCCCTTTTGGAGGATGCTTGTGTCGGCTGGAGAGTCGATTATGGTGCCCAGTTTGCAGTCATCTGCGAACTTAGTCAGCCACAGTCCTTCCGTGTTGGCCTGTACCTCTGAGAAATATATACAGAACAAGAGAGGTCCCAGGACTGAGCCTTGTGGGATGCCACTTATAACTGGTTTGGAGTCTGACATGGCTCCAGCAATTCTAACCATGTGGGTTCTGTCCTTAAGCCAGTTTGCAACCCATCTAGTGACATAGGGGTTTATATTTAAGCTGGTGAGCTTATCTATAATGCCCGAGTGGGGTATTGTATCGAAGGCTTTTGCGAGGTCCAGGTAGGCTGTGTGGACCACCTTCCCCTCGTCAATGGCCTTGGTGACTGTTTCAAAGAAATCGACCAGGTTTAAGAGGAAGGATCTTCCCTTAACAAAGCCGAACTGGGTAGGATCCAGTGTCTGTAGGTCCCCAATATCTTTATTTATGAGGTCCATGATGATCCTTTCCATAGCTTTGCAGACCAAGCTAGTCAGGCTTATGGGGCGATAGTTTCCAGGATCCGTTGAGGCACCACCTTTGTGAGAGGGACCACTGTTGCTGTATGCCACTCTTTGGGTACATATCCTGTAGTAAGGCTGAGATTGAACAGTAGTTTTATGTTTGGGTTTAGCTCTTCTTGGAGTTCATGTAGGACGCAGCCCAGGACACCATCTGGTCCCATTGATGCTGTGTTTTTTGCTTTGGAAAGGGCAGCTCTTACCTGAGCATCTGAGATGTCAGGGGGGCAGCACTCTGCTGGCATAGATATTTGCCCTTTTGGTGGGGAGGGGGTGGGTGTTTGCACTGAACCTGTCAGCTAGGATGTTGGCAATGTCTGTGGGTTCGGTGTATTTTTTGTCATTTTGGACTAATTCTGAGCATATCTGGGAATTCCCACCCAGGTTTCTAACATAACTAAAGAAAGCCTTGTGATTATCCTTAGTGTCCTGTGCAATTTTTCTCTCGAAGCTGGCCTTAGACGATTTTATGAGTGCCCGTAGTTTTTTGCTAATACTGATCAGGGATGCCTTCCCTTTTTGGGATTTTGCTCTCTCATGTAGTAGCTTCCTCCTTCTATTGTATAGTTTGTTTATGGCTGGGGTCCACCAGACAGGACGTCTGCCTTTGGAGGATTGGGTCTTGGTTTTATTTGGGATTGCATGATCCATGCATTCCTGAAGGTGTTCATAGAATGCGTTTATAAAGGATTCTGCAGTCTGGGCCGTATTTTCCACAGGCCCGGGGGCTTTGAAGGATTCCACCTCTTTTTTGAGGAGTGTGAAATTTGCTTTAGAGAAGTTTTTCACTGTGGTTTTCAAGGCAGGGGGGTGGAGTTGGGATGTGAATATCCAGTGATATTAGTTTATGGTCCGATCTTACCAGTGAGGGATACACTTCTGGTCTGGAGCATAGAGTCCCCATGTTGGTGATGATCAGGTCCAGTATGTTTTCCCCTCTTGTGGGAGTGGTAACAAGTTATTCCATAGCATTTGAGTTTACAAATTCTAGGAACCTTTGGGCTAGGGTGTTGGAGCTAGAGTAATGCTCCCAGTCTATGTTTGGGTAGTTGAAGTCACCCAATATAATGGTGTTTGGAGAGACCTTCATATTTTCCAGTGTTCTCAGGAAGGCTGAGTGGGGTTCCTGGGTTTGGGAGGGTGGTCTGTAGCAGGCTATAAACTGGAAGGCAGTTTTACCCACTGTTAGTTGCACATGGATAGTCTCTGATGCTTTGTGCTGTGCCACCAACCTGGAGGTGTGGGTATCTTTGACAAATATTGATACTCCCCCTCCTTTTGTGGTACGGTCCAAGTTTTGGGGCCGAAAAGCATGGTATGAGGTATAACCTGGTAGTGCTGGGGTGCTCTTGGGACCCTTGAACCAGGTTTCTATTACTGCACAGATATCGATGTTCTCCATGCTAAGGAGAGTTTTAAGTGCATGCATCTTGAGGTTTAGACTTCTGGCATTGTGTAGCATTACTCTTAGTTTCTTATCCCTTGTGATACCTATGCAGGTGGGTTTGTCTTTTGAGCCTTGCCTAAAAAAGGCACTATGGGGGTAGCAAGAGTCTTTGCCAATATCCGAAAGCCCAGGGGTGACAGGTGCAAGCCGTCCCTAGTGAAGCATCATGGCTTGTCGAGCATGTCATCCCAGGCTGACAGGCATTGGATCCCCTTTGAATGACACCAATACTTAAGCCAATTGTTGAAATTGATCATCTTGTCTTCATATTGTGGCATCATTCTTGGTGAGGGTAAGATGCTACTCAAGGTCAGGGTCATACCGGCCTGGGCTACATGCTCAGAGAGCTCCTCTATGTCGCTTTTCATGTAGTCCAGGGAGGTACATCTCAGGTCATTCACACCAGCATGGACAATGACTGAGTCATATTTGTACTTGCCTTGGAGTGACCTGAGTGCTTTGTTATGTGGCGGATCTTAGCGCCCGACAGGCAGCTCACCGTGACATTCTCCTTGTTCAGTCTGGTGAGCGGGACTTCAGTGTGCCTGACAATAGAGTCACCTATTACAAGTGTACCAGGTGTGTTGTTTAGCCTTAAGGGCTGTGACTGTTCGGCACACTGGCTTTGTGAGCTATGTGTTGCACGTGTTTTGTTTTGGGGTAGCGGTTGCTCGGGTGTCGGCTTTGGAGGTCTCTGCTGCTTAGGCAGATTTTTATTTAGAGCCTCCGAGTATGTTTTTGTGTGTTTATGTGTTTGGTTTGCTGTCATGGTAGGACTAAGTGAGACTGGAATTGTAGTGAGTATGGTTTCCTTCTCCTCCTGACTGGTTTCGCAAGTACTGAGTTGTGAGAGCTTAGCCTCCAGTATGGCTATATGGTTGCATCTCTCACATGTGTTGGAATTTGTTGGGAGGAGGAGAGGGTTGTCTGTGTACATGAGGCAGTTGTAACATTGCCTCAAAATTCCCAGATTCACCAGCTGGACCGCAGAGGAGATTGACAACTGACCTTTGGACATGCTAGAATAGTATTGGGAATTCCTTTATAATTGAAAAAAAGGGCCAATGGGGAATGAGGTACTCAAGGGGAGTTTGTGAGGGTGTAGTGAGTTTAATATTTTAGTGCTGACTTATATAATTGCTTTAGTGAGCAAGTGCCAGGTAACTTAAATGCAATGTGTTTCAGGTAACTTAAATGCAAAAACGACAAACAGTAACTTTGGAGTTTTTTTAGATGGTCAGCATAGGGCATCTGCTTTAGGCCTGTGATTCTTTTAGTGAGATATTTCTGCAGCCTTTCCTGCTGTTGCAGATGTCTTGTGAGGTACATACCAAATGGGGCATTGTACTCTATAATGGGTCAATGAGGAATGAGTACAGTGGGACAGTAACCTCCTTTTTTCTGGATGAAGAGCCCTTAGTAATGAGGTGTGCCACATAGAAGGATTTTCTGACTGTTGTGGAAATGTGGTTATCAAAGGTGAGACCACTGTGTCCCCAAGTCTCTCATCACATATTCGGTGTTTAGTGTACTGCCACCTATGTGGTAATCCATGGGTACATGTTTTTTCCCAAAGGGGATAACTATACATTTCTTGGCATTAAGCTTGAGCCCATGACTCTGGCACCAAGCATCTGTTTCTGTAAGGCCCTTTTGTAGAATATCCACATTGGCATTCAATAATGGCTCCCAGTTTGCAGTCATCTGCAAACTTTGTTAGCCAGAGTCCCTTAGTGTTGGCCTGTACTTCAGAGAAGTAGATGCCAAACAAGAGAGGTCCCAGGACTGAACCTTGAGGTACTCAACTTGTCACCTGTCTGGAGCTGTATTTGGAGTCAGCTACATTTACACTCTGGGTTCTGTCAGTAAGCCAATTGGCAACCCATTGAGTGATGTAGGGATTTATTCCCAGCTTAATAAGTTTATCTATGATTCCAGAGTGGGAAATGGTGTCGAAGGCCTTGGTGAGGTCCAGATAGGCTGTGTGGACCAGCTTACCCTCATCCACAGCTCTGGAGACTGATTCAAAGAAGTCCATCAGGTTCAGGAGACAGGATCGGACCTTCACGAACCCAAACTGGGTGAAGTCCAATGTTTGAAGTTTGCCAATGTCTTTGTTTATAAGTGCCTTGATAATGCATTCCATGCTCTTGCAGATCAGGCTCGTCAGACTGATGGTACGGTAGTTCCAGGGATCCAAAGTGGATCCCCCCTTGTGGAGTGTTATAACTGTAGCTGTGCGACACTCAGTGTGCACGAAGCCTGAGGTGAGGCTATGATTAAACATGACACTGAGGTGAGGTGCCAATTCATTTTATAGTTCATGTAGTACACAGCCCGGGATGTCATCTGGTCCCATGAATGCTGTATTCTTAGCTTTGGAGAGTGCTGTTTCTACCTGTGTGGCCATGATTATTGGAATTTGGCAATCTTTTGCTATTGAGATGGGCCCTTTAGGGGGTGAGAGGGGGGGTGAAGTTGGCATTAACTCGATCTGCCTGGATATTGGCAATATCCTTGGGATCAGTATATTTAATGCCATTCTGTTGCAGCTCAAAGTAGATCTGAGCATTGCCATTTAGATTCTTGACATAACTGTAGAATGCCTTGTGGTTATCTTTGGAATCTTTAGCAATTTTATTTTCGTAACAAACTTTGGAGGATTTTATGAGGGATCTCAGCTTCTTACTGAGACTGGCAAGGGAGTTTTTTGCATCCTGGGATTTTCCTCTTTTCTGCAACAGTTTCTTCCTTCTGTTGTATAGTTTGTTTATAGCAGGGGACCACCAGATTGGCTTCCTTTTTCTGGAGGAGAGCGTCTTGGTTCTACTTGGGATGGCACGATTCATGCACAAGAGGATGTGCTCGTACAGTGCCTGAGTGTAGGATTCAGCACTCAAACTTTTAGCTCCCATCTGCATGGGTATCATGAAGTTTGTCAATTCTGACGAGTAGCATGAAATTGGCTTTGGAGAAGTTTTTTACAGAGGTTTCCTTACTGGGGGTGTGGGGGTGGGATGTGGATGTCAAGGATGAATATCTTGTTGTCAGACCTGAACAATGAGGGGGTGACCACTGGTGTGGAGCATCTATCTCCCATTTTGGTAATGACCAGGTCTAGGATATTGGAGCCCCTGCTGGGACAATGGATTAGTTGATCCAGGGCATTATAATTTAGGAATTCCAAGAACCGTTGGGAAAAGGTGTTGGTACCCGAGTAGTTTTCCCAATTAATGGCAGGGTAGTTGAAATCACCCAGTATTAGGGTGTTTGGCTGTATCTTAATATTTTTCTGTACGTTTAGAAAGGTGTAGTGAGAATCTTGGGGCATGGTGGGGGATCTGTAGCAAGCTACAGTTTGGAATGCAGTCTTACCTAGTGTTAGTTGCATCTGGAGAATTTCAGATGCATTGTGTTGGGCAACTAGCCCGGAGGTGTGAATATCCTTGGTGAATATGGACACTCCTCCACCTTTAGTGTTTTGGCCTTGGTTTTGTGGCCAAAAAGTGTGGTAAGAGTTGTAGCCTGGTATTTTAGGGGTGGTCTCTGATGTTTTGAACCAGATCTCAGTTATTGCACAGATATCGATGTTCTCCATTTTTAGGAGTGCCTCGAGTGAGTGCATTTTGAGGTTTAGACTTCTAACATTGAGTAGCATTACCTTCAGATTTTGCATGCTTGTATCTGTTACAGTGGTGGTTTTGTCCTTTGAACCTTGCCTAAAAAAGGAACTATAGGGATGACAAGAGCTTTAGCCAGTAACCTGAATCCCAAAAGTGACAGGTGTAGACCATCTCTGGCAAAGCATCATGGTTTATCAATCATCTTGTCTCAGGCAGACAGATACTGAATCCCTTTTGAATGACACCAGAAGCTTAGCCAGTTGTTGAAGTCAATCATTTTGCCCTTATACTGTGGTATAATTCTGGGCAAAGGCAGGATGCTACTCAGGTCTAGGGTCATACCTGCCTGGGCCACATGATCCAAGAGCTGTTCCATGTCTCTTTTCATGTAGTCCAGGGAGGTACATCTCAAGTCATTCACTCCAACATGGACAATGACAGAGTCGTATTTGTACTTATTGTGGAGTGACTTGAGTGCATGTGTTATGTGGCGGATCCTGGCACCTGACAGGCAGTTGATTGTAATTTTCTCCTTGTTCAGCCTGGTGAGTGGGATATCTGTCCATCTATCTAGATATTTATTGTGTGCATATATGTATATATATATATATATATATATATATATATATATATATATATATATATATATATATATATATATATATATATATATATATATATATATATATATATATGTGTGTGTGTGTGTGTGTGTGTGGTATATATATATATATATATATATATATATATATATATATATATATATATATATATATATATATATATATATATATATATATATACACACACATACACACACATACACACACATACATATATATAGACAGAGTGAGAGAGAAAGAGGGGAGAGAGAGAGAGATTCCATGGTCATACAACAATGAACAGAAAGAAAATTCCATAATGGAAACAACAGTCTATTTTGCATGAATTGATGCATTCTGCAATCATTTAGAAATACATTCAGCAGTGAATCTGATGAATACCCTTGATGTCTGATTAGGGCTATACCACCCCTGCATATACCCACACACACACACACACACACACACACACACACACACACACACACACACACACACACACACACACACACACACACACACACACACACACACACACACACACACACACACACGTGCATGCACACACATAATAAACACAATTCATGGGAATGGCTCTTCCTACATTACAGCTGACCTTCCCAGCTTGAAACTGCTGGTCTCTGGGTCTCAAGATTGTTTATACACTCTGGACAGGAAACCTACATTGTAGTGGTTGGCTCCATTCCTATGTTGAACTTTACATTTGAAAAGCTAAGGGCAAGGCCTATCTTGACGTTTTTCATTACCCTCATTTTACTGGTGAAGCTATTTTAAGTACGTATGGTCAGTAATAAGAGTGAATTCCCTTTCAAGTAGAGGGCACAGTGAGGAACTTAGTCCCCCTTTATAGCCAACCACTTACATTTGATAGCCAAATACTTAACCTTCATTTGTGTCAACTTTTGACTCAAGCAGGATGCTCCTCACCACCTAGTCTTTAGGATAACATGGTGCCCAGGTCCATAGTGAAAGCATTGATATAAACTGAGAAGTACTTAGTAAAATCAGGATATGCCAACATAGGTTAAGTGAACGGTATGGTGTTTAACCAAAGGAAGGCAGCCTCTCCCTCAAGGCTCCACTTAATCCTCCTAGGAATCTTACTTCTAGTCAGGTGGTGCAATTTTATCAAAAATGCAATACAAACTTCCTTTAATAGCCAGGCAAATCTTAAAAGGCTGTAACTTGCTTCTTGATCTGAGGTATTCACCAGTCTCTTATTGGTTCAACTTTTTCTTTTTAAGACCTTATATTCACCCCATAATGTAACTTAGATATTTTACTTCAGTTGTACCAATTTTGCTTTTAGGGGCATTCTCTGTAAGCCCTGCTTATTTAAGTGACTTTAAAGACAGATTGCACTTATGGTAAGTTATCCTATATCCTATCTGGAATGGAATGATTCTGAACCCATTCTTCATGATTTTCCTTTGTCCCATACCTCAGGGAAATGACAACACTAAGGCATTTGTTAAGTCTGTGATAATGACCACACATGACACATACAAGATACTATTAAAAAGAATGTATTCATTCCATTAAAAAGAATTCAGGAATTTTTTCACATGCAAGTGATTTTTTGGAAGTCTTGAGTGACACTCTCTCATTTACTTTTAAAGGTCCCAAAATTTGAAAGAGACTTTTAAGAGAGCAGGTTCAATATAACATGTACAGTTAAATGTGGAAAATGCAAGCAATGCCCTTTTATTAACAATCAAAACATGGAAAAAATTCTGACCACTATTTTACCATTAATAAAATATCACAGTGCTAGTTATAATTCAAACCCACTTGTTTATGTGGCTTGTTGCACCTTCTGCTAACCCTTCTATATAGAAAAGACAGAAAGGACTTTGAAGGAAAGAATTTGTAAATATTATTATTGTATTAAAAAGAAAGATCTGAAAAATGCCCTGATTAAACACATACAATGAAAATTCAAATTATACTAAATGTGTATTTTCTGATGAAGCAAGTATTATAGGGGGCAGATGGGAAATCCATTTAAAAGACAGGGAGGTTTATAGGCAACTATGACTATAGTCAGGTTGTTCCCCCGGTTTACTTGACTTCATTAGTATAGCAAATGTACTTAAGTTGCAGGCAGCTATGTTATTATGTAAATTTTGAAATTGTAATTTCTCTACTTTAGCAGAGTCATTTTGATACCTGTTAACATTAGTTTTTACCTGATGGTTTTGCACATTTTAACAAGTTATTTTAAATTTACTTCTGTTTATTATGTGACATCACTGCATCAGCTGGTCTTATTATGATCACATGATAAACCTATTATATTTAATTGAATCAATTTGATTAGTATTTGATTTTGAAAAAAAGTCCAGGAATACAACTAGAACAAAAATGCTAAATAAAGGATTGAGTTGGTCTGCAACTCCATGTGGTTTGGACTGGTGTTTCTAGTGAATTACATTGGACCCATAGATAGATAGATAGACGTGAATAGTGTGAGGATATGTTCTGTTATATATGAAATGTATTTTAACAGGAATAAAAGTTTTTAATTTAGTTCTGAAGTAAATGTATTTTTACTTATTTTTAGTTAGTAAGTTATTGTGGTGTCAGTTTAACTTTTTCATGTAACTTAATAGCATAATGCAGGTTATCTTAGGATTTTTGGTTCCGTATTTTAGGTATATTTTCATATAGTTTATTTACAGTTAGTTTAGTTAGAATCATGCCCATTTTACATGCATTCCTGTTTTCTGATAGTCTTTTGCTACTTGTGTTTTATTTTTTCTTTCAATATATTTTTTTTTCATTCTAATGCAAATGTATTTCATTGCTAGTCAGTTGGTATAGGTAATACATTTTTCTTTTAAAGGATTGTGTGTGGAGTTTTTGAGTATAAAGTGTAAAGTTATTTTTAATATTGCAGTGAAGAAAATGTAGTCTGTGTTTCAGTTTAGTTTTGTTTTGTTTCTTTTTATTACATTAAGTGTAAATTTTGAATTAGGCAGTTCACTGCATGTGTTTTGTGGGTGCAGCATGTAAACTTATACTTTAATTTTTTTGTGTCTTGAATAAATGTGAAATAATTATGACACATTAACACACACACACACACACACACACACACACACACACACACACACACACACACACACACACACACACACACACACACACACGATTGTTGGAGTCTGATGTAACATAAATTAAATATCTAGAACTGTTGCATTAAGAAGGAAATTTTGCAGAGTGTAAAACCTGGAGTCATGAAAGGCATTCTCTAATTCTGGAGTGTAAGATATTTCATCTCAAAGCAGATTTCATGTATCATTTTTATTTTTTATTGCAAAAGAATGCTACATTTTCTTTAGAAATAATAGGGTTAGAGGCGAGTTTCCACAGGGTGCCTTATTATAATTTCTAAGTACTAGGCTGGCAGTCCTTGCAGGCCATTGTAACCAGGTAAGTACTGGAATACATCTAGGATGTGAGCTAAGGACATCCCTCTTAACATTATTCATGATGTTCACTCCCCACAACAGGTGACTCTGTTTATCCATTTGAGCCATGGCTAATGACCCTCCCTACAGAGAACCATCAAGCCCTGCAGAGGAGGCCTACAAAAGAGCACATGCAATGACATGGAATACTACTGAGTGTGTGTTTGGTGTACTGAAAGCTATGTTCAGATGTCTGGACACATCTGGGGCTGCACTGCAATACACACCTGAGAAGGTAACACAAACGATAACTGTGCGTGCCATGCTACACAACATGCTAAGTAGAGCACATTGCAATTTTCTTGCTGCAGGTATGGGTGATCTACCCCAAGAACCCCAAATGTCTGAAGATGGCATCTCACAGCTATCAGAGCAGGGACAGGAGGGCACAGGGACAGATGACACAGGCATGATTGATGGAGGGTGTAACCACAAGTCCAGCCCCATGCAGCATGGTAGCATCTCATGCACAAGTTTGAGTCATGACAAGCCACACATACAGAAATAAACACATTAAACATTGATGTTCAGGTGTTGTCCCACCACAGCAACATTTTATTTATTTATTTATTTATTTATTTGACATTTGTTAACAGGGTTAGTCTGGCTGGGCAGCATGCCCTTTTTTAGCAGACACCCGAGGAGAAAAGCTGCAGATTACATAAAGTTAGAAATACAGAGAGAATTAAACATTTAGAAGAATGAATACTTTGTCATTATACATAAAAAATGAAGGAAAAAAAACATCATACAAATATTTGAGACATACATACTAATATCAAAGGAAACATAACACAATAATTGCGATAACTTGGATTAAGTAGATGTTCTAGAACAAGGAGGTCAGCATAAGAGTCCTACCATAATTAAGCTAAAAAGAAGACTTGGGTTCTTGAGAAATAGCAGATATAGGAGATCAGGAGAAATATACTGGAGGGCAGTTAGTGGTAAAGGAATAGTATGAGCAGAAGGTAATGTTACACAGAAGATAAGGGAAATTAGATGATGAGACAACAATGGTAAAGGGAGAAACAGGGTAAAGGCAGAGATGGTGACATTAAGGTAGGGCCTTTACAGGAGCAGATCCAGGAGTTAAGCAGAAATTCTTTTAAAGCTATTTTAAAACTGGCTGTGTTGTTAAGAGAGCATATGTGGAGAGGGAGTTTGTTCCAGGATGAGGCGACTGAGTGGCTATAAAGTATTTTGCCAATGGATTTACTGGGTTTGGAAATTTGCAGCAAGAGTTGGTCAGAGCTATGTAGGTCATGATTAGGAATATAGGGGGAGATTAGGTTTGCCAGGGATGGACAAGCTAAGGGTTGGTGAAGGACAGAGTGAGCTAGGTGGAGCTGAGGCAGGAGGAGTTGATGCTTAAGTTCCGACCAGTGAAATTTTTTTAAGGAAAGACAGTGGTGAGATAGATAAGAGAGAGATTACAGCCAAATCTGGCTATTTTATTGTAAGTGAGTTCAAGTTTAGTAGACAGGTTCTTTTGGAGGTGGGTAAATATTGGGGTAGTGTGTAGCATGGTGTGGAGTAGGTAAGCTTGAACTAAGGACAATTCAGATTCTGGGGTTAAGAATTTTTTGTTCTTATACAGAAGACCGGGTTTTTCATGTGCCTTTTTATACAGTTATTGATGTGGATGTCAAACTTGAGTTCATCATCTAGATTGCATCTACTGGAAATTACCCAGTAGATGTACACACAGAGCATAAGACATGACATCATAATCATAACATGTAACAGTATGAACATAGACAAATATATCCCAACATAGATCATCAAATCAAGGTTAAAACTGATACTGGTATGCATACAGACTTATATTAGTGTATGTATGTATGGCAGACAACAAACGACACACATCTGTAAAAAGAACATTCCTATCTGTCCACTATCAAAAGATGCATGCAGGAAAACTACTCAGAAAATAATGCCGAACTGTTGTCAATATCCCAAGCAACATATATCAATATAAAGTTGGGATAAATTAATGTACTAAATAGAGTCACCCACGCTTAGTAAATATGTCAGACTCCCATGGCATCAGACCTCACAACAAACACAGACAGATGACATTGTCAGTGGTCTACACCACAATCATCATTGCCACAGGGTAAGAGTGACACTACTGGACAGAGGGGATCAACTGTCATTGTTATTCTAATGCAGTCTAGGGTGCCCATGCTGATGGCTCAAACCATGGTCCTGTCTACCTCTATCACATATGGAAACAATTGGCCTAGGAGACTGATGGGATGCTGCCAGCATGTGGAGACACTCTGTGGGAAGGAGCCTGAGTATGAGTTGACCATCTGGTCATGACTACTGGGACCACATCAGAGGGGCCAGAAATGGAAGTATGTGCACATTGCAACACAGACATCGATGCCCAATGGCCAAAATTTGGTCTGCTGAGATGGGGCCTGGCTCTCCCATGTGGCAACTGGCTAAGCAGAGTCAGGGCATGCAGAATCATGCTTGTACTATGGCACAGCTGTAGCATTCTCTTAGCCAGGGATTTAATAGACCATACCACAGATAACATACTTTTATTCTGTATAACCAATGATGCCATGACCTCACCATGTCTGCACTCCTGTCCTTCATCCAGCACACCTAGCTGGTGTGCAGCATGATCTGTGACATAAGCAAGTGCACAGATGTCAGATCCATGATGTCACTGGCAACACTCATCTCTCTTTAAGAGTAGGAAGACACCCTCTGACACGTGCACATACACACCAGCTACATGCCCTGATCTACTGTGATGGGCAGTATCAATGTTTTGTCGGGAAGTGTCAGCATTACCAGCAGAGTCAGCATGGGGCTGTTGTACAAAGCATCATCCTGTTGAACATCTGATGCTCCCTCATTGTCAGAATGGCTGGATAAGTTTTCCTTCACATCTGAGGCTACAGCCATATAGGCATGACTGTCAACACATGGACTGGGCTGTTTCATAATGTCAGCATCCTGTGTGCCAGGGGCCATGCTACAATATACATCAGATTCCACAAAGAGATCACTGAATGGGCTAATGGAAGATAAAGATAGCAGATGTACTCAAAGAAGAAACAGATGTCACACTGTATATCATTAATGACATATGACACATATATCTCACTACAATGTTACAGATAATAATGACTCACCATGAGGTCTTGTCTGTGTATGGGTCATGAAATCTATCTAACAGGGAGTTGACAGTTATGTTATATATCCAACCTACATGACATATGAAGATTACAAGTATAACACACACCTGACATGTCCTCGTGGGAACATGGTATGTGAGGAGAGGGTTGAACTGCAACTGTTGTAAGGAAACAAAGTCATAGCATTCTTAATCATATCCTTGCCAGCATGGACCATTCCAACAGTATTAAATATAAAATAGGTAATACATACACATACCAGTTGTTTGTGGATGAGATGCTGATATAGGCTGTCCTATGAATGGGTAGAAGGACACAGTATTAATGGAGGACAACAACGGGAATAACAGCAATGGCATGTATGAAAGAGAGGTAATAGCATACCAGTGACATGCTCCCAATATGGTAAGTTCATGTGTCATAATGTGGATCCTGCAGTGGGAAAGTACAGACAAAGCCAACACGGTCATGTATGCAGGCAATAAAAAGTCACATGATGACATATACAACACAGTAACAGGGTTATTGGGAATACTCATATGTTGTACAGTGCACCTGTTGGCCAGCTGTCCCTGTGTAGAAAAACTGTGCCAATAATTTTAGACAATACATGCCTGCTACTAATCGCTGCAACCAATGAACATCTTGTGGTAGTATAGCTAGTTTGTCTGTAGCTGTACATACAAGGCTTGTGCCTCTAGAAGATGTAAATGCAGTTTACAATGTGAGGAAAATATCAGTATGGCAGTAAACAGCACTGGCATGACATAAGGCTGAGGCAATAACAGGTAATGGTCACAGTAGCAGTATATGGAGACACTCACCTGTCATTTCCTGCTGTTGAGCAGAAGTGGATGGACCTGTACAAATGAATGCAGACAACATTGCACATGTTGGTTGCTCTGTTATGTATGCCCTGAAGTTGCATGTCTACATGTCATTACACTTACACTGGTCATCATCACCCTAAGTGGACCCATGTGCATGATGAAATTCTGCTACTGCAATACAAAAATGGCAATACATGAATATGCATGCAACAGCAATATGTACTGATTTACTCTATATGCATCAGTGTTATGCAAAGTAATATATATACATGTGTGGCATGGAGCACTTGCTTCTATCACACCCCAGGTTTGTGGCACTCCCCCACTTACTGTATGCAGTGACACAATAAACTGTGTGATCTAATCAGGGGTGTCAATGATGGGCTACCACCAGTGGCATCCCCTCGACCTTTCATACCAACATACCCTCTTGACTGCACAGAGGATTATGCCATAGCAGCATCTGTTACAGACCTCAAATGATCTATTGTGGCTTCCCACAGCATTAATTATGCTAGTGAGGTTATTCATAGGATCATAGGATCATAGGAAGTTATTGTGCTACTGCCCCTGAAGCCCTTATAAGCCTAGCCAAGAGTTTAGCCCATGTTTAGCCAAGTGAGCACCCGATGCCCTAGTCCAGCAGGGACACAGGTGGAATCCCAGGGGTGTATTTTCTGTTTCACATCCAGTTATCCAGGTTGTGCTTAAAAAGGGATAATGAGGTACTCTGCTTGACGTCAAGAGGGACTGTTTTTCACAGATGGGGAAGTGTCTGGAACACAAATCTCTCCTGCCAACAAGTCCTATTGATGTCACAGACCAGAGTAAGGTCACACATGAGAGTTACACAAGTGGAGCTTGACTTGCGGAGATGCAGCAGTCCCATCAAGGCAGGGTTTGAGATTGCTTTGTATGCTAGACAGAGGTCACCTCTGAGGAGTCTGCATGAAAGAGAGTAGAGGAACCAAGCTTTCAGCCTGTCAGTGTAGGATAGATGTTTGAGGCCCTGGATTCTCCTGGTGAGGAACCTCTGTGGTGCCTCCAGGTGCTGCATGTTCTTTGGAAGGTACATGCCAAAAGGGGCATTGTACTCAATAATGGACCTTATAATGGAAGAATACAGGGCTATTATGACCTCCTTGTCCCTGGATGAGATACTTATAAGGTGGGCCATGTAGAAAGCTTTCCATACAATGGAAGCAACAAGGTGGTCAAAAGTCAGGTTGTTATCAACCTGGATGCCCAAATCCCTCATGACTGAGTGTGTGCTTAGGATGTTGTTATCCCAAAGGGGATGATGATGATGCATTTTTTGGTATTCAACTTGAGGCCATGTTTCTGGCACCAGTCATTTGTTTGGGTGAGACCTCTTGGAGGATGTCCACATCACTAGGGGAATTGTTGAGAATGCCCAGCTTGCAATCATCTGCAATCTTGATCAGCCATAGCCCTTTGGTTTTGGCCTGCACCTCAGAAATGTATAACCCAAATAACAGAGGCCCCAAGACATATCTCTGGGGTACTCCACTTGTTACAGGTCTACTACTTGAGGTGACTTTCCCTATATTGACTAGGTGGGTTCTATCAGTGAGCCAGTTTGCTACCCATCTGGAAACATATGGATTGATGCCTAGTTGAGAGAGTTTATCTACTATGCCTGAGTGAGAATAGTGTTGAAGGCTTTGGACAGGTCAAGGTAGGTGGTGTGCACCATCTTCCCCTTGTCCATTGTTTTGGTGACTGTCTCAAAGAAGTTGACCAAATTTAACAGACATGACCTCCTCTTGATGAAGCCAAACTGTGTGGGATTGAGTGTTTGGAAGTTGCCAATCTCGTTGTTAATGAGGTCCATGATAATCCATTTTACAGTCTTGCAGATCAGGCTAGTCAGGCTGACGGGTCTCTAATTTCCCAGATCAGTGGACACTCCACATTTGTGCAAAGGGATGACAGTGACTGTCCTCCATTCAGCTGGGATGAAGCTGGTACTCGGGCTTTGTTTGAATAGAGTACCTAATGGTGTTGCAAGTTCCTGCCTAAGTTTATGTAGGATGTAGCCTTGGATGTTATTGGTTCCCATGGAGGCTGTATTTTTTGTTTTTGAGAGGGCTGTGATGACCTGTTCCCTAAAGATAAGGGGAGGGGGGCAGGTTCTGGAGATGTCCTGATTTACTGATGGGGAGGGACATTGGGGCAAAGTTTTTGCTGAATCTGTCAGCCAGCAAATTGGCAATATCTATGGCATTTGTGTATGTGGTGTCCTTAACCACCAGTTCTGAGCAGATCTGGGTGCTAGCTTTGAGACTGCTGACGTATGTAAAGAAGGCCAGACTTCATTCCTCCATACTGTAATTCCTACATGTCCAAGGAGTTTCTGTCCATGTTTGTGCAGGGCATCTGTTAAAATCTCATTCTGCTGTGGGGGGAAATTTTCATTCCATCTGAAAGACAATTATATGCACATGGTTAGATTTATGTGGGGTCTAATATATGGAAAAGATTATGTGGACAGCTTATGCCACTGTAAACCCCATGCAGTGTGCAATGCAAAATTCTAGGAAATAGTCCCTGCACCATATAGTACTATGAGATATAAAACCTTGGAAAAGCAACATAAGTTGTAAATAAAACCTTGGAAAAGCAACATAAGTTGTAATCCCTGTAGAGGCTGTCTTTCAGATTTGAACCCCTTGCAGTAGATATCAGAGGTCCAAATACAACAGCATTATGCCACAGGATCCATGCAACATTCATGTATTTTATATTAATGTACTATACATAACCTATGTGTATGACAGAAAGGTATGATGGCTGTAGCTGTAATGCAGTTGCAACCTAAACATAACCAGTGTGTGTAAAACAATCAGCCATATGGCATTATAGATGATGAGCATTTATAAGCACAATCATTACTGAGCAGTGAATGTCATCTACATTAGCAGAAAGTATCAACTGAACAACTTACGGAAAGCAGTGGAAACCCTCAGGATCTGCAAGCAGGCCACAGGCAGTACAGATCCTTTTTATATTGAGCCAGAAGTTCTAATAATTGTTTTAAGAAGCATCAACAAATAAATATCCATAACAGCAATACAAATACATACTACATAGCCACCTATGGATAATTTCAGAATTCATAATTTTCTGTGTGTATATACACACACATATATATATATATATATATATATATATATATATATATATATATATATATACCACTGAGTGTATTGAGTCACCCATAAGATACATGGAAAATCCGTAAATTCATCTTTATGTACTGTTCAGTTGTACTACTTACACCTGTCTGTACAACTGCATATGGGAAAGTACTGCATGTTATTGATTCAGATGTAATGACCTGTATGCATGCATGTAAATCCCCGCCTCCAGTAAGTTGCAAACATTTTTCATAATGCACACATTTTCCATAAATACATCTAAACAGATACACGTTTGATAAGAAGTACTAACACAGGTCTATGAGGAGCTAAATATTTCCCAAAACAGCAATGCAAACAGGCATACCTCTCAACCTCTTAGAGCAAGAAATCTAGGCAAAGCCACTCATAATGGGGAGACAAAGGCCCAAAAATAGAGACACTTTTTAAATGTTGCTCTTATAAACTTAGAAAGTTGATATAATAATAGGCTTTGCATTAGCTTGAATTTTCTGAAGGATATTAAGTCTGAAAATCAAACATCTGCCATTAATTTCTGACTTCAATCTTTAGAGATTTGCCAGAAGACTACCATTTTATGAGATATGGACCAAAAATATAAGTCAAAAGTCTTGACATTCTGCAAAAATCTGGACAGTTGAGAGCTATACTTGCAGATGCCAAATTACCTTTGCAGCTAACTGTGAGTCAAGTATAACTGAAGTAAGACCAACTATGTGCATACTGCTTTTAAATCCCATTTTCACCATACATAATTAATGAGGTTCATTAAAATTCAAGTTTTGGAATCCCATTTGAGCACATCTACATAAGTTTACAAAATTCAGCATATTGATCAATGCCTCGGCTTAACAGGAAAGTACTGTGTGCAAGCACCCAATGGGTATTGTTAAATTGGACCATGTATAACACATGCCTGTTATCTTTCAACGATTTGATAACATGACATAAGCACCACTTTTAAATATTGATTTTGATACATTTACAGATCAAACCATTGCTGCTTGTGAAATCAGTGGGACCTCACTGAGTAATTTTCTGAACTGTGCATTTCCCAACTGGGTATTATTGTCATTATCAACATTATTGAGAGGGCTACTTCCAGGAGGCTTAGACATGCCTGAACACCCAATTGGACCAAGAAGGAGACCACCCAAATGCTGATCATCTACTCTGGAGTGGAGCATTGTATGACAGCCAGACACGGACTTCGTGATGATCAATATTTGGAACCAGATTACAAGGGAATATCAATGATGTATGGGGATCTACTGGACTGGAGTGCATGTTCGCCACTGCTATGATGACCTGCATTGGAGAAATGCAGAGGAATTTTGTCGACCGTTAGCAAGGTATGTTGACTGCCTGTGCAAGCCTACAGTAACAGTCACAATCCTATGTATACCTGAAAATTCCTATAGAATTCAGAGATAGAGCTGTGTCCCAGATATATCTGATACATACATTTTAAAACCTTTTAAGTAGCTGTTCTGCCAATTATCTCATATGGATAATTAAAAAGGCATTGTGACTGTTCTTCCTTCAAGTATTGTTTCTATTTCCATGGGATTTATTTATTTAGTAATGTTTATAATGTGCATAATGTTGAACATTAGTAGATGTATATCTGATTTCCAACATATAATGGCATAATTTCACACATTTCTATTGTCATGTATTACTGACGCCCATAGTGCCTTGGTCACTGATGACTATGCATTTCTTAGTTATCCATAATTCTTGAACAGAATCATCTAGTCTACCTGTGTATGTGAATAAAACCTTATAAATAACTTTATTAGTCTGTTCTTAACAAAGTGAGCATTCTTATTACAGTCCAATTTGTTTAACACAGGAGGAATGCATGTCCAACTTGCTACACACATTTTTTCAGTTGTAATATTTGACAACAGCTGGCATCCATGTAGATCTTGATGATCTATAGTATTTATGTGTCTAATGTTTCTGTAATCATCTATTATCCATAGAAATATAGATACACACATGCAGTGCTAGTTTGTTCATGAACTTCATGTGCTGGTTGTTAGCTCAGCAGGTAAATAGCAGGTCAGCATGCATACATCTTGGCAAGGTGTGGGTTAAAGCCCAAAGAGAGGAAAGTTCTCATTATATTCTTATCATTGTGTCTTTCACACATTGTTAGAAATACTGCTCTACATATCTGCTTACTGATATTAACAGTTATTTTAAACATGCTTATGAATAACTATTCTTTTTGTTGGATTTCTACAAAAAACTTCCATAATCCATAATTGTCTGTCAATAGCATCTCTTTTACTACAGTGTTACATGCAAAACTTGGAACAGACTAGTATATTTCTGCCAAAAATTGTTGTGGAATATGCTAACATGTTAAAAATGAATCTCAGGTATAACCGTGTCATTCTTTATTGAATTGTCTTCACCAGCATTTTCATCCTTCAATTTGGAAGGAGTCAGATAGTCAGATAGTGCCCTGGATGTGAGTTGTAATGCCCCCACATGCACAGTCTTATAGATAGTAATCCCATGGTAAGAAAGACATGAAGAAAAGGGAAATCCCCACAAAAATAGGGAAACACTACTGGTACACACTTACAGACAACAGTAGCAGTTACTTCCAATGGTAAATAATGATTTGGTGTTCAACATCTACTTATTGGGAGATGAATTTGGAGAGTGGGCTTTTCATCCTTTTATTGCTTTTTGAGGTGGACAGAAGCATAATAAGCCCAGTTAGAATGAGTATTCTGTTTTACCTGATTTAAATTAAAATGTAACATATTGATGTACCTCTTGAACTTAGTGTTATGCATACTGAGAGTATGAATTCAGTGTTATTTATATATTTTTATCATACATTTTAAAAAATGATCTTTGATTTTCACTGCAGCATAATTTATTGAAATGGATTTTTGTGAAGTCACATGACTTGTGCATTTATGAAGTGGGGACATAGTAACATCAGTTGGCTTTAAAAAATTTTATTATATTGTGAAGGCAAAACCTCTTTATCGAATTATTTTGTTGACTTTTACTTAATAAACTCTTTGTGGTGCTCCCAGGCATTTGTTATTTATTTAAGTTGTCAGTAGATCCTTGCTTTGTTTTCTTGTTTTTTGTTATCAATAGTTGAGTCCCATTCAGAAGACTGACTTTTCAGAAAGTTGAACTTCATATGGTCAAGACCATATGACTGATTTTCTGAAAAGCTGAAGCTTTTGCACCGAGATCACACTACAATGAGGATCTGGGAATTAACCTTTTTTCTAGTGTAGTGTGATCTCAGAGTTGGTATATAAAATATGCAGGGGTTGGGGGGGTACGGGTGAGCTTGCACTCCTGAAAAATGTAGTTTTTGTTGTTTTTTTTCTTGTTCGACTTTTCTGAAAGTCAATCATATGGTCAAGACTTTCAAAAAAGTCGATCTTCTGAAGTTGATCCATATATATATATATATATATATATTTATATATATACACCACAAAAAGAATGTATTCCACGGAGTAAATGTCTCGATACCACAAGATAAATGAAGTAAATAAACACATTCCAAAATGGTAGCAAAGACAGCCAAGCACTCTGTTGACTCAATATAACATAGAATATATTCACACAAAGTCAAAAACAGTGGTGAGCGCTCTCGCTTAATAGCTTCATCCGACCTTAATGCAGTTCAACATACAAAATCCTATTTAAACAAATTCAAACTTCCTATGTCCAATCATAGACAAGCTTCTGTATAAACAATTAAATTAAAGGCATAAAACACAGAAATATATATAAAGAAGGCACTTTTTAAACTAAAAGTAATATAGGCATATAATTAAAAACAAATTCATATATGCATCTAGTATGAATTAATAATTTTTTAAAAAAATATATATATAATGTGTACTATAAAAACACTCATTTGTTTATTCTCCTGCTCTTTAAAAGAGGTTTTATAGAGGCTCTTTCATTGAGCCCTCTCCCTATATCTGTTCTCATAGCAATAATCCAGTTAACCTCCCTACTTTCAGTAAAATTCCGAATATCGCCCTCTCTAATGCTAGGTTTTATAACATCTATCACCCTGAAAGTAAAGCTATGCCCTTCTCCAGAACTCATAACATGTTTGGACAGTGCATTACACTCAGATTTAAACCGAATGTTATAAAGATGTTCTCTTATCCTGTCCTTAAGCACCCGATCTGTCTTGATAATGGATTATGAGCAATATGTTGAAGCTATGGAGAGGATGTTATCGGATAATAAGTTTTATAGTCATATTACTATAATGCAAGTACATCAAATTATTAGTTTGATTTCTACTATGCTATCTGACAACCTGAAAAGTGAACTTTATTCCTGTGAAACACATAAAAAAAGTTAAAAGTGAACTTTATTCCTGTGAAACACATAGATATTTACAGGTAGAGAATCCTCTGATCCCTGTCATACAGGGTTTACCTTAGGTCCATAAGGATGGACTCAGACCACCCATGAGACCAATAGTAGCAGGTGGTGGGTGGGTCACGGAACCCATGTCCATATACATAGAAAAACATCTTTGACCAGTCATAGATAAATGTAGGACGGTCTTAAGGGATACTAAACAATTCCTTATTGATCTGTATGAATATGTGAGCAGTTCTGGGAATGTTGGAGAATTCATCTTTGTTACACTAGATGTCAAGTCGCTTTTCACAATAATCCCAAACTCATTAGGTATTTCTTACATGCATGAATACCTATCTAGTGGAAGTGAATATGATGACGTCAAGATAGATCTAATCTGTCAATTTCTAGAGACTGTGTTGGAGAATAACGTCTTTATATTTAATGAACAGATTTACATCCAAAATGATGGCGTAGCTATGGGCACGTCTTGTGCCAATAGCTACGCCAGCATATTTTTGGCTCATTGGGAAAAAATTTCTGTGTTTGCATCAGAGCTATTCATACGATGTGTAACTTTTTATCGTCATTTTGTGGACGATATTTTTCTTTTGTGGGCAGGTAGTCAAGAACAATTGGTGGATTTCGTTGATAAGATGAATCATCTTACTAGTTTTTTTAAATTTACTATGATGTCATCAGACGTGAGATTAGAATACCTATATGTTTTAGTTGAAAAATTACCTAATGGCCTGATAAATACAGGAATTTTTAGAAAACCTTGTTATAGAAATTCACTCTTGGCCAGAACCAGTATGCATCCGGGGTATATTTTTAAAAATTTAATTAAGGGTCAAGGAGTTAGAGCGTCCAGACTTAACCCCACAGAGGAAGGCTATGTTATGGAAATGAATCGTCTAGAGAGCAGACTTATGAACAGAGGATGCAAGAAACATGAGATCAATGAGAATTTAACATCAATTAGTGATCTGAGGAAAAATAGTGCACAACCATATTATGGACCAATAGGAGTGGTTGAACAAGTAATTACGTCTAGCTTTACTAATAGTTCTCTAAAGATTCCACTTTTCTATACTAGTGACAATAAACAACTTGCATATATTTTCAGTAAGAACTGGTCTATCTTAACAGTTAATCCGGATATAAATGAATTAATAGGGGATAGACCCAGGTTCTCCTATAAAAACAAGAAGAATTGGAAGAGGCTACTTTGTTATAACAGTGGTAGGAAAGATATAGGAGATGAGTTTACATCAACACAACCTTGTGGGAGATGTAATTATTGTCAGTATATAAACACTAGTAGCACCTTCATACATCCAGATACACATAAGAAATGTGTTTTTAAGACATCAGCAACATGTCTTACACCCCATGAAGTATATTTATCGGAGTGTGAACTCTTGTCATTCATTTTATATAGGAAAGACAGATTGTGTACTTAAGAACAGGATAAGAGAACATCTTTATATCATTTGGATTAAATCTGAGTGTAATGCACTGTACAAACATGTTCATGAAAAGGGCATAGCTTTACTTTCAGGGTGATAGATGTTATAAAACCAAGCATTAGAGAGAGCGATATTCGGAATTTTACTGAAAGTAGGGAGGTTAACTGGATTATTGCTATGAGAGCAAATATAGGGAGAGGACTCAATGAAAGAGCCTCTATAAAACAGAGCAGGAGAATAAACAAATGAGTGTTTTTATAGTACACATTATATATGTGTATATATATATATATATATATATATATATATATATATATATATATATATATATATATATATATATATATATATATATTTTTTTTTTTTTTTTTTTTAAATGTATTAATTCATACTAGATGCATATATGAATTTGTTTTTAATTACATGCCTATATTACTTTTAGTTTAAAAAACACCTTCTTTATATATATTTCTGTGTTTTATACCTTTAATTTAATTATTTAGACAGGAGCTTATCTATGATTGACATAGGAAGTTTGAATTTGTTTAAATAGGATTTTGTATGTTGAATTGCATTAAGGTCTGATGAAGCTATTAAGCAAAAGCGCTCAGCAACGTTTTTGACTTTGTGTGAATATATTCTATGTTATATTGAGTCGACAGAGTGCCTGGCTGTCTTTAATACCATTTTGGACTGTGTGTGTGTGTGTATATATATATATATATATATATATATATATATATATATGGAGAGAGAGAGATATGCATATAACGATAGATATAGATATATATGGATATATATATATATATATATATATATATATATATATATATATATATATATATATATATATATATATATAAAACAGTGTACAATAACAAAGTGGCATTCAGATCTGTGACAGTATGAAGGTATCAAACTCCTGTCAGGCAGCATGAAAGTCCTGAAGTGGGTGTTTGATAAATGAATACTCAGAGTAGTGTAAAATAAGATGGGAGGTGAGCAGTTCAGATTCACATCAGAATGCAGCACAACTGATCCAATGTTTACAATGAGACATATAGTTGAGAAGAAGCTAGAGATGAGGAAAGCGTTCTACTAGACATTCCTAGACTTGGAGAAAGCATATAACACAATCCTAAGAAAGCTTGTTGAGATGGTTTGAAATCCCTAAAACATTGATAGAATTAGTATAGGTTTTATGCAAAGACCAGTGACACAAGTATGAACAGTATTCTGACTCACAGAGGAGTTCCAAATAGGACTGGATGTGCATCAGGGAAAAGTAAAGGGTACAAAACAGTGACGTGACCAGTACTACTGCATGGTACAGAAAAACCTGAGTCGCGAATGCACAGCAGTTGAGATAGCTAAAGGTGATGGAGATGAGGTGCCTGAGATGGCTGGCACACTGTAGGGCAGATGAAGAAATGATGACATCAGAGCAGAAGCCAGAGAAGCTCCAACTGGAGAGAAGGTCAATGACAATAGATTAGGGTGGTTTGGGCACATGTGCAGGAAAGAAGACAATCTGGTGAGGAAGATTTAGGAGAGACAGGAAAAAGACAAGAGGAAACAAGGAAGTCAAGCAAAGAGATGGAGGGATTATGTGAGAAAAGACCTGCAACAACCAGGTATAACCACTGAATAAGGTAAGAGAGTGGCACTGAAGCACAAAAGATGGTGACAGTTGATGTAACACCCAAACCCATTGTAGAAAATGAGGAAAAAGAGTGTTGAAGATGATGATGATGATGATGCTGATGATGACTGTCTGGTTAAGTGGCTTTCTCAAGTTCACCCAGTAGGTGAATAACAGTGGTAAGGTTCAAACCTTTGCACAGAAACAACTCCAACAAGTTAGTATTTTAGTCTTCTGCACTAACTGCCAGGAGCTTTATTTCATTTCATTAGAGGTTTATTTATATATTGTTTATGTTTGTTGACTGAGATAGAGAAGTGATCCATGAGGGACCCATTTCAGCCACAGCCCAGTTATTACAGCAGTCAAAGAGTAATTAGAAGAATAAAACAACACAATACAAGATTGGAAAATAAGGTAGTACGCCGGCTTACAAATAAAGGATAATATCATAGACTGAGAGCTCAAGAATCAGTTGAAGCATAGGTACATGTAGTATTTACAAATGTACATTAAATGTAGCAGTTTCTACTGGATTAAATCATCAAGATTGGAGAGTATGAGGAGCATGAGGAAGCTGGAAAAAAAGATGTGGAAAGCATATGGTAGAGAAGAGTAGAGGAAGGAGGAAATGGTTTGCAAAATCAGGGTGGTAGGGTAAAATGGTGCAGGAATGGGGAGGCGGTAAAGAGTTAAGAATAAGTGTGTTAATAGTAAAAAGGCAAAATGGTTATTTCACTGTAGATGAATACTAAAAATCTCAATAAAAACAGAGTTTTAAAAGCCAGTGTTGTGGGATAGAGGGATAAAGAACTGGTTACAATTAAAATGACCCCTGGTTAAGTAATGATCCCTTGTGCAGGAGGAGCCTGCCAGAGAGTTTGGAGGTGGTCAGACCTGGGCTAGCCATCCTAGGGGTGGATTGTGGTCTGATGCACAAATTAAATGACATATAGTGGTGGCAACATGATGTGAAAATTAACTATATCATGACAAATGTTGGTCCTGCAAAGCATTATGATGCTCTGCAAAAGGATTTGTCAAGTGTATGGAAGCACACTCATGCCACTGGTGTGATGCTCCAGGCCATGCTTTGGCAACATGCATGTCAGCCTGTGGAAATGGGTGGGGAGATGGGCTTTACCAGTAAATCACAGCAAAGTACTAAGTCTGATCATACAACTTGCTGAACCATCTTCCTACTGCTAGTTTTAGAATCAAGACCAGTTTTCCTTGGTAACCTCACTATCAACCTTGTTATGTGAGAGAGCTTTTGAGGATGTTGCAGATGGTCAGAATTCAAATGGGAACCAAGAAAAAAATAGGTTAAAATAGTTTTTAATAGTACTCTAATAAACTCTGGGTCAAAAAAAAAAAAGAATTCTATCTACCAGGGTTGCCAGATGTCCCTATTTGAACGGGACTGTCCCTTGATCAGCAGCCCAATCCAGAGTCCCGCATTGCCAGATAAAATCCCAGTGAAACAGCCTCCAGTTTGCTTTTTTTGATTGGCCCATATGCTGGCATACAAGCCAATCAAAATATCGTAAAATGGAGCTACTTCTGTTGAATGCTGAAATGCCTGATGTTTCACATTGAACAGAAGTAGCTCCATTTTACGATTTTTTTGGTTGACGCTATACCGCCATACGGGCCAATCAAAAATCACCAGACACGGAGCTACTTGTGTTTAATGTGGAACTAAAGGTGTTCCGCATTAAGGACCCTTTTTTTTCTTTTTGGAACGGATAAGAAATCTGGCATCCCTGATTAAGTCCCAAGTGTATGTCTATGTTTACACTTATCGACGACTATGCATGTGTGTATGCATGGTGTGTGTGTGTGTGTGTGTGTGTGTGTGTGTGTGTGTGTGTGTGTGTGTGTGTGTGTGTGTGCGCGCGCCTTACTGTAAATATGTGCACCTGAAAGAGTTTTGCTACAGTACGCAAGGTTGTTCCTTGTAGTCTCTTCTTCTCCTACCACCAAAATGAATTTGATTTTTTCAGAAACTGCCCACCAATACCTAAGGCATGATGGTATAAGCCTGTACCCACTTCTAGACTCAGTCTCTAAATGTAGTGAAACAGTTCACAGTTAATTCAGTGTGCATTAGTCAGTTGTGGGGAATGAAGGTAACTGGAATACTTGTCTTTCTCCTGACTCCAGGAATGTGTGAAGACTAACAACAAAACATAAGGCAGATGTAACTATGAGGCCTACTTATTTATTATGAAGTAAAATCAAAATAGAATACCAGAGTAATACTGAAGGCAAAATTCTTACATCAAGTATAAGCCAATGAAGAATGTGAAGGCCATAAACACGACAAATAAATAACTAAAACAGAATGCACTTTATTAAGTAAAACAAGACCGGACAAGTGCTTTCAGTCTGAAATTCGGCACTTCCTCAGATGATGATACTTACTATTTTTGCCCGTGAAGACACTTGTTCCACTTCTGCAGTTGGGTTCCTGTTTGTTCCAAATCCTGACTTATCAAAATGTTGAAACTTTACAATGTTGAACTCAAAACACCTATTAACAGCAAACACATACTACATACTTTCACGTTGCCAGTGCACAGCCAGTCACAAATAACATCACTTCCATGTTAGTGAAACTTAGAAATGAGTGCTAACGTGGAAACTCTGGGGGTACGAATCCAGCTGTCTACACACGTAGGGAGGAGGCATTTTGATTTTAACATTTTAACATTTCAGCATTTTGATATTTCAACACTGAACATTCAGTATTTTGACTTTTAATATATTGTTGTTCAGGAAGTTGACACACACACGCGCACACACACAGACACACACAGACACACACACACACACACACACACACACACACACACACAAATATCTATATATATATATATATATATATATATATATATATATATATATATAAAACAGAAATGGATTACATGTAGTAGAACTCTGACCTTCAGTCCTGTACTTCCAAATCTTACCCAGCCTGCTGGACTCTTCTACATCACTGCATGTCATCATACCTGTGAAGATATTGCTCACCTGAGTAGGGAATCCCACTCATATAAGTAAGGTAATGCCCAAGCTTCTGCCATATATCTATTTTTTCCATGATCTGCCTGCTACAACCTTATCCACTTTCCACAGATATAACACCTGTAGCAATTAGCAGAGTATCTTTGTCACTTTCTCATACCAGCTTGGAGAATGGCCCTGAGCTTTGATGGATTCCATTCCTTTAAGATCAAAGTTCAGAATGCAAAGCATAGATGTGAAGCTGATACTACTAGAGTCTGAATTACATCTACTAGGCTGCTCTATAACCCAGTCTTGCCCATAAACCCTTCATAGGCATGGGTTGGGTGCAGAAAGGCATAGGAATGCACAGAAATTCATAGATGAAAAGCACATACACCAGCATCATACACATAATCTGAGACTTGCACAGCAGGTTTGCACATGCAACAAGTAAAGTGCAGCCCATCCACAGCTGTACAAAGGCAGCCATTAACAGCACTTACACACATGCATGCCTATGAGATTCTCAGAGCTAAGCGCATCTAAGCTCCATTTGCATAAGAACTTAAATCAGGCCAAACTTGCACCAGTCTTTTACAGTCCACCATTTTAAAATCCATTGTGATCTACTTTATGTGAGAGTCAAGGGAAATGCAAATTATCTGAAAAGGTTTATAAACTGAAGAGATAGTAAAACAATACTGAAAGAAAGGCAGTTATCCAGACATGTTGCAGATACAGCTTCAGTATTAGCTTCTAATTTACTGGTAGGAAGAAATTTTGCAATACCTATATGCTTCTACTTACAAACATTTGGAACATGGCATGACTCATGTACCATATTGAACAATGTTTATATTACTATTTAATTTATTGAGTGGCTTAATGGAGGCACCAGCAATGGAAAAACCCTGAGCAATGCTAAAGACAACTTTCCTGTAACTAATTAATGAAATACTTGTCAAATTAATTAATAACCACCTTAGAAAACTTGTGCAGTAAACTCTTATAGGCCTCCTACCTTTCACTATGCAGTTTCATATGTACTGCAGCAGATGAGCATACAACACAGACAGGAGTACAAATAAAAGACAAACCAAGAAAACATAATTAGTGCTTCATCGTGTTTCTGCATTATTTAAATTAATGAAATACATGACCCAGAAATGATTGAAGTTACCTAGATGAGGAGGTAGGGTGTATTTTTTTTGCTAACATGTACTTGCTGGTTACAAAATGTTGCAGCAGCAGGGAGCAAAACACAGGAGAGATGGCTTTAGTTCTGAGGACAATCACACCTCAGAGAAGCACTGAGAACATATGGGAAACCTCTTTTTTAAAAAATGGGGGCCAAAACAGGGACAGTGGCACACAAAGTATGCTACCAGGGCTCCCTACCACCCCCGCCCCAGCAGGTGGATAACTCCATAGGCAGTTGCACAGGTTCACTTCCTCAACATAATAAAGAAATGACATTACAGAAAAGGGAGGAAACACCATGTAGCCCAACACCTGTTTATTGTGCACAGCCAGAATACTTGATGAACAGGTCACCCTTTCAGAAGTAACTGTATCCTTAATGACTGCTACCATTAAGAATCAATGAGAGTTTGACTGACACAGGATACATATGTAGAAATTCAAGAATTCATGAGATTGGTAAAGGCTAGAGATAATGCCATGATGATACTCATGTGTAGTGTGGTTGCATACATGACATCCATGTCAGCCTCTATATGCACACTCATAAGGACTTACCAGATGCACATTGCGGACGCAGCTGGATGTGCATGAGGGTGTGTATGCGTGCATGCATAGAGAATGAGTAAGCCAAATACCATGTGTATCTCAAGAAAACACTGCAGGCACTCTGGTACATCCCCACCAAGAAGAAGAAGGCAGTCAAGCCTCGTCAGGCTTTCACAGCACATGGTAGAACCTGTTGGGGAAGGTCTAGGTTCTACATCACTGTTAGATCAATATCATGAGATCCCCCTGCATCCAGTAGATGTTGTCATCAGAGGATATCCGCATCAAACTATCATGGTATCACTAGCCCACATTTTCTGGCCCCATCACCATCAATATCTTTAGGGCATCTGAAAATAAGGCAACAGCAATAACAGATTTCATTATCGAAAATCAACTACCTTTCTCTATCAGTAAATTCAAGCTCATTAAGAAACAGTGCAGTAAAACATTGACAGTTGGCCCTGAAAAACTTATATAACAACTGATCTTTTATAGTGTAGTCGAAGTCTGCCGCTATAACTAGCACTTGTGCCACTGACTACTGTACACATGATGATGCTAATACTTTCTGAAAACAAAATTATGTGTATGACTTAAGGAAAAATGTCTGATTCGCAGTGTAAGTTGGCCATGCACCATTTATCATAACCCAGAAGTAACACTGCATCCAACAAGTATTATGTGTGTAACTTCTCAGTGTTATGCAGTGCTTGTCATGGCCCATAGTTGTGGACTAGATACTGCCTCTTTAATTGCACAGCATATACTATGAACAAACATGTGGAAGGGTTGAAGTACTACTGACACTGGCTGGTCACCATCACTATTATCATTGGTGGGACAAATGACTGAGAGAGCTGTACTAACACTATTGATGACTGGTTGTGACAGTTGAACACCAGACTTATGCATGATCATTTTGAATTCAGCAGGTAGTAAACATTTTGCATGCAGTAACAGACTCATATTGAAGGGATCCCCAACTTACCCAGGCAACAAAAATGGGCTTTTGAGCAGGCCTATCACTCACTCAGAGACTATATTTGTCTTGGACATTCAGTTAAAGTGCTCCACAGTTCCCTGGGTTACAGATTAATGCCAATAGTCAAAGTATGAGTGAGTAGCCTGTACCACCTGGAAACCAAAACAGAGAGAGTGTCTTCATAATAAAACAGGGTGTGATTACTCAGTCTTAGTTATGTCACTGTAGATACAGAAATAACTATTCTAAGCAAAACTACAATAGTTTAAACTTACTGACTAAGTGACATGCAGAATCATACCACGGAGGAATAGGTGATACATTGAGGTTATGTGCCAAATTTGAGAACTGTGGACACTGACAAGATGGTGAGCTGAAACATTGGTAATGCACACCAATACATCATGCACACTACCTGGTAGTTGATGGAATGGTAGCCTTTCATATTCTCATACTGTCCCCTGCACAGTCCAGATGTGTCCATATAGCAACATGGGTGTAATCTGTCACACCAAAAACCATAGGAAATTTTGTCATTCTGTAGAAGGACCACATGACATTGACTTGGTATTATGGTAACACTGGGAAATAGCTACACTCATCCTCATGTGCCAAGAATATGTTGATGAACTTGGAAATATGGTCAAGACAGATGCCTGTAAGATACCCAAAGTGTCCCACAGTTTGTCTCTAGAAGATCCCCATGGCAAGTATAGTAAGAGCTATACATACCCTGGTATCCACAGGTATAGAAAGACTATGTATTCCATGAGTTCTGTCTGTGAGCCATACAAAATCTCCAAAGCCCATATTATATCAATGTCCACTCAAAACCTGTCTAAGAAGCCCTGCTCAGAAAAGTTCAGGTGACTAATTCTTTGTCTATATCTTCTTCTTCTGGGTTAGTAAGAGCCCTGTGGAGCACCTGATTCTGGTACAGCCAAAATGAGCACCTCACATCAGAACACGTCTAGACTGGCAGTGAAGCCAAGCATTTTTGTGGATTGCAAAGTAGATACAAAAGTTGTGGATCCACTTTTAATAAGCCAACTGTGCAAGACACAGTTGTACAGCAAGAAGCAACTATAAATCGCAAAAACATGAAAAGAGTACCTTATTTCCATAAGACAGTCTTGGATGTGTCATGCATTTACCATTTACATCTCATTATTCCATCATATGCATGACCTGTGCACACAGTTTTTGTGTTTAAGTGAAAATGACTTTCAATAACACCAAAATGGTATGTCTTCAAAATTAAAATGAAGTTTAAGCTTGGAGACGTTAAGAATCCATGCCAAACATGACAAGGGAAGTCAGGTGTGGTGATCAGGAATGGAAATAGAACTGGCTAATGGTCTTGGTGAAGGAAGGAAGGAAAACCATCTCTAAGTGCTTATGAGAAAATTAAAAAGCAAAAGTAAGGCAAGATATAAGTAATTTAGTAGAGCAAGATTAGGTGTACCTCTCAACCACTGAGTATTAAAAATTATAGTACCTGCCTTTAAGAATCATAGAAGAGGGAAAAAAGAGCCTACCTTTATTTTCAACAGTAGAAGACTTGCATGTAGTAGGCCACAAATATTGATGAGAAAACTTTGTAAGGCATTTCCTTTAGTAATGCATATCAGCTTAAGTACCAATATAAATGTCTGTCTCTATGAAAAAAAAAATCTATAAATGTGGGAGAAAACAGGTAATGTCTGACAGCAAAAATCATAGCTCTGTGGCTAAATCATAACAACTGAGAGGTATAGCAGCAATTTTAAGTTGGCAGACGAATAGCTAGGGATAATGATTACAATTTTTCCATCACTATACATGAAAGGAAAGTAGGACAGACTGTAAGTATCTGAGAATACCTAAACAACACTGACAAATGAAAAGGGGAAAACGAAAGGCTAATATCAGGGAAGATAAGAAACAAGTACTATATTAAGCATGCACAAGGCAATGTGGCTTAGCTCTTACATAGTCTCATTGGCTTGAGCTTATCAAGAGCCAAAGAACTTATTACCCTATTAAAAGATGGCTAACTGGGGTCCTGATGACCTGCCTCATAAAACTGTTTAATGGATCTGGAAATGAAGAGAAAGTCACAATTAAATGGGTAGTGTTGCTTCTGTGAAGGAATCTAGGAGCATCCTTGAGAACTAAAAGTCAGTTAGACAGAGCCTGGTAGCTGGGAAAACCATGGAAACATTCCTAAGGGAAAAGTTAGACACAGACAAGAGAATATAAGGATGAAGTAAAGGAAAGCTGTGGGATGGACAGACAGACAGACAGATGAGGGGTGAGCTAGGTGCCACTCTGTGCAATGAGTTACATCTGTAAAATGGTTATCAGGGTACAAAATAGGAGTTGGGGATGTCAGACTCTGAAAATTGGGTCATAAGTGCAACTAACATGGGATAATTACTACAGCAAGGGTGGATCACTAGTTGGAAAGTAAAAGGGTTACGGCAAAGGCTAACAAAATGTTGGGCAGCATAGCTATAGGAACAGACTCCAGGCATTATTAAGTGATTTTTCTTTTCTGCAGATCATGGATAAGCTTCCTGATGCCATACTTTGTTCAGTCCTAGAGGCCCCATAGTGAAGGATAACACAATAAGCATGTAAGATACACAATGAAGCTGCTGGAATATTCAAAGGCCAAAAAAACAGTTGTATGTGTGGAGACTCATAGCAGGTTGGGCTTATACTCACATGAAGCTGTGATAGAAACCGAGGACATGATATGAAGAGACAAATGTCATTATAATTAATTGTGAAGAGATAAGCTTGGGCTGGAATGTCAGCAGATGCAGGAAATAAGGCTATCTACACCTCAGAGGAATTATCTGAAGGGAAGCAGAGAAGGATGTAGACACAGTAGTGGTCAGTTGGAAGAACACACCATTGAACAAGTAATCAATTCAAGAAGGTATGGGAAAGGTAAAAATATAAGCATGCAAAAGGAAGTGGAGGTGCAAGAAACTAGCTAAGCATCTGGACAGACTACCTGGACATTAGCCTTCTTCTGGCAAAATGTGTGCATGAGCAAAGAATGCATCAGCAAATGCTGAGCACATGTTAAAACTATGAACAGGTGCATATTCCAGTGTTAATCAACATTCAAACAACATGTCAATTACTGTTGTCAATGTCAGAAGTACACAATTATGTTTTGCAGGTAATTTTCTTTTGTTTTTACTTGCTGAAGAAACACAAGTGTATTATATTCCCTCCTGATCAATTAATAAATAGTTTTTATGTAGCCTCAGTGGTATGCTGAAAATAATAGCTACTACACTAATAATGAACTTTTAATAAGTTACATACCAATTAATTAGTATGAGGCCATAAAGTCAAAGATAGTATAACTGGGAAGTGTATTTGCTCTGATCCCTTGAGTTTCAATTTGCTCAAAGACTCAGTCACTTCAGTCACTTGTGAATAAGGCAAGAAGCAAAGATATGATGAAAATAAGACAATGAAATCAAAACTTTAGCAAATCAAACCTAGGTCATATGTTATCTTTAAAAAACGAGTCATATGATATGCACAAAAAAGTAAAATCATATTTCTACATTATCATTATCATTTTTAGTCTCGGTTTAGGCCAGACAGTCAAAGTTTATTATTAGTCCAAACAAAAACTAATAATCATGAAATCAGTCGATGCTACTGCTGTAAGATGTAAATTGGGTATGTAAAGACTGCACGGGTGTCATCACGGTTTTATATATTATGAACAGTGTGTACAGTACCTGTAAATATAAGAAGTAAAACTAGCATGTAACAAAGGATAGGTAAAGCAGTCAAATAAATTGCCCAGTCAGAAGCTGTTGTCTGGGTAATTCTTAAAAAAAAAAAAGATGTTTTTGTCTATATGAAATACACAACTAAAAAAGAAGTAAATTGGGAGATCCTTCACAATGTAAGGACTCAGTTTATGGACAGTGTTATAACTAACCAAACTACAAGCAGTCAGAATGATTCAGACTGTGTAATGAAATTTTGTTGAACTGCATTTATTTTATCAGTGCCGTTAATCTTCTCTGAACAAGGAATGTAGCTATAATGGAGTGTGGTTCCATGCTACCTGTTGCTGCCAAGGGCTACTTAATGCTACATTCATGAGCAGATGTTTCCATATCTAAGTAACTGTTCACACCTCATTATATCTTACTTCTATAATATCTGCTGCCATCAATCAGCAATTAGTTCAGACCTGTTGATTAAGGCTGCCCTCTGTAAGCTAGTAATTGATAGTTATTGGCGAGATCTCACACATTCCAGGGAAATAGCTACATTTATGGGCATCTATATAGAAAAAAAATTGGGATCCTTCTCTTCTCCCAAAAATATTTTGCTTCCTGTTTGCTAGTTCACAAGTGCTTACCACCCCTCACATTAAGTCCTTTCACATTTCTGCTATAGACACCAACCATGCAGTGTGCATCTGTGCTGAACCTAAGTAAGCCTCATGAAACCATTTGTAAATGTACTCATTTGAAAACTCAACCACCTTTATTAAATCTGTGCAATCTTTATTTACATTTGCATTCTTCCATTGCTCACTGATTATTTCTGATACTGACATGCAAATCAATTGAAGCTGGCCACTGTCAATGCCTGTAGCCTTTAAAATAAACTTCATTAGTTTGAGACAGTGATAATATAATATGCATTTCATATTTTTTGTGTCACTGAATACAGTCTGAAGCAGAATCAGCATTTTCTCCTAAGCTAGGTAAACCATTATATGCTGAATATTATATGTCTAGACCAAGAAGGCTGTGTGTTTGTATGGCTATTAGTTTCAATGAAGTTGCAATGCTCTCTAATTGCGATCTCTCCAAATCCTTATGACCCACAATGGGTACAAGGATACTGTAATATTGGTTTGCATATTAAACTCAGTATAGATGTAATCTACAATGACTTGCTTGGTGGTGCCATTTCACCAAATGCATTTCTGATTATATTGCATTTTACTCTGTTGAGCAATTTCATCACACTAGATGATTCTATTTACCACTGTTATGAATAACTGAACAAGACATCCTTGGCATAAATTCTTCAGCAATTAAATCTGTGCTACTTCCAACATCAGCCAGTCTAACTAAATCTATCACATTACTAATGGGCACATTCACAGAAACAGTAGAGGAGTTAGGTTTGCATAGTTAGATACATCTGTGTGTTCTCATACCACATGTATAATCAAAAGACACTATCTACAGTGCTTTGTGCATGCTACTCTGTATCAATATTTTATAGCTACAGAAAAAAAAGCAGTTGACTAAAGTACTACGATACCTCTTATTCAATATATACCGGCAATACTCATAGAAAAAGATGGTAATCAAAGTAGAATGTAAATTCTGTTAAACAAAAATCTATTGTCTTATGGTTAGATCCCCAAAGGTGAAGTATACTGAAAGGCACAATAATGTGGCAAGGCTGTTGCATTTGAGATTAGACAAACACTACAGTGTAGAACTTAGCTGAGAAACATTGAAAACATGAACCCCAAAGCATTGTACTGAATAATAAAGCTTATATCAGATGGAATCATACCTCTCAACTATCCAAATTTATGCAGAATGTCCAGATTTTTACTTTATATTTTTGGTTTGTTCCTCATAAAAAATGTGTTTCTTCTGGTAAATCAGTGAAGATTAAAGTCACTAAATAATGACCTACATTGGAGGTTCAGACTTTATATCCTTAATAAAATGCATGTTAACACAAATCCTGTTCTAACAATGTTTTAAGTTTATGTTTATAATTTAAAGTCTGTCCCTAGTTTTGCCCCACCCCCATTATTATTTTAGGCTTTGTCCAGATTTCTTGCACTAAGAGGTTAAGAGGTATGCATGGGATCACCTATTACCCACAGTTCAAAAAAGATGCAAGAAAGCCAGATATAGTAGTCCATGAATAGAAGAAAAAAGTAGTTTTTGTCACTGAAACTGCTATACCTAGTGATTATAGTGCGTTATTTACAGAGAGGAACAAAATCAAAAAATACCAGGATTTGGAAGAAGAAACTAAAGCAGTGTGGAAGAAAAATTCCCAGGCAGTTCCAATAGTAGTAGGAGCAACATGTTTAATAAAAATTAATTTGCAATCATACTTAAATATGCTCCCAGTACATGTAACCCCATATGAATTACAGACGTAGGCAATTCTGGGCTCATTGCTGGTGCTGAGAACAGTACTTTTTCTAGTCTCAAAGACAGAAACAATACTGTTTGTATGAACTCTAATCATACCCTGACTTATGAATGGGGTCCATTTCCATCATGATATTAGAAACCCAAAAGACTTGGAGAAATAAAATCCTGATGCACCATGGCATGTACCTTTAGCAAAAGGTGCCAGTCTTCCTACTTATAACCTCAGTCTTAATTGCTTCACTGGTCAATAGAATATTGTATCTTGATTTTTGCTCATTTTTAAAAAGTTAATGTTAAAATCATTTTTAGAAGAGTTTAGTCATCTACAGCAGGCACAGGTGCACTGATAGTTCTTGATTATGCACTGCTTATTGGTAGCATTTTCTGTCTAAACCCTTAAACCCTTAAACAATAAGGGCAGCGTGATGACCAGCGTACACATCAGAGGGCTTTAGACTCCAAAACAAAAAGAAATAAAGTGTAGTGGCTTCCTTCTTCCAGAAGTATGCTGGTTGAAGGAATACTTGATGTCTAAAAGCTTCTAGTTTGAGGTCCCTGCCTTCAACTGTGGAGATCAGGACATGCGGGAATTGGGGTGTTACCTAAAGTAAAAAAGGAAATCTGTCGATCTGCAGAACTCATTGAAATTGAATATCATTCAGTAAAAGAAAAATAGCTGAAAACCACTTTCTTTGATTTTTGAGGTTGCATTTTTCCCAGCTGCTGTGCAATCTCAGAATTAGTATATATCTAAGATTGTTCTCTTCCGCCATATGGAGGTTTAGGTGGAGCTTGCTAACTAAAGAAAAAAGAAAACCTTTATTTTGTGCTTGATTAAAGTGGTGCTCAGTAATTCTTTATTCTCTCAATTAGCATTAGATTTAAATGCATTTGGCAGATCTACATGAATCCTCTTTTAAAGAAATATTTGCCAGAACAAGATGCCTTTTCAGGATACAGTACCATAACCTGTGACATTTATGAAGGAGAATTTACAGCTATTTAGATTTCAAATAACCTTTCTAGTAACCCTGTTAATATAGTATTCTGTTCTTTTCCTAGTTATTTTTTCTGTCTCTCAATCTCTGTTGGAGTTTAGAAGTATAATCCATGTTTACTGAAGTGCTGCTGTTTAAAATGAGGACTGTTCTTATCATATTCGTAATTCCTTTCTTACTGCACACATTGATTTTTATTTGTGACAGCTTCCACTGATATCTGCTGTGCCACATACAATCAGTACAGAATTATACAGGGAGCCTAGTATCATAGATGGGGGGGGGGGGCTGTGAATCTGGTAACATCTCTCTGACAGACAGCAGTGGTTTGCACACAGACAATAGTTATGGCACAGTCAGAGGGACGCCTTTTTCAGGCTTTGTCCCACAAAGTAAGGCATCCATACTCTTATGATGGGAAACTGCTATAAGCCCTTCAAGGGTGTTAGAGTGTTCGTCATGACATAACCAATATTTGTATTTCTGTTGCATACATGCATCTCTGATGCATCTCTCTGATACCTGCTCTGACACATGTTTGCAAATAACATAATGCAAATGTTTATTATATCATTCATTACCTACAGGCATTACCTATTTCCAAAATAATTGTGCTCTGTATTGCATGTATTCATCCAGATATTTCTTTATTACTGCAATTGTTTTCACATACTATACAGCTTAATGGCAGATGATGGCTTCCATAAACACGTCTTCCTATATGGCATGCTGCCAGCCCATCAAAAACTGTGATTGATCCTCTGTTATCTTACTTTTTTGTGTGGTGGTGCTGTTGAATTGCTGTTATGTTACTGTTTTCTAAAAGTCCACGTGAGCATGCCCACTATAATGATGTCTGGGATGTTGACAAATTACCAATGGAAAACTTGAAATCATGAAATGCCATCCAATCTGTGGTGGTGTCATTTATATGACTATACAACACTTGTTCATCTATTACATGTTTGTAAGTGATAAACCCCTTTCCTAGGGCTGCCAATAACAGTTATTTGGAAAAAATGCCCCTTTTTGATCTGTATGACATGACAGCTGTAAGGTATTCTGTTTTTGTGTATAAATGCTGAGGTGAAAAATACAGCAGTGGTGTTGGCTTGCATACATAAATTCCTTGTATATAATCTCATACACAACAGCTGGAGTCTGTGCATTCATCCCATAATGTATCTTCTGTATTTGCTAACAGTTCTCTCATCTCAGCATTTTATTAACATGTATGTCACATTTTAACTCCACTTCGTTACACAGTAGCTTTCTATCCCTATCATATCCTTTGTTAGCATGTTCATTTTTATTTATGTGCATAGCTCCAGTATTGTCATCAACATTAATTATCATTGCATCAGTATTGCAGAATTTATGTTAGAAATTTTTTTTGATACTTTAAAACATTTGCCTGCAGTTATATGAGTATACTTTACCCATTTCCCCTTCCCTGTTATTTACTTCTGCAGTACAAACCATCATTATATGTGTACAGTTCACCCATTTCACTTTCCCCTTCTTCAGAATTCCATCACTGTACTTGCCCTTAATATTTCAGGGCTACAGTGTGTGCTCATATCTTAGGTTTGCCTTTAGGCAAGAAATGTTGTTTACACTCTGTGTAAATGGGAAAACTGAAATTCAGTATGGCTTAGTGAGTTAAGGAAACTTACCTGTATTCTGTTGACCTGAGCTTCCACATGCACACTCCGACTCTAAGCAGCTCAAAAAGCAAACACGCCAGAGGTGCCAGATTAACTTTTAAAAGAAGCATATGGTCTCAGGGTTTTATCTGGTTAGCATACAAGTAAATGTCTATTTACAGGCATTGGATGACACACTATCCTAAAAGCAATTTATTCATCTAGACTAGAGAATCTAATGCCCTCAGGAATGCAGACATTTTATTTCTTAAAAAATGAAGATGTTAAAGAAATCTTTGTTGACACTAATTTCCAGTATTTCCCCATTAAGTGACCTGTTTTATTTGTCTGTCTTTGTAATGTGTCCTTCAGCTGTCCTTTAAGAAATGTATTCATGTTAATACCACTCCAACTCTCTCTTCCATGTGTACCTTGTGTGTTACTCTGTATCTTTATTTAGCTTCATTTCCCCTGAAAATGCCAGCAGACATAAGGAAGGTAGGTGGGTAGGGAGGTATGTGGAAAAAGAAGAAAGTAAGGACAGAAAGAAATTAGGATGAAAAAAGATCTTCATGTCCCCATATTGATAGTAAACATTGGTTTATCAGTGTTACTGGCAGAACAGATAGTACACTTGCCTTTAGTGCAGAGGGCTATGGGTTCAATTTCCACACCAAGTAGATTGATTGCTAACACTACACTATAGCATAAGGGGAGATGGTGCTCTCCTGAGCATGTTATCTTTTGAATTAGACTTTAAACTGAGGCCCCATTTGCTTGAGGTAGTGGTAGCTCAGATGGATGTAAAAAATCCCATGACACCTATCGAAAAGACAAGGAGTCCTTTATTAAATACATTATGTACAATAAAGATCCCATGACACCTGTTGAAAAGACAAGGAGTCCTTTATTAAATACATTATTTACAATATTTACGTTATTTATACACTAAATACATTATTTACAATTATTTACAATTTTTACAATCATTTTTTCATCATGTACCTGGCTTTATGTAAATGTCCATTTCTCTTCATATGCATTCACTTTATGATCCCCACCCTTTTTCCCATAACCAAAATCTTATTTTTTTCAGTATTTCTGCCAATACCCATTTCCCATTAAGCTTACTCTCATTCAATTATTCATTGTATATTGTCTATATAATATAAAACATCTTTCTAGCAATTTTCTTTACTTCTAACCTTACTTTATCTTTATAATATCCATTTTCCATCTCCATATTTATATATCACACTTTTGCAATTTCTTCCAACATATTATCTTCACATATCTTTTCCCATAGTTTCTTCACCCTTTTCCTTTCTAAAAAACAAAAAAAAACATTCTACTGTTTCAACTTGTTCACAACTATTGAATACTCTTCCTTCTGTTCTTTTGTATGGCGTGTTCCCTTTTACTGGCATTTTTTAATGACAATCTCCATAAAAATCTTTACATTATAAATATATTCTATACCTTTCTATTCTCATGTTTATCACTTTGATTTTTTTTCTTCCTTAATTTTTTCCAATGGATAAATGCAATAATATTTATTCATTATATTTAAATACCATTTTGTCTTATTTTCTTCATCACTTATCTTTACTTTCCACAATGTTATTTGTTTTCCTTATTCATATCATCTTTCTCTGTTTTACATTTACTCAACATACACCATATTTTTTACATTTTTCTTTCATTATAACACTTAATAGTCCATTTCTTCTTTTATCAATCGCAACATTTTATATAAATTTAATAATGCTGCATGAACCACTGGGTTCATTAAATCCAACCCTCCTTTTTCTTCTTTAGCATATAAAATTCATCTTTTTACTGGATTCAGTCTTGATCCCCATATCAATGAAAACACAATAGTCATTATTTCTTTTTCATACTTTGTCAGAATCATAAATACATTTGCTAAGTATGCAATTTTTCCAAACAACACAGAGTTTACTAAATACACCTGCTTTCTGTATGATAATTTATAAGTCTTCCAAAATGAACTTATATTTCTTAATTTGATTATTATATCTTCCCATTTTTACCATTTCAGTCCCAAATGTTATACCTAATATTTACCTAATAGTTTTCTTTCCTGTTAAACTGAATATTCCCTATCTTACTGATGTCTCCTAATCTTTTACTTTTATCCATATTTATGCTCATACCTATGGCCTCGAGACACTCACTAACATGCTTAATAGTTTCACTCATCCATTTCTTTTATTATTTGTCACTACTATTATATCATCTTTACATAAAAACATTATTGGTGCTTTAATTCTTTATATCATACTGTGTTCTGCTATTTTTAATACAGTATTCATTTTACTAACAACTGCATTCATAACTAAAGCAAGTAAAAAATGCTACTCACTGGACAACCCTATCTTATACCACTTTTTATGTCTATTTCTTAACTTAGTCACCCATTCACTAACACTTTTACTTTATTCTTTTCATACACTGTGTGAAATGTCTTTTGTATTCCCTCACTTTTATAATATTTTTTTTATTCTATCTCAGAAAATTTCATGTTGTATCTTGACAAATGCTTTATTTAAATCATCTGCCATCATTTTTATTTCTGTTTTCCTATTCTTAATATCATTTACAATTTCTCTTGCTATTATTAAAAAAATTGACTTCCTTTTTCTTTTCTATGAAATATTGTGTCTTCTAATATTTTCTTTAATTTATCTTCCAGCCTTCTTTGTATTATTTTCATAAAAATCTTATAATCAGTACTTTTTTCCATATGAAATTCATTACTCAGGCACATATTTCTTTTGCCTAAAAACGTCATCAAGCCATTCATTTAGCAATTCCGCAAATACTTCTTTTGCAACTTTGATATATTTTTATACATATGATACTCTATCCCGCCGTGTCCTGCTGCTGATTCTGCATTCACTAACCTTAACGTATTATTCAATTCTTCCATAGTATTTTATTTTTCTAATTCTTTATTCTCTTTCTCTATTAGATATTTTTTTTCCTTTTACTTTCCATTTTTGTTTACTTTTTATCTTACTTTCTTTAAAATACTTTTCTATATATTATTTTACCACATTCATTATCTCCTGTTGGGTTGTGACAATTTTTCCTTTCTCATTTCTTTTTTTTCTTATCGTCCTTTTATTTCCTTTTGCTATCCTGCTCAAATATGGTGCTACATCTTTCTTTATCCCTGTAAAAATACTTTTGATTAAACAAATTTTTTAATCTTCTCTTGATTCATCTCATATATTTCTTTCTCTCTTTCAAAATATTCTTTCTAATTCCTTACTAAATCTGCAAATGTATTATTACTTACTTCTTTATATTTATTCTTTCCTTCTTTTCTTTTTATGCTTTGCCATTTAAAATAACATTTTTTAATATTTATCTCTCAAATTTATCCACCATTAACTTATAAGTTTTGTAAAATACTCTAATTCCCACATGATCTTTCCACAATTGTCTGATCAGGTCTACCCCTTCCTCATCTAACTCTTCCTCATTTACTCTTTTAATTCCTTTACCTGTTTTGATATACCCATTTATTTTAGTATCTCTATTAATATGGGCAAATGATCTGTAAATCCTGTACATGTTGTCCCTTCTTGCATTATCATTTAACTTTCAGAAATTATAAAATAATCTATCTCAGTTCTCAGATTACTTCTTCTGTATGTCCACTTTTTGCTATCTCAAATACATAATTTTCCACTTACCGCCCCATTAGCTTGACAAGCCTTATCTGCAAAGCCATGGAGAGGATCATAATGGAACTCATAAATAAAGACATAGGGAACTTGCAGACTTTGGATCCAACTCAGTTTGGCTTTGTCAAAGGCAGATCCTGCCTCTTAAACTTGGTTGACTTTTTCGAGACAGTCACCAAGGCCATTGATGAGGGAAAGGCAGTCCATACAGCCTACCTCGACCTGGCAAAGGCCTTCGACACAATACCCCACTCAGGTATCATCGAAAAACTCATCAGCTTGAATGTAAACCCATACATCACAAGATGGGTTGCAAACTGGCTAAGTGACAGAACCCACAGGGTCAGAGTTGCTGGAGCCATGTCAGACTCAAAGCCTGTCACAAGTGGTGTCCCACAGGGCTCAGTCCTGGGTCCACTCTTGTTCGGCATCTACTTTTCTGAAGTACAAGCAAACACAGGAGGGTTATGGCTGACAAAGTTTGCAGATGACTGCAAACACATCTGACACAGATATCCTCCAGAAGGGCCTCACAGAAATGGATAACTGGTGCCAGAGCCACATGAGAGTAAACGCCAAAATGCATAGTCATACCCTTTGGGAAAAACAAGGCTACCCCTAGCTACCATATAGGTGGCAATCCACTGAGCACAGAAAAGTCATCAGAGATCTGGGGACCCAGGTTGACAGTAGCCTTTTGTTTGACACTCATGTTGCTAAAGTAGTTAGGAAAACCTTCTATATCACCCACCTGATCATGAAGGATTCACATCTAGATCAAGGGAGGTCATCGTCCCCTGTACTCATCACTCATTAGACCTATGATTGAGTACAATGCCCAATGTATCTGACCAGACACCTGCTGCAGCTTGAAAGGCCCCAAAGTTCCTCACCAAAAGGATAAAGGGTCTCAAAATATGTCTTATGCTGCCCGACTGAAAGAACTCCAGCTCTATTCAGTCTCATACCGCTTGCTCAGAGGTGACCTGTGCCTGACATATAAGGCCATGTCAAACCCAGATTTGATGAATATGCTTCACCTCAAAAATCTAGATCCCTGAGAACCACAAGGCGGAGACTTAAACCTTGACACGGTTATAAATAGAACGTGCTGGAGGGACAGATTCATCACCCAGAGACTCCCTATGCTGTGGAACAAAATCCCGGTACATGTGAGGCAGAGCACCTCTCTGGTCTTGTTCAAGAGGAATCTTGACCAATGGATGGGAGATTGCAGATATACCCCAGGGATTACTTCAGCGTCACTGCTTGACAGAGGCACAGCAAAATGATAGGCATAGTTTTTATTCAAACTAAAGGGCCACATAACTATGGGCTAGGCTTATAAATGCCCTTGGGCAGATAGCCTAGTATGAACCTATGAACCTATGAACCTATAAGATTGTTTTCACACACACACCCCTTTTACTTTGTTTTCTAAAATCACAGTTGAAATCACCAACTAATATTAAATTCATATTCACACTTACATAATCTAAAAATCTTGTTAAAACATACCCTCTCTTTCTTTCATCATCATATATGAACATGAATAAATGTTTGCACTGTTTTTATTTAAACTCTTAAGAAATATTGCTAGATGTATATTATGTATGTCTAACTGCTTTTTATTTCTGTCTCTCCCCACTTTGTCTATCTCTCCCTAAAGTACCCTGCTCTCCAACTTGCTGATCCTGCACTACTCTCCAGAATCTACCCACCTGATGAGAAAGGACCCCTTCCAAATACCAGCAGTCTCATCCCTGTCTCCTCACACCAAAGGAAGCAAGAAAGTATGTGGTGTCCTGAAACCTGTTAGTAAAGCTCATAATTGTAATTACTGCTTCTGAGGTTATAGAGCATGCCCCCAACCTAGACAGCCAGCAGCCTTTACCCACTATCTATCCTGAAAACCACCTAACTTTTTTACGTCCATCATTGTAACCCCCTTCTTTAACCTTTAGTATATCCTCCCTTAGTCCTAGACCAGCTAGCTCCCATATAGAATTGCCTTACATAGACTTTCTCTCCACTAAGTAGCACCATTCCCCTCTCCTTGCTATCTCATGCTTATCCTACTGTCTTATATTATCTCTGAATTACTTATCTAAAGACTTTATTTGATCTCAACACTATCATACTTCACCCTGGAGTTTTAAACGTCAACACCTACCTATCCTCCCACACTTCACTACCATTGTAGTACTTATCTCTGTACTTACCCTCACCTAACTTACCTTCAGTAATCAGCATTTTGCTGATTGTTTTTTTCTTGAACTGCTCCTTCACTTGTCTCTACCCTCTCTGTCGCCCTGCGGGCTCCCCTACCCTACCCCCAATTCCCACCCCCCAGTGCATTTACATTTATTCTAACCCCATATCACCTGACCACTCCACACAGCCAGTCATCTTCACTCCTCCTACCTCCCATATCACCTGACCACTTCTGAAATCCAATTATCTTCTTTCCTCCCAAACACCACACCTATCTTCCTCTCATCCAATTAACATTATAAACCAAACACAATGACACATACCATGCTCTCCTTTCTTATATGCCTCCTACTAATCCTCACAGCCCTAACCTACACAACGTCCCTACACACATACATTTCATTACCCCAAACCACCTACCATACAACACAACCCTTCACACCAACAAAAGGCCACAAAAGCTTCCCTATATCCCCCTCTCTACTTGAAAGCAGCAAAATAGTACTCATACTCAACAAGTACTGTTTAACATATCTCACTAGAAAGATACCAAACAAGCTTTACATAGATATGCTACAAGCAATCAGACGTCATATACTGATAAAGAAATACCTCCTTACCTCTGGTGAAATTCACCCAAATCCAGGACCAAACAACATCATACCCCCAAACAAACACACAACAGACCTACTCATCATAAACCTTAACACTCGCAGTATATCTAATAAAATTACTCACGTACACGCATTCATAACCCACTACTCCCCCGATATACTAACCATAACAGAGACCTGGTTAAATCCCAGCACAAGGAATGAAGAAATTCTCCCTCCAGGATATAACATCATTAGACTAGATAGAATAGGAAAGAAGGGAGGGGGCGTTGCAATTATCTATAAAAATACACTTACTATACAACCCCTACCGACCCCTCCACCAAAATTCGACAATGCTGAAATCATAGGAATTATGCTACAACTTAACAATAAAAAGAGTATCAATATTCTCTGTGCATATATCCCTCCAGGCAATAACGTTATTGAAATTGAAGAAATTCTGCAATGGACAAAAGACAACCTACCACAAGAGACTATTCTGCTAGGAGACCTAAACACTGATTGGCTAGCCTGCAACTCTAAAAACCCCACTCACCACATCAACCTGTATGGATTCTCTCAACTTATTCTAGAACCTACTAGAGTAGATAAGAAGTCCCAAAAAAATCCATATTAGATTGGACATTAGTGAACTACCCAGAACAAAACTATCACACAGGTTGTCTACCAGACAGCCTTAGTGACCATCTCCCAACATTCCTCCCACGCAGACGTACTAACATACCCAAACCTACTGTCTTTAGACAAGTCAGAAATGATCGCAAGGTTAACCCTCTAGATCTCAACACTGCATTAAAAAACTGCAACTGGGAACCTCTACATATCCTGAACTTGGACCTAGCAGTGGACTACTTTAATAATACTTTCATTAAGGTCCTTGACCAAATAGCACCCATAAGAACTATTAGAGCTAAAGTCCACTCAGCTCCTTGGCTTACTAACACTACTAGAGCCCTATTAAAATCTAGAGACAAGGCATGGAAAACCTGGAAGAAAGACAACACTAGTCTTTCTAAACAAAACTATCAACATCTTAGAAACCAGGCTAAACAGCAAACTAAGCTAGATAAACAAAACTACTACCTAAATATCCAAAACAAATACTCCAACAGCCCACAAAAGTTCTGGCATGCAATTAACTCCCTACTAAAACCAGGAAAAAATACCACACCCTCTCCCACCTCAACCTCCACAGATACAACTACCGAAATAGCCTCAAAATTCAACCAACATTTTACCGAATCCATTAACTCACTATCCACTCAACTAGCCAAAAATAGCTACACACCCATGCCTACAGCGCCTAACAACTCTGCTCCTCTTACCTTCTCACCTATCCCAACCTCTACAATAATGAAACATCTCCTAAAACTAAAACCCACTACCCTCGCAGCAGATGGGCTACCAGCACATTTCCTAAAAATGGCAGCCAACTCCATAGCCTACCCAGTCTCAATCCTTATCAACTGCTCTATACAGGAGTCATATATCCCTCATCTGTGGAAAGTCTCCTATATCATTCCCCTTCATAAGGGAGGCACCTCCTATGATTTCTCAAACTACCGACCCATTGCTATTCTGTCACCTTTATCAAAGATACTAGAAAAATGCATACACTCTCAAGTCATGCACTTCCTAAACTTAAACAATCTCCTCTCACCCACACAACATGGCTTTTGCCCTCACCACAGTACAACCACTGCCCTCCTCTCCTTCACAGACCTAGTTAACCAACATAGGAATAACAACAGATTCGTATCAGCCATATTCCTTGACCTCTCTAAAGCATTTGACATGGTCTCTCACTCCATGCTAATAGATACCCTCACCTCCCTAGCCTTCACTCCAAACACTATTGCTTGGTTTAAAAGTTACCTATCAGAACGACAACAAGCTGTCCAGTGGCAAGGAGCTTTATCATCTCTGCTCCCAACCACCATTGGTGTACCCCAAGGCTCCATACTAGGACCTCTTCTCTTCTCAATTTTTACCAATAACCTATACAAATGTACCCTGCATGCCTCACTAATCCAGTATGCAGATGATTCCACCCTTATATGCTCAGCTCCATCCCTGACCTCCCTACAGCACCTCACCCAAGAGTCCTTCACCTCAGTAGAAAGATGGATAACTAACATTCAACTTATCCTAAATCCTAACAAAACCAAACTACTACTTTTTACCCCAAACAAATCAAAAACAACTCCAGTCTTCTTCTCCATCTCCTCCGATAATGGTACTATCATCTCTCCCTCTCTCCACATCAAGCGCCTTGGCATCAAAATAGACAACAACCTCCACTTTAACATCCATATCTCTCAAACTATAAACAAGGTGCACAAAAAAATGGGTTCCTTATACAGGCAAAAGAACTTTCTAATTAATCAAGCTAAAGTCACCCTAGCTCAAACCCATCTCCTATCTACACTACTATATGCAGCCCCAATTCTCACTTACATTAGGAAATCTGACCTAGACAAACTTGAGTCCTGTTATAACAGAATTGCCAAGTTTGCCAAAAACTTCCCATTTAGAACCCATCACTGCATACCTCTCAGACAACTTCAATGGCTCGAACTGCCACAGTTGCTACTATATCACCAACTTGTTCTATCATACAACATCCTAAAACAACCTGACAAAATTCCTGCTCTAAGGCATCTACTGACCTGCCACACTCCAAATCATCCACTCCGCTCAGCCAACAAATCACTCCTCACTATTACCTCAGCAAATAATACAGCTGGAAAATCTCTCTTTTCACACACTATAGCCAAAACTTGGAATAATCTCCCCCCATCTGTGACTTCTGCAGCTAACACCACTCTATTCAAAAACTCCCTTAAGGCCCATCTTACAAGTTCTTGGCTCTGTCCATGTATTACATAGACCACAATCTGTTACCTTTACAACCATCTTCTATCTCTCTTTTCATGCCCCAATAAATATGTTTCCTCAAAATATTTTACATGGAAAACATGTACCTGTTAAAATCTGACTGTTGCTCTTTGCAAACTAAATGTATATATGTAAATTTTTTTGATTGCAAATGTCTACTCTTTTTGACTTCTTTCTAGAAATTTCTAGTTCAATAGATACTACTTCCTATGCATTGTATTATATGTTTATTTTCTGTAATGTGTTGTTCTAATGTAAATGAAGCTTTTCTCCCCAGGCCTCCGCTGTAAACGGACCTCGTCCAGTCGGACCATCCTGGTAAAAAAAATTAAAATAAATAAATAAAATAAATAAATATATGCATAAACTATTATAATTCTTAAACATGTCCTTTCCATCTCAGATTTACTGTGGCTATTTTACCCATTATTACAATGTAATTTCCAATTATTTTATCGAATTCTTACACAATATTTTTATACTTGAACATGTTTCTTTTCTTATATTTCAAATGATCTCAAACTCCTCTCTCATGTTTTTTTTTCTGTTTGCAACCTCTTCTCTTCTGTTCATATTCTTGTATCTTTTAAATTAATCACATCCTTATCTGGTGTTGCACACCATTCTAATAAGTGCATTCTTCATGCCACATTCTTTTATTGCTAACACTCTCAATTCTTCACTTATTTATTTTCTCATGTTTTACTGTAATTCCCTTCTTCTTTTTTAACTTTTAATTTTCTTTCATATCTAAGCCTATGAATTTGCTTTTTCTGTCTTTTTCCCTTTTACAATGGTATTTTCCCCCTTTACTAATCTCCAATTCACCTTCTCTTCTTCACATATTTCTGACATTCCCTCATTTCCTTTTTTTGCATCAAGACCTACTTTGGCACAAATAAAACATTTTCTTTTATCACAATTATTGATTAAATTGTCACTTTTCTGGCAAAAAAGTTTTTTTGCTGCCATCAATATTTTGCTGTGCCTATGTTTCCATCTAAATGTATCATACTTGGAAATATGTATACATTTTTCCTTTTCCATTTTTCATACTACATTATATATCCACCCCCTCAGTCCATACACTTTTATTATCATACATTTTAGCAATGTCCATTACTTCTTTACATACATTCTTAAGGTAATCTTTTAATATTTCTTTTTTCACTTCAGTACAAAACTGTACAGATTTTCATTTTTTTGTTTGTCAATTAAGTACTTGAAAAATTCCGTGGGTTACAGTTTTTCTTTTTCTCATAGTCTCTCAAAAATGTTTCCATACATTGCCCAGATTCAAACATAATGACACAAAATGTGCCTTTGATGTGAATAATGCCTGTTGTGTAGAAGTGCCCAGTGGTGTTATATTATCACAGATATCATAGCTGCCTATGTCCTTTTTCTTCTTTGCTAGTAATTCTTACAAAGTACTTCTTTTTCTGGATTCTATCTTCTTTTCTTCTCTTCTTTCTCCATCTTTTACCATATCTGCATATAATTTCTTTTTCTCCTTTACTGCTGCTTCTTCTTCTTCTTCTTCTTGTGTTTTGTCCATTATATCTCCCCAGGAAACCACTGTCTAACTCTTTGATTCATTCTGCACCAAAAATTCCTTCAATAAAATATCCCCACAGCCCTCCTGACAGGAGGGTTGGAAAACCTCTTTGGAGTCTTAAGAAGGTTCAACCACCTTCCACTTCTCATCTCCATCCATCTCCTCCTTTTCACTTCTCACAAATTACTTCCCTGAAGGCTTGACTGCTGTCTCCTTTACGCTGCTTACTAACATTTCCTGAAAAAGCACAACTGCTTCCTCGCCATATAAAGCATTCAACTGCTCCAGGTCACTTGTAATATCCATTTATCTTCTCTCTGAAGAGAATAACTCATTGCTACTTCCTCTCACACATGCCATCATCCCTGCTTCTCCAGGCCACTACTGCACCCAAAATGGAAGCAGGAAGTGTGACAACAAAAGGTTTCCCAGCTCAAAAAGAGTATTTTTTTTTTATTGATAGACATTATATATATATATATATATATAATTATTTATATATTTACAGTATTTACAACTATTTACAATTATTTACACTTTTCACAATTTCACATAATGATATATTAAGGAACACTTCCCCACGTCCTTTTATCCACAACCAAAAATATTTTTTTCAAAATTTCTGCAAGAGTTCATTTCCCATTGAATTTAATTTTATTCAGTCTTTCAGTCCATAATGTCCATGATCCATAAAATATTATTTTGTCCAATTTTGTTACATAATCTTTTTTTTCTCACCATAGTAACCCTACTCAATCATGTCCATGTTTATTTGATCAACCTTTGTAATTTCCTCTAACATGTTATTTTTTACATAACTCATAGTTTATTCACTCTCACACAAGTCAGAAATACATGTTCCTTAGTTTCATATTCACCTCAACTAATACATATTCTACCTTGTTTTTCTTGGTAAGGCATATTTGCCTTAACAGTCAGATTACTTATTGATAGCCTCTATGGAAAATCCTTACATTCATGCATACTTTTATACCATTTGTATCTTACTGTTATTGCTTTTTTATGTCTGTTTCCAAGGATCAGTCATATCATGTGTTCTCATAATATTTATGTACCAGTCTTTTCTATTCTTTCCAGCTTTATTCACGTTCAGTTTCCACAATCTAATTTTATTTTGATATTTCTTTGCCTCGTCATTTATCGCAGATTTAAACCTTTTCTTTATTTCTACTTTTTTCCCAAAAACTTTTATATTTGTAATATATAATACTGTTGGTCAAATTCTTATATACATTCAATCAAGCTTTTATAACTCTATATAAGTTCAAAGATGCTGCATGTCCTGCTGGATTAATTAAACCTAATCATACTTGCTGTTCCTTCATGTATAAAATCCCCCTCTTAAATGGGATTAGTCTCGAACCCTATATAAAGGAAAATATAATAGACAGTAATTATTTCTCGTATTTTGTTAGCAATATATAGCTGTTAGTTATGTATGCTAGTTTTTCTAATAAATAGAACTTATTAAATATATTTTCTTCCTATATGTTAATCTAAATGTTTTCCAAAAGATACACATTTCTTTAATTTTTGGAACACATTTTCCCATTACTTATTCTTACATTCTTCTAATCCAAATACTATTCCTAATACATCTATGGATTTTTCATTAAATTTTATATTTCTTATATTTTCTTCACAACCAAAACTTTTACTTTTTTCTTCATTTATGGGTAACCATTTCTCTTTAATAAAATATTTAACTCCTTACTTGTTTTTTTCATCCTTTCTTTATTTCTAGTGAATAATACAATATCATCTGCATATGTATACATTATTGCAAATGTACATCTTCTGTCATCCTATATCCTGCAAAATCTGTCTTTTTTATTAATTTTATTGACTATAACGTTCATTACTAAAGAAAACATGATGCTTTTAGTGGGACATTCCTGTTTTATTCCATATTCTATGCTAATTTTTCAGTTATCCAAGCATTTACATTTATCCTAACCTTATTCTTCTCATAAACTGATTTTATTATCTGTATTATGTTCTTACTTTTATTATAAGCTTGTAACATTTCCCATAGAGTCATATTGTATTTTGTCAAATACCTTACTTAAATCTCCTATCATGATCTTTGCTTCCACCTTATTATTTATCATATCATCTATTACTTATTTTATAATCCATAAGTCTTGACTTTTTTCCCTTTCTACCAAATATTGTTAACCTCTTTGTTATTATTCTCATCAGTATTTTATAATGAGTGTTATTTAAAACTATTGGTTTTCAATTCTTTATATATTTTTTCACCTATTATTTCATATGAATGTTACAGCACCTGTGCAAATTTCTTCATCTATTATTCCCAATTCTAACCATTCATTCAGTACCTCTAAAAATATTACTTTTTGTCATATTTCCATTTAATTATACATATGGTACTCAGTACCATATAACCCTGCTGCAGTATGTATTTTAATGCCTTTTAATAAATTATTTAATTCTTTCAAAGTTAGCTTTTTTTCCAAACAGTCATTATATTCTTTAACCAATTTATTAACTTATGTTTTATTTCAAATTGTTTCTTGCTTCATAAATTATTGGTTTTATATGTTCTTTAATAATTCCACATATACCTTCTTGTATTGTTACTTTCTTTCCTTCTTTACTCTTTAACTCCCTTATTATTTTCATATTTTCTTTCATCAATTTACTTAAATGAGGTGCTATTTCTTTTTTCCTTGTAAACAATATTTCTGTTTATATAATAAAATCTTTATCCTTGTTTGATTCACTTCATGTAATTGTTTCTCTTTTTCTTAGAAAATTCTTTATCAATTCTCTAAACATAGCTTTTTTTTTTATAGAGTCTGAGAAACACTTTTTATATTTTTCTTTAAAACAATATCCACCAACTTGTCGAATTTCCTTATAACATTCTCATATTTTTATGATCTTTCCATAACTTAACTATTTCCTTTCTATATTCTTGCTTTAATTATTTTTCATTCATTCTTTTAATTCCTTTCCCTATTTTATATATTCTTCTTCATCTAGTTTTATCCAAATCACTATATGATCTGAAAATCCTGTATGTTGCATTCCGTTCTGTATAATCCTTATACTATCTGATATACTATCTGATATCAATAAATAATCAATTTTCAGAGCTGGGAATTTATTCAGTACTAGGATGTGAGGGCAACAATGCCCATTTTTTGGTGTGAGTAAAGACAGAAGAGTTGGGTGTAGGTGACGCTGCTGTGACTGTCGGAAAAAGGATGTTGGCACTACGTTGTTGAAATATTTTATGCAGACCATCCTTTTAACTGCAATCCACTAGAAAGTCCATTAGCAGCAATCTGGTTTAAGAATAACAAACCTTCCACTGCAATCTATATACCAAACATGCCCTGATGCTTTGAAAACCATGCTATGACTTCAACAATGAGACAGCAAGTTCTGAAACCTGTAACAGCCTTAAAACATTGCTGCATGGGGACTTGATCCATTTCACTATTATTGCAGGGCTTTTCCTCCCTCTGTTCTCTGGTATTAAGCCAAACGTCACTGTAGCTCAGAGTATGGGGGATGATCTAAAATTCCATAGTCTCAGACTTACTCTGTATTGCCTTACATTTCCTTTTGCAGTTCTGTAGTTCTGAAGATTGCAGTTATTGTCCTGACCCCCTGCCTCATGTACTCAAGGGTAGTTTGCATACTTAAAACCAGGTTAGTAGCAACCTGGATGTCCAATATTGCCTTCTCTATATTAAAAGTGATAAAAGCTAACTGAAGGGATAGTAACCACTGTTTTAGTACAATATTATATGTCTTTGAAGATGATATGTAATGCTACTTCTAAGCTTACTTTTCATCAATAAAAGTATATGCACTATAAGTATATATATATATATATATATATATATATATATATATATATCAAATGATTTGGTAGAATTGGAAGATCAAATGCAAAAATGTAGAACTGTACAACAGCAAATGCAATACAGCATTCACTGTTGTGCATTTCTACATTTTCATGCAGATCGCACTATAGTGGGGATTGGAAAATGTACGCTTTGCCTCACTATAGTGCAATCTCTGAGTTTGTATATCTAAGTAGCAGAGGGTGTAGGGGGGCACAACCCAGACATGGGTGTGCAGGGGGGCTTGTTGATGAGAAATATGTTCCTTAGAAGGGGCTATCCAATGGACCTACTAGATGAACATATTTTGGAAGTCCATAATAAAAGAATAAGAGGTTATTTTAAACCCATATTGAGCAAAGGGGTGGACGAAATAGAACAAAATCTGGAAGGGTTGAATAACAGTAATAATAATAATAATAATAATGGGAACTTCCAGTACAGAGTGAGTTTGGTTACACCTTTTTCTAGACACACTCGGGAACTAAGGAATATATTGAGTAAAAATTGGATTGTATTTAATAAAGATGTAACTCTTATAACAAAAATTGGAGATACCCCTAGAATAACATACAGAAGGGGTCAAAATATTAAAATGATTCTAGAAAATAACAAGGCCAATTTTTCTTATAATTATGGAATGAATAAGTATGGCAGATGTCCACCGTGTAAATATATGGCTATTACCAATGCTTTTGTCCTGCAGGATAGGACTTATAAAATTAAAGGCATATTCTGGTGTGATACAAAAGGGATTATATATCTAGCCAGATGTCAGTTATGTCCTGTATTCTATATATGCAAAACTGAAAGGCGTTTAAAGCAACGCATGTATGAACACCAATATAATATTGCCAGAAGTAATCCAAATAATGCCTTGGCCAAACATATTTTAAATAACTCTAATCATTTTTTTTGTTACTTGGTGATTGAACAGGTTAAGAAAAACATTAGAGGTGGACCATGGACATTAAAACTTGAAGAAAAGGAGCTTCTATGGCAACTTAAATTAAATGCCTTTGCCTATCCGGGACTAAATGAAAATTGTTCTTTAGGATGTATTTTAAAATTGAAATCTTTAATTAGGTAGATTTTTATGTTTAATGTATTATGTTTAATATTTTATAATTATTGGTATAACTATTATATTTTTAGTATTATAAACAATAGTAAGATATAGGGTGTATATAGATAGGGATGTTGTGTATTTTGAATGTCTGTTACTTTAAAGAAGAAATTGAGTGATGTCAGAATTACTTTTTTGCTGGGTAATATTTAAATGACTGCTTCTATTTGTGTATTTGTCTGAAGAAGTTCATCTTATCTGAAGTGAATGAAAGTGCTAACAAATACAAATAAATTTAAAAGGAGTTGGCTTTCTGTTGTCCATATTACTAGAATACTTTTGAAGTTTTAATGACAATTCAAGAGACCTTGTGACCCCTCCCACCCTCTCCCTCCTTCCCTTCCAGAAAGTCTGAATCTCCCTTTTCCTCTTTATCAACAGATTGTTTCAAACAAATGGGTTCTAAAAATCATTCATCAGGGTTACAGATAGCAGGGGGAGGAAATTCTTCCTTTCCAAGGAGTCATACCTCATACTACAGATCAGACTTTTTTGTTTCCACCTGTTCTTCATTACATACTGTCCCAAGGAGTGATAGAACAATTTTCTCCTTCCTGTGTGGGAAAGTAGTTTTATTCAAGGTTGTTCCTAGTCCCAAGGAAAGAGAATGCTTGTAGACCAATTCTGGATCTTTCTTTCCTAAAGTCATTTGTGATAGTGCCCAAATTCAAAATTATGTCACTTTACAACCTATTGTCTCTTCTTCCTCTTTCAAGTTTCTGGCAACACTAGACTTAAAAGATGCTTATCATCACTTAAATATTCATCCAGACTTCAGGCATTTCTTAAGGCTTTATTTGTCTGGAAAACATTATCATTTCTCTGCCTTACCCTTTGCACTATCCACAGCACCAATAGTGTTCCCAAATTGTCTAGCTCTAGTTATGGCTCATTGCAGGATACATGGTATCCACATTTTTTGTTTGTTTTTTTGTTTTTGTTTTTGTTTTTAGATGACTTGCTTATCTTTGCAGAGTCTCTTTCAAAATGTCAGAAATCTCTGTCTTGGGTAAGAAATCTCTTGCATTAGCTGGGATTCCAAGAGAACAATCAAAAGTCTTACCTAAGTCCCGCACACAGGATTGTATTCCTGGGATGTCAACCAGACAACTCAGTTCAAAGAGCTTTTCTCCCACAGGAAAAAAGTAGATCTTTATTTGGATCTATTTCTAAGTTTTTCCACTCAGACTTCAGTCATTATGAGGGAATACCTCTAGATTTTGGGTCTCATGGCATCTGTGGTTCTCATATTACTCCTGGCAAGACTCCACATGAGAAAGATGCAGTGATATCTGAAATCTGTTTGGTCTCAGCATCAATGCCCTTTATTTTTTCAGATCCCAGTACTGAGGTTTTTCAGAAAAGAAATTATTTTTGGAGACAACAGATATATTTAAATCAAGGCCTCTCCTTCTACCTCCCTGCTTCAAAGCAGTCAGTCACCAGAGATGTTTCAGACATTGCTTTCGGGGCAGTTTCAGGACAGATAAACATAAGGAGTGTAGGACAGCAAAGACAGATGCAAACACATAAATATTAAGGAGATGCTTGCCCTGATAAAGGCACTCAATTCTCTGAACCATCTTTGGTCCCCAGGACTTCTTCAAGTGGTTACAGATAATACCACAATGATGTGGTACATCAACAAGCAAGGAAGAACCAGGTCACACCCCCTTTGCAGACTAGCCATGTTAGCTTGGGATATAGCTTCAAAGCACTGTCTCACTCTACAGGCATCCTACATTTCATGAGAGCAAACTTGTGTGGCAGAGAGGTTGAGCAAGAGCAGGGCAGACCATCCTTAATGGAAACTAGATCCGCTGGTCTTCTGAAATGTGATCTATCTGTGTGGAGTTCCTCAAGTAGACCTCTTTGCCTCTTCTCTGAAAAATCAACTGGCAAAATTCTGTTCCAGGACTCCATGCAAAAAGACCTGGAAGACAGATGTCCTTTCTTTTCACTGGAAAAGAATGTTCCTGTATGGCTTTCCACCCTTTCCACCAATATCCACAGTACTTCTGAAGATTCAGAAGGAATTTCCCCAAGATAATTGTGGTGACTCCCTTTTGACTCAGGCAACCGTAGTTCTCTCTTCCTTTGAAAATGGCCAGGGCAACTACCACAAGCTTCTTCACAGAATGGATCTACTCACACAAGAAAAGGCGTGTTTAATAAGTCTAAAAAGAGTTCCACCAAGGCAAAAAAAACACTTGAAAAACTGCAAAGTGTCAAGGGATATGAAGACCACCAGCAAAATGACAGTAAAGGGTGTTTATTCAACCAAAACAGATGTTCCACAAGCACATTAATGCTTCACAAATACAATACATGTTTGTTCATCACAAACTTCATCAGATTACTTAAATCTCCTATCATGATCTTTGCTTCCACCTTATTATTTATCATATCATCTATTACTTCTTTTATAATCCATAAGTCTTGACTTTTTTCCCTTTCTACCAAATATTGTTTGATCAAGTAATTTGTTTGTTAACCTCTTAGTTATTATTCTCATCAGTATTTTATAATGAGTGTTATTTAAAACTATTGGTCTTCAGTTCTTATATATTTTTCACCTAATTTTCCATATGAATGTTACTACACCTGTGCAAATTTCTTCATCTATTATTCCCAATTCTAACCATTCATTCAGTACCTCTAAAAATATTACTTTTTGTCATATTTCCATTTAATTATACATATGGTACTCAATACCATATAACCCTGTTGCAGTATATATTTTAATGCCTTTTAATACATTATTTAACACTTTCAAAGTTAGCTTTTGTTCCAAACTTTCATTATCTTCTTTAACCAATTTATTAACCTCATATGTTTTATTTCAAATTGTTTCTTGCTTCATAAATTACTGGTTTTATATGTTCTTTAATAATTCCACATATACCTTCTTGTATTGTTACTTTCTTTCCTTCTTGCTCTTTAACTCCCTTATTATTTTTCATATTTTCTTTCATCAATTTACTTAAATAAGGGGCTATCTCTTTTTTTCCCTTGTAAACAATATTTCTGTTTATATAATAAATTCTTTATCCTTGTTTGATTCATTTCATGTAATTCTTTTTCTTTTTCTTAGAAAATTCTTTATTTATCAATTCTCTAAACATAGCTTGGCTTAATGTTTTATATTTTTCTGTTTCTTTTTTCTGTTATTTTTGATAGATTCTGAGAAACACTTTTTATATTTTTCTTTAAAACAATATCCACCAACTTGTCAAATTTCCTTATAACATTCTTATATTTTTATGATCTTTCCATAACTTAACTATCTCCTTTCTATATTCTTGCTTTAATTATTTTTCATTCATTCTTTTAATTCATTTCCCTATTTTATATACTCGTCTTCTTCATCTATTTTATCCAAATCACTAATTGATCTGAAAATTCTGCATGTTGCATTCCTTTCTGTATAATTCTTATACTTTCTGATATCAATAAATAATCAATTTCAGAGGTGGGACATTATTCAGTATTAGGATGTGAGGGCAACAATGCCCATTTATTGGTGTGAGTAAAGACAGAAGAGCTGGGTGTAGGTGACACTTGCTGTTGTGACTGTAGGAAATAGGATGATGGCACTACGCTGCTGAAAGATTTTATGCAGACCATCCTTTTAACTGCAATCCACTAGAAAGTCCATTAACAGCAATCTGGTTTAAGAATAACAAACCTTCCACTGCAATTTATATACCAAACATGTCCTGATGCTTTGAAAACGGTGCTATGATTTGAACAATGAGACAGTAAGTTCTGAAACCTGTAACAGCCTTAAAACATTGCTGCATGGGAACTTGATCCATTGCACTATTATTGCAGGGATTTTCTTCCCTCTGTTCTCTGGTATTAAGCCAAAAGTCACTGTAGCTCAGAGTATGGGGGATGATCTGAAATTCCACAGTCTCAGACTTACTCTGTATTGCCTTACATTTACTTTTGCAGTTCTGTAGTTCTGAGGGTTGCAGTTATTGTCCTGACCCCCCTGCCTCATGTACTCAAGGGTAGTTTGCATGCTTAAAACTAGGTGAGTAGCAACCTGGATGTTCAATATTGCCATCTATATATTAAAAGTGATAAAAGCTAACTGAAGGGATAGTAACCACTGTTTTAGTGCAATATTATATGTCTTTGAAGATGATATGTAATGCTACTTCTAAGCTTATTTTTCATCAATAAAAGTATATGCACTACAAGTTTATATATGTATATATATATATATATATATATATATATATATATATATATCAAATGGGCGATTGGACTCTGTGCAATTTACAGTAGTCTGAATTGTCCCATTTGGTAGAATTGGAAGATCGAATGCAAAAATGTAGAACTGTACATCAGCATATGCAATACAGCATTCGCTGCTGGGCATTTCAGCATTTTCATGCAGATCGCACTATAGTGGGGATAGGAAAATGTACACTTTCCCTCACTATAGTGCAATCTCAGAGTTTGTAACAGGGGGTGTAGGGGGCACAGCCCCCCACATGGGTATGCAGGGGGGCTTGTTCCCCTGCAAACACATTCTTTACTGTACAGCACACAGTACTTCCATTTGTGGAAGTGTGGTGAATGTTCAAATTATGTCGAATTCGAACATTCACCACTTCCGTGTTTGAAAGTTTTGTCATTTGCTGCAGTGGATTTTCATTTTTACAAACAGACAAAAAATTTGAAGACACACCATTACACCACAGGACGATTTTGGTGCAGGCAAAAGTAGTAACAAGCAAAGCGTTCGAGACAAGCTATTTCTCAATGCTTAAAAAAGATAAAATGCCATCAAAATCCTTTAAATGCTATACACTTCCATCAGCTAGCCAATGATGCAGAGGCAGCTATCAATTAATTATGCAAATTAACCAAAGTTAAAAAAATTAGCCATTTAAACACACACTCATTTTTATAAACTATCCTATACATAATTATGCTTAATTTTTAAAATAAGCTTTATGTTATGTTGTGCATTCAGTCCTGGTAACACATCTACCCTGAAGTAGTTTATCCACGTATACTCTAAGAGTTCTGTTTTCAGATATATTACCCCCTATAATATTAGAAAATACCTTTTGTAGAACTCTAAATTTAAACTTATGATTGGGGACCTTATGAGAGATATGTTTATAAAGGGCATTATTAGTAACGCATCTATGTATATTTGAGAGATGCAAACTAATGCGTTCCTTAAGTTTCTGATTTGTCTTCCCTGTACAGAAATGATCACAAGACTCACATTTAGTGAGATATATGACATTTTTTTGTAAAACATGTAGCATAGGTTTTGAATATAAATTCAATTTTTGTTACAGGATGTAAAAAAGTTAACTCTGTGTTAATTTCACTACAAAAACACAATTATAACAGGGTATTGTACCTTTTCTCCTTATATTAGAACATTTATTTCTAGTTATATCTTTATAACAAAGCATCTGTTTCAAGTTTCTCTCTCTCCTATATGTAAAACTGGATTGCATACCTACAATATGTCCAATATCGTTACTAGATTGCAGAATGGCCCAATTTTTCTTTATGATTTTCTTAACCATATTAGTATATCTATTAAATTTTGTAATATATCTTAACCTTTGTTCCCTGTTAGTATTATTAACATTACTCCTGGTTACAGGACCATGCAGATATGGTCTGCCAATCTTTTCACGTTCTCCCATTATATTTTTCCTTTCCCTTTCTATTAATACCTCATTATAACCTTGTATCTTAAAGTCTTTAGTCATATAATTCAACTCAGTAACAAAGTCATTATCATCAGTATTCAGCCTACTGGCTCTTAAAATTGCCCATTCAATACATTCAGACAAATATGTCTTTGATGCATACTTATAGAATGCATGTATTGAGTAGCTTGCCCTTCCTTTCAATACATTTTAGTTTCAAATTTCATATCTTTATATAAGACACAGATATCCAAAAAAATAATTATTGTCTCAGAATGCTTCACATCAAATACTAAAAATTGTTTCATTTTGTAATTCAGTAACAAATTCATTCAAAGCAGATACTGGGCCTCCCCAAAGCAGAAATACATCATCAATAAACCTTTTAAACAATAATAGGTTCTCATTCCTACAACCATTTTGCATCTCACTACGGAATATATACTGCTCTTTCCATCTAGATAGTACCAAATTAGCATGGGTATTTGCAATGGGGGTGGCCATGGCAATCCCCATCTTTTGGTGAAATACTACATCATTAAATATGAGCACATTGTTATACAACACAGTTTCTAACATAGAGCATAACATCTCAACTTTATGTGCAATATAATTAGTATACGACAATTGATATTCCCTTATAGACTGTATACCATAATCATTGGGGATAACAGTAAACAGTGACTTTATGTCCATTGTAACTAGAATGAAACGTGCTTTCTTTCTTATCTGACCACTCTCTCAATGATGTCAAAGAAATAATTTGTGTCGTTAACAACACTTTGATTAAATTTAAGTATTGGACTCAATTGTTGTTCCAAATATTTAGATTGGGGGGTAGTGGCCCATTGATTCCTCTCTGGTTATTCTTGCTATCTCTGGTTGTTCCCCTATATCTTATGCATCTTTGAGTGCATATGCAAGTGATTGACCTGAAGGTAATACAGCTTCTTTAGTAGAACAATCTAACACTGTGAATACTACTGTTCCTTTATTGAGTGACTTTTTAAAAGAACCTAGTCAATTATGGTTCACCAATAATTCACAGTATGAGGTGAGTGTGATGTTGAACAACCAAAAGGATATTATAACCAATTTGAAGTTGTTTGATTTTAAGCTTCTTAAATATAAAAAGCTGCAGATGGAAATTAATTATTTTAGGGAGTGTATACAACGTAACCAAATCCCTAAACACCTCAGACAGTGGCAATATCCCACAGGACTCGAAAAGGACTCCAATTTCCATCGTAAACTGCTGCAGCTATTTGATAAACAAGGCTGTGATTTTTTAGAATTGCTTATGAAACATTACAACTTGCAGGCTGATATTTTAAAACTGGAATTAGAAAAGCTTGACAATGATATAAAAATTGATAATGACTTCATTAGATATAAGTTTGAGTATTGCGGAATAATTAATAGTATAGAACAACAGTTAAACAGAATTAAGGAAGTTAAACTAAAAAAGCTTGAAAGAGATAGGCAGGACTATAAGAATGGGTCCTCCTACCCCACTCTTCCAATCTTGCAAACTTGGGGTTCCAGTAACACTGCGAATGAAGGGAATGAACTAGACAATTCTGAATTTGAAGTTAACCAAACACTTTCACACAATCTACTTATGTGAATCATAAACATAATAATGCTCCATCTGTTAGACGAAGTGAATGTCCAAAGGAACGACAGGGAGCTAATGGGTTGAACCTTAATATGAGCAATCAATCTAACCAACAGGATTTTCCTGTCCCACAAAGGAACAACTAATCAAATCCACAGAGAGGGTCACGTACCCAACGCACAAGGAAGCAGACTTGTCGGCAGAGATAAGGAAATTTAATCATGTTTCACAAACAAACAAACCAAGAATTATAATAAATCATGAAGGCGATTTCAAAATATATAACTATTTTTTGTTTGATATTGAAAACTAACCTGTGGAACTATCTAAGGGTTTAGGGTTTGTACCCAGTACTGGAGCTGATGTAACTAGGACATTATTGGACTTCAAGATTTACCTACAAAAGTTAAATCTTGAGATTCTGCTTGGAAATACTAACCACATTGTTAATGAATGTAGGGTTGTGAGTTTGTTTAACCCTAGGGTTGCCACCTTTTCAAATGGCCAAAGTGGGACATGTTTGGTACAGACATCAGATTTTACAGGCTGACACATACCCACGGCCAGTACAAAGCATAGAACTTAACTGTTTTGCCTAAATAAAAGTTTATTCTTGTAGCATTTTAGTCGCTTATTCTGTTTCTTATAACATTTAGGTATTTCAGATACAGAATAACTGTTTTATGCAACTATTACATAAAATATAAGAAATAATTTTGTCCTAAAATCTCAGGACATTTGCCATTTTTACAATTTTCTTGTCAGGACACAACTGCCCAAAGAGGGACTGTCCCTCGCAAAGTGGGACAGGTGGTAACCCTATTTAACCCTCATATGCATCCCTTATTGCATCTATTTGAAAAAATGTGCAAAGTAGAAATTAGAGCTTTGTTTTCTCAATGTTCATATAAGAATGTTAAAAATAATTTGCAGGAAAGACAAATGTTGGAATCTATAAAATTGCATAAAGTGAGGATTATGAAGCCAGATAAGGGGGTGGGCTGGTTTTTATGGATTTATTAGATTATAATTCCAGGATGCTATATATTTTGAATTCTGATGCTTATATGAAAGTGTCATTGAATGAGGTTAATCAAGCTTACCAGCAGGTGAGATCATTTTTGAATGACCTCTTTACTGAAACTAGCATTGATATTGACTTGTATAATTACTTGAATATAATTTCACCTTTGGTCCCTGTTATTTTTGGAGCTCCCAAAATCCATAAAAACCTTGAGAAACCCCCCTATAAGACCTATTGTGAATGGCCAGAATTCGTTAACATATGCATGTGCAAAAATTATTGATAAAATTAAGAAGTATTTAACTACTGAATTACAAATATGTAGTGATTCATGGAGTTTTCTAGAAGGTATTAATAATTTGAAATTTGAAGAAAACTTAAATTTTTTAACAGTAGATATAAAAGATCTATAAACTGTTATCTCACAAGATACTGATGTCAGCTGGGTAGTTGATTTCTTATTAATCTTATTAATCAAAGGCACTGACCCAACAAAAATTAATCTTATTGAAAGACTATTGGATATAGTTCTCAGTAATAACTATACCTTATTTAATAATGAATATTTCCTGCAGAAAAGTGGGGTGGCGATGGACTCCCCTTGTGGAGCCAGTTTCGCAAATGCAGTGATGGCTTAATGGGAGAGAGAGAGTATTTATTTAAAGATAGGAATGTTATGGAGCAGATATTTTGATATACCAGATATCTGGATGATATTTTTGTGATTTGGAAAGGTAATGAGGTGACGGCAACAACATTTGTAGAGAAAATTAATAATACCACCTCATTCCTAGAATTTACTTTTCAGTTTGGTACTGATGTAATATAATTTTTGGATGTCCATCTAATGAAGGCTAGGATAAGTAGCAGGTATCTGGGGAAATATATAGGAAGCCAACATATTCAAACACATTCCTACACTTTAATAGCTCACATCTATTCCACCAAAGAAAAGCTGTGGTGAAAGGCCAGTTGGTCAGGGCCGTCAGGATGACTTCATTAATGGTAGATTTTGAGCTGGAATATCAGACTCTGAGGAATATGTTCCTTAGAAGGGGCTATCCAATGGGCCTACTAGATGAACTTATTTTGGAAATCCATAATAAAAGAACAGGAGGTTATTTTAAACCCATATTGAGCAAAGGGGTGGACGAAATAGAACAAAATTTGGAAGGGTTTAATAACAGTAATAATAATAATGGGAACATCCAATACAGAGTGAGTGTGGTTACACCTTTTTCTAGACACACTCAGGAACTAAGGAATATATTGAGTAAAAATTGGATTGTATTTAATGAAGATGTAACTCTTATATTGGAGATACCCCTAGAATAACATACAGAAGTTCTGGGTCAAAATATTAAAATGATTCTAGAAAATAACAAGGCCAATTTTTCTTATAATTATGGAATGAATACGTGTGGCAGATGTCCACTGGGTAACTTTATGGCTATTACCAATGCTTTTGTCCTGCAGGATAGGACTTATAAAATTAAAGGTAAATTCTGGTGTGATGTAAAATGGGTTATATATCTAGCCAGATGTCAGTTATGTCCTGTATTCTATATAGGCAAAACTGAAAGATGTTTAAAGCAATGCATATATGCACACCAATATAATATTGCCAGAAGTAATCCAAATAATGGCTTGGCCAAACATATTTTAAATAAACCTAATCATTTTTTTTGTTACTTGGTGATTGAACAGGTTAAGAAAAACATTAGGAGTGGACCATGAACATTAAAACTTGAAGAAAAGGAGCTTCTATGGCAACTTAAATAAAATGCCTTTGCCTATCCGGGACTAAATGAAAATTGTTCTTTAGAATGTATTTTAAAATTGAAATCTTTAATTAGGTAGATTTTTATGTTTAATGTATTATGTTTAATATTGTATAATTATTGGTATAACTATTATATTTTTAGTATTATAAACAATAGTAAGGTATAGGGTGTATATAGATAGCAGGGATGTTGTGTATTTTGAATGCCTGTTACTTTAAAGAAGAAATTGATTGATGTCAGAATTACTTTTTTGGTGGGTAATATTTAAATGACTGCTTCGTTTTGTGTATTTGTCTGAAGAAGTTCATCTTATCTGAAGTGAATGAAAGCACTAACAAATACAAATACATTTAAAAGGAGTTGGCTTTCTGTTGTCCATATTACTAGAATACTTTTGAAGTTTTAATGACAGTTCAAGAGACCTTGTGACCCCTCCCACCCTGTCCCTCCTTCCCTTCCAGAAAGTCTGAATCTCCCGTTTTCTCTTTATCAACAGATTGTTTCAAACAAATGGTTTCTAAAAATCATTCATCAGGGTTACAGATGGCAGTGGGAGGAAATTCCTCCTTTCCAATGAGTCATAACTCATACTACAGATCAGACTGTTTTGCTTCCACCTGTTCCTCATTACATACTGTCCCAAGGAGTCAAGGGTGCCCGGGATTGTGCATATTGACTGATATTAGTGGATTATAATGATAGAAGTTTGAGTGGCCTTTTATGGTTGACATGTTCTGAATTGGGCAGTTTGTCATTGCTGGTTCATATGTTTTGTTTCATTGCTTACTGGAAAAATGTTCAAAACTATGAAACACACTCTAACAAGTGGTGCTATATTATACAAGAGATATTATTCAATTATTATAAATTATAATTAATATAATCAGGAAGTGAATCAAAGCACTTTTGCATGGTTCTAAAAATGTGTACAAGTGGCCTATGGTTTGAAAACAGTCCAAAGGTAAACTTAACCTGCCAATGCCAGATGCATTTTCTTTGAATGTGGGTTTCAATGCTGTTTCAGTGAATGTGAGTTGCAAAGGTAGGGAAGTTTTAATGTTGTCTGTTTTCATTGTAAGACTATTGCTTTGTTTAGGTTTAGTAAATGTCTATCAGTGTTTGTGCTATAAATTTTGGAATAAAAGTTGTAAATGAAATCCAAATATCTGTAATCATTGCAGAAGTAAAGCATAAAACAGTATGCACACTGAGCAATTTGAACCGTCTCTATGACAAATGGGAAAAAATAGCCAAGTAATGGGTCACTGGAATGGCTGTGTGGGTGGGGGGGTTGTGTGGGCAGAGGGATGGGGCTGCGTGGGTGGAGGGGGTGGGCTGCATGGCCAGGGCTCTGGGTTTGCACCCCCCTGCAAAAAATCCTGCAGGCTCCCTTGCAAGGAGTGATAGAACAATTTTCTCCTTCCTGTGTGGGGAAGTGGTTTTATTCAAGGTTGTTCCTAGTCCCAAGGAAAGAGAATGCTTGTAGACCAATTCTGGATCTTTCTTTCCTAAAGTCATTTGTGATAGTGCCCAAATTCAAAATTATGTCACTTTACAACCTATTGTCTCTTCTTCCTCTTTCAAGTTTCTGGCAACACTAGACTTAAAAGATGCTTATCATCACTTAAATATTCATCCAGACTTCAGGCATTTCTTAAGGCTTTATTTGTCTGGAAAACATTATCATTTCTCTGCCTTACCCTTTGCACTATCCACAGCACCAATAGTGTTCCCAAATTGTCTAGCTCTAGTTATAGCTCATTGCAGGATACATGGTATCCACATTTTTTGTTTGTTTTTTTGTTTGTTTGTTTTGTTTTTGTTTTTAGATGACTTGTTTATCTTTGCAGAGTCTTTTTCAAAATGTCAGAAATCTCTGTCTTGGATAAGAAATCTCTTGCATTAGCTGGGATTCCAAGAGAACAAGCAAAAGTCTTACCTGACTTCCTCACACAGGATTGTGTTCCTGGGATGTCAACTAGACATCTCAGTTCAAAGAGCTTTTCTCCCACAGGAAAAAAGTAGATCTTTATTTGGATCTATTTCTAAGTTTTTCCACTCAGACTTCAGTCATTATGAGGGAATACCTCTAGATTTTGGGTCTCATGGTATCTGTGGTTCTCATATTACTCCTGGCAAGACTCCACATGAGAAAGATGCAGTGATATCTGAAATATCTTTGGTCTCAGCATCAATGCCCTTTATTTTCTCAGATCCCAGTACTGAGGTTTTTCAGAACAGAAATTATTTTTGGAGACACCAGATATATTTAAATCAAGGCCTCCCCTTCTACCTCCCTGCTTCAAAGCAGTCAGTCACCACAGATGTTTCAGACATTGCTTTCGGGGCAGTTTCAGGACAGATAAACATAAGGAGTGTAGGACAGCAAAGACAGATGCAAACACATAAATATTAAGGAGATGCTTGCCCTGATAAAGGCACTCAATTCTCTGAACCATCTTTGGTCCCCAGGACATCTTCAAGTGGTTACAGATAATACCACAGTGATGTGGTACATCAACAAGCAAGGAAGAACCAGGTCATACCCCCTTTGCAGACTAGCCATATTAGCTTGGGATATAGCTTCAAAGCACTGTCTCACTCTACAGGCATCCTACATTTCATGAGAGCAAACTTGTGTGGCAGAGAGGTTGAGCAGGAGCAGGGCAGACCATCCTTAATGGAAACTAGATCCACGGGTCTTCTGAAATTTGATCCATCTGTGTGGAGTTCCTCAACTAGACCTATTTGCCTCCACTCTGAACAATCAACTGGCAAAATTCTGTTCCAGGACTCCATGCAAAAACGCCTGGAAGACAGATGTCCTTTCTTTTCACTGGGCAAGAATGTTCCTGTATGGATTTCTAACCTTTCCATCAATATCCACAGTACTTCTGAAGATTCAGAAGGAATCCCCCAAGATTATTGTGGTGACTCCCTTTTGACTCAGGCAACCGTGGTTGTCTCTTCCTTTGAAAATGGCCAGGGGCAACTACCACAAGCTTCCCCACAGAATGGATCTACTCACACAAGAACAGGGGTGTTTAAGTCTAAAAAGAGTTCCACTAAGGCACAAACCCAATTGAAAAACTGCAAAAAGTGTCAAGGGATATGAAGACCACCAGCCAAATGACAGTAAAGGGTGTTTATTCAACCAAAACAGACGTTCTACAAGCACACTAATGCTTCACAAATACAATACATTTTCATTCATCACAAACTTCATCAGATGCAGACTGAAAACATCAAGTACACTTATATATCATCCTACATTAACACATTTAATAATCAATTAAGCAATTAAGCAAAGCATATCAAAGTTTTAAAACCCTTCTTTAAAAACTTGATAAAATGAACAAATAAATAAGCTTCATTTATTTAAATACAAATAAATATGTAGAAAAAATCACTTTTAGCAGATTAAAATCCTTAAATAATTGTAAAAAAATAATCTTTTTCCTTATAAAATGATACTTATTAATAACCTAAACTCATATTTAGTCATTGGGCATTTTATTCAAAGTCTTGATCCTCCATCTTGTGGCTGAAAGCAAGTACTACAGATAAATTTCAAAATGATAAGACGACTCCTGTTCCCTTGTCTTAAAAATATGTTATCTATATTAAATGAACTGAATCATAGGCATGTATGTCAAAGGGGGGTGTTTAAAAGAACATTTGTAAAACCATGTAGAGTTAGAATGTCTTATGAAAACACATTCCCCAGGATTCACGAATCCTCCATGTAAGACTAAATTAGTCTAAGAGTAAGACAGCAGTGTGTCATGCATATTAATGAGGGCGCGCTGCCTTAACTCTAAGGCTAACATGGAGCGTGCATGAGTGCAGGGGGTGTGTCGGACTGCCAAGCAGTCCAAAAATCCACGCCCTTGCAAGTCTCTCAATTGGGAAATGTCAACTGACATGAGCGAGTCCGCTCAAATGTGTACATACCCAACACTACATTCCCCCACATTCTAAACCCCTGTACAATTATAAAATGTAAAACTTTTATTTATTTTTTTTATTATTCCCGATATAGCTGCCCGTATTTGCGCATGTTTGCACGGGTTTGACCATTGCTTAGCTACAGTTTTTAGTTTAGACACCGAAGAGGATAATAAGAAACTTATATGCAAATTATGCAAAATAGCAATAGCATAGTGGTAAAGCCTTCGCACAAAGAGGAGGCATTCCCGGTTCGAGTCCCACCACTCCCCTTTCTGTTTTCTGTTGGAAATCTGTATACAAAAATAATTCCTGACATTTATCATTTAAATTTTAGTAAAAAGCATTGAAATGGCCTATGTAGTAGTGAACGAATTGTATATATATATATATATATATATATATATATATATATATATATATATATATATATAGAAGGTGAAATGGTTATGCATACTGATGAATGCATAAGTAACGTATCTTAAGCAATGTGAAGCACTGCTAAGCAAAGTTTACCAGTATTAAGCATATTTAAGTATACTTGCTCATAGCTTAGCACTGCTTTAACTAGCGCAATAACTTTACGTGGAGCTGCGCATCGTGCAAACTAGCGCAAACAGAACATGTTTGCACATAGCTGTACAACGCGCTAACTAGCGCAACGTCAGGCAACGTAGAGCACCATAGAGCAATGTAGAGCAACGTTGGGCAAAGTTGAGCAAAGTCGGCTAAACACAGCCACACCTCCTAGCCGGTCTGGCCAGTAGTAAAATAGAAAGCAATGACAGGCCTCGAACCCAGGATACGGTGCACCATAATCACAGTACTGAACCACTAAGCCATGACAGCTTTTCATAAGCATGCACTTTTAACACACACATACATATCAATGGAAGTTTACCCATTGCTAAGCAGGTGTGCCTTCAGCTGAGTTTTTTCAAGACTGGCCAATCACAAATAAGTGCAGGAAATTATGCATATTTAAGCTCCATAGGCGGGAATACTTGCCATAATTGGTTGTAGCTCCCATCTGCAGGCAGCAATGGCCAGTGCTGGAGAGGGATCTCATTTTCAAGCACAACTTTGGGGCATTGAGGACTCAAAAGTAATGGTTTGGCTCCTTGTCCATAATCATGAGGATAGACTCCTGCGGTGCTAGTACCAGGGCACCCAATACAAAGCGGAAGCCTGGGACCGTCTAGCTCATGAACTCACCAGTGCCACAGGTGTCCCTCGGACTGGTGAGCAGGTCAGACACCACCACGCAGACCTGAAGAGACGCAAGGTGGGTCAACTGGACCAGTGGATGCAGGAGGCCTGTGAGATGGAAAATGCCCCACTACTGAGTAAGTAGCCATGGAATTAAGTATGTAAGAATTGCTATTCTAGTCTATACTATGGATAGGTATGTCTCAATATCACTTCATTGACTTCACAGCTGCAGGTGTCCGTGTTGCGAATCAGCAAGCCTATGCAGATAGGCTGCTAAGGCTGTGCCACCAGGCAGGTTAGTAATTATCCAGCTTGTACTGTTATGTAAAATAAATGAGAGAGCCTGAAAAAAGTGTTTTAACATAATAAATAAAGGTATAATAATTCTCTAATAATTATTCTGCATGTACTGTTATATAAAATAAAAGAGTGAGCCTCTAGAAAAGTGTTATAAGTCTTTAATAAAGGTATAATTCCTGGAGTGTGTCTGTGTCATTTTCTTTGATATGTTATTGTACTCTTGCATTATAGAAATAGTACTGTTGTACTAAGCGCTGTTAACACGCAGTTGGGCAGGCCCATATAAAGTGGATGAAGGGAGTGCCAGTAGCTTTTAAGCATATTTACAGTCCTCAACTGTTGGTTCATGCCCAGCATGTGCAGGTTAATCTGGCACATGAGTAGCTTGGTATTGTGTTCCCCAGAAATGTCATTGTGCTGGCAGAAATGTAGGGAGCTATTAACATATAACCAGGGGCAGCCCGTGCTATCGGACTGATGGACTGCAGCCCCCTCAACTTCAAAGTACTGATAAAATAAAAAATAAAACGAAAAAAATTTTTAAATTTTGCGCATGCGCACTGCTGCTGAGACAGTCTAGTGCATGGAGCATGCGCACAGCAGTCCTGATTGAGAATCATGGACAGGAGCACTCCCACAAGTCTATGCAGTTTTAAACTGCATAGACTGCCTGGGAACTTGCTGGGGAAACGCGTCGGGGTCGGACTGCAACGTCGGCAGTCAGGGGAAGGATCGGATTGGAGTTTGCTGCAGGGGAAGATCTCGCGACGGGCAGGGTAAGGATCTGGACTGGATTGGAGTTCGCGACGGGCAGGGTCAGATTTGCGCGGGATTTACTTACTGGATGTATGGTGGCTGCAGTCTCGTCGGGATTTACGTACTGGATGTATGGTGGTGGTTTTGCAGTCTCGTCAGGATTTCCGTACTGGATGTATGGTGGTGGTTTTGTGGACAGGGAGTTGGATTTACTACAGGACCAGGTAAGTGGAGCGTGTGTGTGGTTTTGTGGACAGGGATTTACTACAGGACCAGGTAAGGTGTGTGTGTGTGTAAATGCCTCAGGTGGGATGTACTGGTGGTTAGACTCATGGTGGTGTGGTAGGGAATACCTCAGGCTTGAACTCTGTACCTTGTATGCAGGTGTTAAAGACCTGAATTCCCTATCCACCACCATTTGTAAAAAAATTGCAGATTTTTGCCTCATATTTGATCTGATCTATTCCTCATAATATCTGTGTTTTTTAAATATTGCAATGCTTGAAATTTGATGGTGCAGTGGTAGCATTGATGCCTCACAGCTGTAGGTTCTTGGGTTTGGTTCTTGGTTGGGGTGCCTTCTTTGTGGGGGGGGTCTGTATCTTCTCCCTGTGTTTGTGTGGGTTTGCTTTTGTGTCCTCCCATGTTACAAAGACATGTCTGCATTATTTCTTCCTGGGCCTCTGCTAAGAATTTTTTTTTTGTTCTAAGTCAGACTGTCCTGATTAACAAATGTTAAATAAAATGACAGGCATTTGAATTTCAGACTTCAGGTTTCTGAATGTTTAATTCCTTGCATATTTGATGGTGCAGTGGTAGTATTGTTGTCTCACAGCTATAGGTTTTCTGGTTTGATTTTTGGCTGGGGTGCCTTCTGTGTGGAGTCTGCATCTCCTCCCTGTGTTTGTGTGGATTTGCTCTGGTGCCCTGTCATTTTACAAAGATGTGTCTGCAGTATTAATCCCTGGGTCTCTGCAGGTTTTTGTGCTAAGGTTGACAGCTATGGCAATAACTGAATTCACTGAATATGTTTGAGGGCTGTATTCCCTCATTACTGGGTTTGTCCAGGTGTTTTGTACTAAGAGGTTGACAGCTATGGTGAGAACTTAATTCACTAAATGATAGCCATTTAAGTTTCAGTCTTCCTCTCTTTTACAAAGCAGCTTATGTGGCATAGTGGTATGTTACTCTGACTGTTTTGCTCAGGGACCTTGGCAGTAAAATGTATGGTGGTAACACAGCATTTTATTCTAGCAACTTTCCAAGATTATACAAGCAATGTTTAATGTGTCCCTGGTTTTTGGGCTTTTGACACCCCCCCCCCCCCCAATACATTTTGGCTTTTTCCAGTTTTCTTGTGCTGCGAAGTTGAGATGCAGTTAAGTATTGAGTAGATTTTACAAGGAGCTGAGAGCTGCAGGGGAACAGAAGTTTAGTGTTTTGCCTTGTTAATAGCACAACAGGTTGTGTACTTGCTTTTGATGCAGAAGGTTGTGGGTTCTACTCCCACAAGGGGTGGATGCTGCCGTACTGAGAATGTTCTCCTTGGTGAAGATACTAACTATGAGTCTGTTATCAGTTTGCCATCCATTTCCTCATGCAATATTATTACTAGCTTATCATTTTTTAATGTAATATAGGCAATTTATTCCTGAGGGGCAACAGACACTTTATTTTTCGATGAAACCATGAAATATAAAGGTCATTGCTAGCAGCAACCTCTTCATTAGTTACAGATTTCTTTAATGTGGAATTATTTAGATGACTTTTACTTCAGAGATTGTGCATATTTACTGATAATGGACTGTAGAATTGTGCATATTTACTGATAAAGGTGGACTGTAGAATTGTGCATATTTACTGATAATGGTGGACTGTAGAATTGTGCATATTTACTAATAATGGTGGACTGTAGAATTGTGCATATTTACTAATAATGGTGGACTGTGGAAGTCTGAGTAGACTTTTTTATGATAAATGTTCTGAACTGGACAGTTTTGCCATTATGGGTGCATACGTTTTGTTTCATTGCTTACTGGAAAAATGTTCAAAACAAATTTAAAACACCCTCTAACAACTGTACTGTATTGTACAAGGAATATAATTTAGTACAATGATGAAGGTGTATCAAAGAGCACATGTATGTTTCATATGCAAGGGGTCTATGATTTGAAAACAGCCCAAAATTAATCTTTATCATTGCTTTGTTTAGCAGATGACTTAGTGTTTGTGCTGTAAAATACAAAATAAAACTTTCAAATGAAGTCCAACTCATCATAGAAGTAAAGCAGTATGCACATTAGTGTTTATGGTAAATGGAGTGGAATAGCCAAGTAATGGTTCATTGGAATGGCTGCAGAGGCTCCATTCAACCATGATTTTGTCAGGGGGAAGGGCAGCAAACTCAAACAGGCCCAGCTGAACTATACCTCCCAACTGTCCAGACTTTCAAAGAATGAATAGATTTTTGCTTCTTATTTTTGGTTTGTGCTTCATAAAATTTGTAGTTTTCTGGCAAATCATTTAGGAATTAAGTCACTAAATAATGATACACTGAGTTTCAGACTTCATAACCTTCAGAAAAATGCATGTTAAAGTAAGAGCTGTTCTATCAACTGTCTCAATTTATACAAGAGCAATTTTTAGTACTGTTTATATGTGCCCCCAATATATTTGGCCTTGTTCAGATTTACTGCATTAACAGGTTGAGAGGTACATGCAAATAAATTGCTTTATAGAATTAGGCATAGCCAACCTCTCAACTGTCCCCGATTTTGGCTCAAAATGTTGCTCTTCCCCGTAATAATCCCTCCGCAAAATAGCAATTTTGGAAGAAAACATGGAGGGTTTACAATTAAGAAATAACTGTAATAATCAAAGTTATAGATTACTTGAAATGCATGTAGATTATTTTATTTTGTAAGCTGCTCAAGGTAGCAGTACTAATATTAAAGTGTCCCTTCTTTGACAGGTTCCCAGCTGTATTGTGTGTCTATTTTATATTTTTGCATCACATTTTTGGTCCATTTTTCATAAAATTGTGTTTTTTGGCAAATTAGAGACAAATCACTAAAGACTGAAATTAGAAAATGACAGACATTTGAGTTTCAGATTTTATACCTTTCAGATTTTATACCCTTCAGAAAATTCATACTAATGCAAGACCTATTCTATTATCTTTCTAAGTTTATTAGAACAATATTTAAAAATTGTCCTTATTTTTGGGCCTTTGTCCCACTTCTGTGTATGGCTTTGTCCAGATTTCTTGCTCTTGAGGTTGAGAGGTATGACAAATGTGTCAGGGCCATCACAGTCAACCAGAGACATTTCAAATTGTGACATACTTGTTGCACCTCACTCCCCCATGTAGTGACTCTGGATGTGTCCAAGCAAGGCAAGGAGTAGTTATGCAGTGTGTCCTCCCCATCCAAGGTAGACACAAGTACTACAGTGGCTTTTCATCTGTCCTTGATTTTGCAGAATGGTCTGGTTTCTGTCATATTTTTGTACTGCTGATTTATGCTTATTACTCAGATTTATGCTTATTACTCAAAGTGCCTGTTGCTCTGTGTTTAAGTAGCAATGCTTTAATGACCATAAAGTAAACTTGTCTGAGATCGTAAGATGCAAGTAAGCTTTAATAAGCATATGGTTAAAGAATTGCCAACACTGAAAGCCTTTCTGTTGTTGCCATGCAGAGAATACTTGACTAGATAATGTATAAGCCTTGGGTATTAAAGGACAGGATTCCATTATTTTTAAAAGCTCATTACACTTGTTGGAGACTTCCAGTCATCTCTACAGACTTTACCCGTAAACTAAGCAGAATGCCAATCATGTGTGGTCCATAAGCTGTACAGTAATCCTTTAAGCAATGTATCTTGAGCTTGTTTCTTGTTTGCTTTTCATTTTTTACTTTGATCATGTTTTCCCCATGAAACAAGTTGTCAGGCAGCAGGTCTTTTTTGGATAAGAAACATTTTTACAAGTGGGGGCATCACAGAGATTTCTACTTTCAGCATGTTACTTGGTACTTTAATAAAGCTGAATATATTATAATTAGAACTGCAGTGCAAGGAGAAGTGGTTTGAGTTGAGTGCTTCTGGTTTTTCGTATTCTTGATTTTGATTGGCATTCCAGTAATGTATTTAAAAAGTAATTTATTTTTTCATGCCTCACAACCTTTTGTTTCCATCTAGATATTAAATAAGCTGTCATGCAGTCAATACATTGAAATATTTTTATTCTTCTACACTTATTTTTGTCTTGATTGGACTTTCATAATGATGGTTGGCCACCCAGGGCAGCGTATTTAATTAAAGTTAGGTTTTGTGGTTTTGAGCATAGCTCCTCCCCTTTCTAGTTGACCACACCCCTTCCCTTGACCCCACCCATTCAGCTGTCTCCTGCAGCCCCCCTGTGATTTGAAGTCACCAGCCGCCACTGCATATAACTGATAATTTCACCTAAACATATCTAGATAAGTATAGGAAAGTAGAGCTGTCAGTGTACCATCTTAGCAGTAGTGTGTCTGAGCAACTCACAAAATATGTAGCAGTAACATCTGCATCCTGGACAGTTTGTATGTCAGATACAGCCCATGTATGTAAAGATCTAGCAAAACCCATTTCCCAATTTAAGGACAATTGGGTAGTGTAATAATACATGTAGGGGACGTATAACTGCAGTTAATAGGAATGTAGTGTAAACTAGAAGGATATAAGTTGTTAATGGAGCTATCATTTTCCACCCTACTGTATGTGCATAAAAAATGCAATTCCACATCTCAATGGGTATGTCTAATCTCAAAACATTTGTTGGGACATATGTCCTATTGGTTTATAAATACCTGCATTTATTTCGATGCATGTGCCCTGTTCAAATACCACAATATTGGTGGCCTGTTGCCATCAATTAAACCTGTATGCTGTTGTAATGTCCACTGTTGTTCTATATATATGCATGTGTCATGCTTGCTGTTCGACTGTTGGAACTCTGGTGTGTTGGGTTAATGGGAATATTTCTGCATGCTGTTATAACTAATTGGGAATGCTGTTGACTGTTACTAACCCGTATTTTCATTAAATCCTCCTAAACATAGAACGTATCCCAGCGGATCCACCTGTCCCACCTCAGCTGGCGATGGCACCTGGCACCAGCAGGTCCAGTGCCCAGCCTGGGACCTCCTCCTCCATTGGCCCTGTTCCACCTTTGGGTGGAAGCACTGCAGGGGATGGGGCTCACCCCCCATGCAAGTGTGGGCAGAGGAGGGCCACCTATCACCCTCCGAATGGTCCAGGCTGTGGTGTGTAGGGAGATTGAGCGTTCTGTCACTGATCTTCTACGCCAGCTTGAGGCACGAGTGGCGCGACTCATGGGTGAGCCTGCCCCTCCTATGCAGCCCCCAGCACAGCCACCCTCTGGGCTGTGAAGGTGCAGTAGTGACTGCCCATGGGTGGGAATCTCAGTTCTACTGTTGCCATCTGTGGACTCATGGGCTTGCGATTTCCAAACATCCTTCCCCGTCAATGGTGTTCACCCACTACATGTCATATTCCGCCACTGTATGCGTCTTGTTTGTCTTGTCTGTTTACCTCCCCAACCTACCTCCCCAAATATACCTACTTCCCCTACCCCACATTCCACTCTCACCTGAAAAAAAAAAAAAAAGGGCAATCTGCTCCCAAAAAATAATTACACCCCATACATAGCTGCCCATTTTGCATACATGTCTGCTGGACACATAAACTGATATTTAATTGGTAGTACAACATACTTTGTTGTCCTCACCCCTCTCTCAGGGGTGGAAGGTTTCATATTTCCCTCCAAATTGATTGCATATGCACAGCTGTTGCTGTTAAAGAAATGGGCAGCTATGGACCTTCCCTACACCCGTCCTGCACATCCCAAGCTGTTTTCCCTACTGTATTTCCCTCTTTGTGCCCCATTTTCACCACTTTCCTATCTCCCCATTTTCTTTTCTTTCAAAGAAATGAGCGCGGGGGTTAGCGGGAGTAAGCACTATTAAGCAGTAGTTCGAGGGTTTGCGCGAGTGTGCCCTTGTTTGCACTTAGCTAAGCATCGCTAAGCATCATGCAAACCCGTGCAAACCCGCTCACAACTGCTTAAAAGTGCCTTAGTCACTCTGTATGTCAGGGCCCTTGTTCTGCTCAGCAGCAAAATAAAACACTTCTGTCAGTCTCGATCCCCAGACCTTGGACACACTAGACTGCATGAAGTACCACTAAGCCATGGTAGACATACAACAATTTGGTGCTGAAATAAATATATCATGCATCAGAATGAGTGAATGCAAAGGAAAAATAGGAATGCCATAACACAAAACTTGTTCTGTGGAACTTTACCAGCAGTTGTTGTGGAATTGCATTACATGACTGTGATAAGAGAACCAGCCATTCTAGCAGGAAATAATGTTACGGCAGCACTTTACAACCCACACACAGTATCATAGCAGGACAAACAGTGGCATATCTGATTAGGGCAGAGGACATACATCCCAACTGTGACTACTTTTCAGGGATGTCCCTGATTTTGAAACATATGTTAGCTGTGTCCCTCTGAATCCCTCTGAAAGGTAATGATGTTAGGCAGAAAGGTGGGGTATTACACTTAATGAATAATGACATAATAAGAGTTAGACACTGCTTGTACTTCAGAAAAGGTGTAGTAATCCATATGCACTGGTTCTCTCAAAGTCTCCACTTACTGTCTCTATTATTTTTAAGGTGTACCTCGCTTTTACCTACTTTTCCCTGACTCTGTTCATATATGTACCTGAGTGTTTCAGAGGCCTGGCAGAGGCAGAAACACACAGGCATATCAGCTTTTCTGCTGTTAACACTGTGCAAATAGCTTTGGAATGAGTTCCACAAGCATACCCTTATGTAGGAGTACAACACTGAAATACCAAAGGATGTAGCCATGTGCTGGTAGCAACTGACTGTAACAATGCCATTGTACCAGTGCTGAAAAGACCTGTGCGTTGCACAGACAAAGAATAACAGGCTAACATCTGGCTACCATCTGGATAGGTCCACAGTTGGGAGCTATGCAGACAGACTACTTGCCTTGATAAACTAACAGGTACACAGCAACCCTTTAAGTCCAGCAAGATAACATTCACACAGTAATACATAATGCTCTCTGTACGTCTGCATCCCTACCCAAATGTACAATATACCTGTGTGTTCAGGGTCTACCAACGATGTAGGTAGGCATACTCAGTACTGGAATTGTCTAGTTTTCATGAGCAGCCTGTGCTAATGTCAACACTAAAAAAGCACAAACTGTTAAGAAGTGAGTACACTAATATTCACAGTATAGCAATTCACAAACAGTTCATGTGCCACAATAATACATCTCAATAACTACTTTTGTATGGCAGTTAATTGTATAAGTAGAAAATAAACTACATACTCCCATGTATCTTGTGTTAGCATTTGCAGGGGTGAGAGTACAATTCTGCACTGACAAGTGTGTACTGGAAGTGGCAACATTCAGGTCTGAGTACAACATTTAAATCACTGGCTGCACCCCTAGCTTCAGATATAAGAAGTATACCAACCTTCTGACTTAAACAACAGTGTCCACAGCAAACAAGTATGAGCTCCACTTTGGAAAGCTGAAAGGGCTATGCCTACCTGACTTAGCAATTTATAGCATTGGGTTGCTATGACAGTGAGTACTGCAATTATCACACAGCAGGCTGCATGCAATTACCAAATGGTGGCCACCAAATGGTGCAGAGGCCATCACATGCACATGTGCAGATACCTAAAAAAGCAGGCTGTACTTGCTGCCCACACACGGAATCACTCCATTGCAGACACTGAGAGAGAGAGAGAGAGAGAGAGACAGACAGACAGAGAGAGAGAGACATTAACAGCAAAAGCAAACTCAAAAGCAAAAGGAACACGGAAATTAATATTACCAACACATACAAAGGAAAGGTATGTAACAGATATGTATTTACTGTCATGTAGTAGATGTTTTTGAAGAGTACTCTACATACTTTGAAACATCCATATGTGGCAGCAATACGTATCTATGCACAGATGTCCAGCATAACTACTGCCATGGACAAATCAGTGTGTAGCTGTGTGCAGGGGGACATAACTGTGACATATGTAGCTCAGCATTAAATGTCAAACATCTGATCCATGTTATCTGTGTTCTGTACAGTAGTGTGGACAATGGCTCTTTGGGGGAGTAGCGCAAACAGCTATATAAACATGGATGTGACAGAGTAACACATGCATGATAGTCATATTAATGTGCAGCTTAGCATTGGCAACTGCTGTACCAGGCTAGTATGCTAGTCTAGCATTTGTAGCTATATACACACCCTCTAATATTACTGTGTGCTCACATGTGACACCTGTTCATGTTGCAGCAAGGCCCAACAGGTCAGGTGTGAGGTCCAGAGACTTACAACAGTGTGGACCTTGTGTGTGTGTATGGCACACACATACGGAGAGATATATATACGTGTCAGATATATTAACATCTGTACATGTGCATAGAGCAAGGGGCATACTGCAAATGTATGTGAAGGGTGGACATATATATGTTGGTGAAGGTTGTTATGTGCATATTTGTATGTAGGTTGTAGTGTGTGGCAAACAAGACAGCATACAGTGCTGGTATATGACATGCGGTGGTTAAACACTGTGGGTGTGATTTGTTAAGTTTACAATGTTGCAGCCAGCGAGGCCTGCTAAAGCTACATGGGCTGAGAACACCTTCAATGCATTTCTCACAAGACTGTGCGATATCATTACATTACTGTATACCTCACATCCTTTGCATAATTGATATTCCCACCATGAAAGGTGGACTGTATATGTGCCTATAAGTATATGTATATGTACACCAATGGATGGGTATATGTATATATATATATATATATATATATATATATATATATAGAGAGAGAGAGAGAGAGAGAGAGAGAGAGAGAGAGAGAGAGGGAGGGAGACAGAGTCATACATAGTGAGACAGATGCCTGGTGTCAAAGCCATGGCCTCAGGCTCAATGCCGAAAATTGCATTGTCATCCCTTTTGGTAAAAATTCGGTACCCATGAACTACCACATAGGTGGTAGTCTACTTAACACCGAAAGTGTGATAAGAGACCTTGGGACACAGGTGGACAGTAGTCTCCCCTTTGATGATCACAGTGCCACACTAGTCAAGAAACCCTTCTATGTGGCACACCTCATCACAAAAGGCTTCTCATCCAGGGAAATAGAGGTCATTGTTCCCCTCTACTCATCACTCATAAGACCCATTATAGAGTACAACGCCCCTTTTGGTATGTACCTCACAAGACATCTACAACAACTGGAAAGGCCACAGACATACCTCACAAAGAGGATTACCGGCCTCAAACAGATGCCCTATGCAGACCGTCTCACAAAATGCCAGCTTTACTCTGTCGCATATCGCCTACCCAGAGGTGATCTCTGCCTAACATACAAAGCTATGTCAAACCCAGAGCTGTTGGACATGCTCCATGTAAAGAAATCCCAATCCCTCCGAGCTACACACTCTAGGGACCTAAACCTTGTCACCACAATAAACAGAACATGCTGGAGGGATAGATTCCTATCTCAGAGACTTCCCATACTCTGGAACAAACTACCTATCTATAGCAAACAAAGCTCCTCAGTAGCACTCTTCATGAATAATCTTGATGATTGAATAGGAGATAGGTTATACACCACGGGGATCACCTCTGTGGCTCTGCTTGACAGGGGCACAGGAAATTAATTTCCTTGGGTGGCAAAGGCCAGGGTACCATTTGGCTAGGCTTATATAGGCCCTAGGGCCAATAGCCTAGTACCTACCTATGAACCTATACACACCCACATGTACTTGTTGCAATACATGCTATGTGAGGTTGACTGAGTGTGATGGTCAATATGTTGGTGAATGTGTCAAAGTTGTGTATATGTGGGATAGCCTAGTGGGAAACTGTTTCTGACATGGTATTTTGTGTCCTAGCTTTGATACCAGCAAAAGATGTGTATGCTATTGCTAGGCAGAAAAAGCAGTATGGCATACGGTCTGACGTAGTCCCTTGGTGTTGACTGGGGTGTGTCATTGGAGGTTAAAGCAGTACATGTATGCCTATTGATTGGTACTGCTGGTGAATCCAACTCCTGTATGAACAGTAGTACTACCTGAAGCTGTAGGCCTAAACAGCACACTATGGTGTATGCCCACATTGCTTGGAAGCACAGTTTTGTGTGTTCCCTGTAGTCCTCAGAGATTACATACCTCAGGCTTAAGGTTTTGTAAGTACTGACATACAGTACTGTATGGTACACACATAAAGCCCATCTGGGTTTCCATACCTTTGTGTCTTGTAAGTATGTCTGATGTGTGTGTGGGTATGCCTGTAACATGCCCTCTGTCATATGTGTGTTGCAGGATATAAGTGCGTATTTAGCAACATGTATAGTCTAGTACAGCAGTATGCCACCCATATTCATGAATGTGCACATATATTAGGCAGGGGTTTGCCATCAACAAGTAGTGTGGTATAATTGTAATACTGTAACTGAACTATACAATCATTGTGATGGAGGGCATATTACGTTATGCATTAGCTTGATCTATACCTTCTGTGGCTAGGTGGTGCATTGTGTTGCATACAGTGTGCCATGTACTGTTGTATAGTTTTACATAGTGATTTCACTTTGTTGCTGTGCAGAACATGGTGTGATATACAGAGTGTGCCAGGCACTGTCAGGCAGTTGTGGGGTGAGTACTGATATGTGGTATTGAAAGTGTGTATCCTCTGACAGCTAATAGGTTGCTATATATGGCAGTTCAGTGATATCTGTACTGTATAATGTTAAGTGTGCCATATGACTTGCTCAGACATATTGTTTCATTGTCTTTCAGGGATCATGGCCCACTGTCACAACCTGAGCTATAGTAGTGCTAAGGATGACATCATTACAAGCAGTCTGATCCAGCACTACAGAGTGCTATTCTCAAGAACCAGCTAGGACCAGCATGAGCGGACTGCACTGTGGCAAGATGTTGTCCGTAGGGTAAATGACATAGGCATGCATAACCGGACATATGAGTAGGTACGCCATCACTGCAGTGATTTACTTAGACATGTCCGGCAGCTTGCGTCTGATGTCCATAAACAACAGCTTGCTACAGGTGGTGGGGTTACCATCCACCCCCCCCTCACCAGAGTGGAGGAGCTGCTCCTGAGCCTGGTGGCTCCTGGCCAACACCAACAGCAGCAGACATGTATCGTCATGAAGGTTGAAGCCACCCAGCAAATTCACATGGAGCGTGCAGGTAACATGGCATATCTGTAGACTACTGTTACCTCCATTGGTAGATCATGCATATGTGAGATGTGTACTGTGTAGTTAGAAGATGTGGAGCTTGGTGTTGTGCAATACTGATCATTTGGAACATAATCTGTAGGCCTGTGAATGTAAACAGTTGTACTACTGTAAGATTGCAAACCCGCAGTAGCAATGCCACAGTTGTTGCCACTGACAAACTGTCTCATATCCTTGTAGGTCCCTCTGGTGTGACAGCAAGGCAGCAGACCCATGCTGGTGAGTGTGTTCTACATTTATTGTTGCAAATAAAATGTGCACATCATAGGTAAGGTGTGGGCCATGTAGACGTATCTCACCTACGCATAATGCATGCTGTGCATGTTTGCTGTGAGACTATGCACATCTCAGTAATGTGATTAGCTGCCTCAAACACATGCAATACACAGAGCATCCCAAACAAATGTGGCTACACTGTAGTGGCCATTGGATAGGCAGATTCGATACGCATGCACACAACATACACAACTATGCCATACACAGAACATGTTAATATGCTACACATGACGTATTCACACACCGTCTGTAAAGTCACACTCCAGTATCCCAAATGTCATCCACACAGTGCACATAATATACCTGAGGGGTAGAGGCCTATCATGGGGTGGTGAGACACTCTTCCACACACAACACATTCATGTTTGGCAATGCTCCTTATTGGGTACCTTACAAACCCATGTAACAACTGGCCGTGAAATGGTGGATGTAGCCATGATCCTGCAGTTCAGGTACAGCATGATAGGTGCTGGTCTGGCACACATTAGTAGCCTTGAGTGACCACATGATGCTGCATGATGATGGATTATGGTACTACACCTCATCCAGTTATAGGAACCACAGTACTACACATAGCTTTCATTGCTATACACCTCAATTTTGTGTGTGTGCAAACATATGCACCTATACACAATATGCATAGCAATCACCATTTGCACAAACTGACACATATATGTCTTGTAATGCTATTGAGTGTATAGGTTACATGACACACATTGGGTATGTGTGATGTTAAATGTTGCAGTTGTGTTGTAGCATGCCATGTCATGGCTGGCACTGGCATGTCCACAATATGTTATACACTCACCATAACTACTGTACATTGGCTATGTGGACCAATGATATTCAAGCAGGTATACATGCACCACTGATCCTGTGTGTATACACAGCATGTATGGGCTAAACCTGTGTCCACAATTATCTGCTAAAGACACAGATGCTCTAATCAGAAATTGATATCTATGTGACACACAGATACACATCCAGCCATGGTATGTATACCTGTGAGTGATGGTGCACAGGACAGTAAAGAGTTTTTAATACTTGCACAGCAATGTTGTGTCCATGTATACATTGCATTCCAGGGTGAGGCCAATCACCAAACAACAACACACATGCATCAAAGCCATGTATACTGTTAGTAACAAGGACTGTCTACACTCGCACTGCATGCTGTTGAGCAACACATGTCCTGCATGCTGACATGTGTGATATGACTGGCTTGTGATACTGTACCCCACCATCAACTGCTATTGAGTATGTTCTGGATTGTTGGTGGTGTGTGTGTGTGTGTGTGTGTGTGTGTGTGTGTGTGTGTGTGTGTGTGTGTGTGTGTGTGTGTGTCTCTGCTTTAGTGAGGAGTGTATTTGTGTGCATGTGTGCATGTGTTCATGTGTGCATGTGTTCATGTTTGCATGTGTTCATGTGTGCATGTGTGCATGTGTGCATGTGTTCATGTATGCATGTGTGCATGTGTTCATGTGTGCATGTGTGCATGTGTGCATGTGTGCATGTGTGCATGTGTGCATGTGTGCATGTGTTCATGTGTGCATGTGTTCTGACATCATGTACAGGTCGTAAAGTGTGTTTCCTGTCTTCCTCTCACAGGTGCTGAGGTTGGGCTGGTTCACTGCAGCAGGGAACCTAATGTCACTGACACAAATAGTGATAATGAGGATAGGTGTGTTGAGGCACAGGCATGTTTGCCAGGGTCTGTTGTTGGGCCACCAATCGACAGTACACAAGTGTCCACCCCATCCATGCACACAGTCATACTGCCAATACATCCATCATCACCAATGCCCTTAGCTTAGGGACAGTGTACATTCAGCAATGGCCAGGACAGTGTGGTATCTATGGCACATGCATCCATACACAGTAGCCATAGCTATATGTCTGGAACGGTACCACATAGGTAGATGTCCAGGGGTTCTCGTCGGAGCACTTCTGGTCATCATGCCCCTGGCAGACGTGCCACAGGTCTTACAACCTCACGCATGTTCCAGGCTGTCATGGAGGCACAGGCATGTATGGAACGGTACACCAGACAGGGACTAAGGGCACAGAGGGCACATAACACCAATGTAATTGACAGTATCCATGACCTAGCAGGTGCCATCCGTAATTACACTGAGGTCACTGATAGACGTTGGGGTGAGACATTAGATGTCATCCGCAATTTCATGTCCATGTGTCAGGACAGGGTGGGATGGTTGAGACATCGACGTGGACATATGCCGGCAACATCAGCAGCTGGCAGTCTCCGTGGGCATCCATCAAGTCACAGCTGCTCCCGTAGTGCCAGTACCAGCCCCAGCAATGTTGGGGGTGGGCTGTCTATAGACCATCCTAGAAGACCACGTGCACATTGCTCTGGCCAGTCCCAGCAGGGATCTGGTACATATATCTACCTCTGAGGATAGCACCCAGTCTGACCTAGTACCTGATACTGTCTGTAGCACCCCCGCCTGGCACAGGTACCATGTCCGTGGCCAGAGACAGTGATCTGTAAAGCCTGGCAGGTACAGTCTGTGGCCGTCCCACAAATCCCCGTATATGGCAGCCACATGGTGGAACTGTGTGCATGCAGACACACACACATAAACCAGACACCTAGGACTAACACATACCCGCACACAGTACATCCACATTGGCCCATACCAGTACTCTTGGCCCTCACACACACACACACACACACACACACACACGCACACACACACACACACACACACATACACACACATACACACACACACACAAACACACACACATACATGTCGATTGTATGGCTCAATGTAGGCCTCTGGCAAACCAACAACACATCCTGTGCATATGATGAAACCTGTGCCCCCTCCTGTCATCTGTAACATTGATGCAGGAACAGGCTAACATGGTGCTGATGCACAGGGTGACTTTATAGCAGTATAGCAATGTTAGCATGTTGTCAGCAGTAAAGTGTAATGTTATCCTTGAAGGTGTAGCTGAGCAGGCATGATGCATTAAAGCTATGATTGTCAATGTAGTATTGTTTACACCAGTGTTAATTCCAATAGTGTATTGTCCACCCACATGCCACTTGGCTGATGTGTGTAGTATTGGCAGCATGTGTTAGAGAGTGGACAGTACATGTGGGATGTGTTCAGCACAGATTTGCAGGTGTGCATTTGTGAACATGATGGAGGTGCACTGTCTGCATGTACGTGTATAGTGGACACATGGGCAGGGTGACATGTCCTGTATTACACAGTGTTAACACTCCATAGTGTCTATTGGTGGGCAGTATGCATTGTACTACACACATTTTGGAACTTGAGTACACATGTGTGTATGACATGGTTTGACACTGTGGTGTGGGTGATACTGTTACTATTGGTTTGCATTCTGGTAGTATACATAACCTCAACAGCCTGACCATAAACAATCGTTAGATGATGTCTTGACAACTGACACACAGATGTAGGACACACAGTAACATTTGGATCCTTCAGGTACTATACTATGCCAGTAACCAGTGGTATTCACCTGCACCCATTCCTGGGACCACTCCTGTTTGGCATATAGCTCTCTTAGGTACAAGCAAACACAGTAGGGATATGTCCGTCCACGTCTGGAAATGCATACTGTGGGCTATAATGCATTCTCCAGATGACACACACATCCTCCACAAGGGTATCATACAGACAGATACCTGTTGTCAAACCCATGCTGTAAAGCTATAAGCCAACTAAAGCATAGTTATCCACTTTTACAAAACATAGTATCCCCACAATACCACATAGGTAGTAGCCCCCAACATGTTGAACAGGTACTGATGTGTACATACAGCCAAGTGTTACATCATCTCTCCTTTGGTAATCACATTTCCAAAGGTATTTTGAAATCCCTCGGTGGATCACATAAGCAATAAGGGGTCTGCATGCATATCCACAAAGGTTGTTGTACACCTATAATGAATAGCCATCATTAACAGACTTTGCTCCATTTAAACAGGTCTGAAATATACCTCAGGCATAATCACTCACTCACACTATTCAAAAGAAACCATAATGAGTGTGTGTGACACTGATGACCTAGGCTAGGGATCACTGCAGTGGCTGGGCTTGTCACAAGCATACAGATGTGACCTAAGTTCTGGAAAGCGGCAGCACACTCTGGCAAAGATAACAGATGTGTTCATGGAGAAAGCAGGGTTCCCACCTATGAAATAATTGAGGTCACATGTACGTATATGTATTTACCACACAGCTACCTGACATGTGCAATGCACATACTGTTGTCATTGTGATATGTCATACAGTAGTAAAAGCAAAACCCACATCACATTGACCAACAGTGTCACACATATAGATCACACACACTCACCAGGTGCAGGATTCAAACCCCTACCTAACTACTTCTCCTTTCCACAGGTATATTTGTAGGATGGTGACATCATCAGACTTGACAAAGATGAGTATGCCACTGTTAAGGTGTTTCAGTAGTCTTCATAAAGGTTGCTCCTCTCCAAGGAAAGACACACACACACTCTCATACAGTTGGCAAGTGCAGGATTCAAACCCCTACCTAACGACTTCATGATACTAGAGGAGTATACATTAACACAACGCGCTATACACATTACTGGGAGATCTCTTTTCACCAGGTATATTTGTAGGATGATGACATCATCAGACTTGACAAAGATAAGTATACCACCTTTAAGGTGTTTTAGTAGTCTCCAAAAAGGTTACTCCTCTCCATGATACACACACACTCTCATACATTTGTCAAGAGCAGGATTCAAACCCCTACCTAACTACTTTATGATACTAGAGGAATATGCATTAACATGACACGTCATACACATTACTGAGAATTCTTTTTTCCACAGGTATATTTGTAGGATGGTGACATCATCAGACTTGACAAAGATAAGTATACAACTTTTAAGGTGGTTTAGTAGTCTCCAAAAAGGTTGCTCCTATCGAAGGAGATACACACAGACATGGCAAGTGCAGGATTCAAATCCCTACCTAACTACTTTATGATACTACAGCAGTACACATTTACACAATGCACTATACACAATACTGGGAGTTCTCCTTTCCACAGATATATTTGTAGGATGGTGTCATCATCAGACTAGACAAAGTGGGTTACATTAGGTGGGCTACCTAGAAGGAATTTATAAACACTTTGGCAATGTGATCATCAAAGGAGAGTTTACTATCTACCTGGGTCCCCAGGGCCATAATTACATTCTCCATACATACTGGATTACCAACTATGTGGTAATTTGTGTGCACTTTGTTTTATCCAAAAGGGATGACTATGCATTCTTTGGCATTCTGCTTGAGGGTATTGTTTTGACACCAGGTATCTGTCTCTGTAAGACCCTTCTGGAGGATGTCTGTGTCAGCCGTAGAGTCAATTATGGACCACAGTTAGCAGTCATCTGCAAACTTGTTCAGCCATACTCCTCCCGTGCTTGCCTGTACCTCTGAGCAGTATCTAATGAACAGATGGGGTCCCAGGGCCAAGACCTGTAGGATGCCATTTGTGACTGGTTTAGAGTCGGACATGGCACCTGCAACTCTGAACATGTGTGTTTGATCTGTGAGCCAGTTGGCCACCCATCCTGTGACATAGCTGTTAATATTCAAGCTGGTAAGCTTGTCCATGATGCCAGAGTGGAAAATGGTGTCAAAAGGCCTTAGTGAGGTCCAAGTGGGCTGTGTTTCATAGTTTCATAGTTTCATAGTATAGTACTAGGCTATCTGCCCTGGGGCATTTGTAAGCCTAGCCATAGTGATGTGGCATTTGCCACCCCATGAAATGGTACAAAAATGTACAGAATAAATTGAGAATACTGTGTCTAGTAGTGACACAATGAAGGTCCCCTTATATAACAGAATTAGTTTACTGTGCCCCTGTCTAGCAGTGACACAGATGTGACCCCTGGGGTAAACTTACGATCTCCCATCCACTCATCAAGATTTCTCTTGAAGAGAGTCAGTGAGGGGTTCTGCCTAATACAAACTGGGATCTTGTTCCAAAGCATGGGAAGCCTCTGGGTTATGAATCTATCCCTCCAGCATGTCCTATTCATACTTGTGCCGAGGTTTAAGTCTTTAGCTCTCGTGGTCCTGATGGACTTGGATTTTTTGAGGTGGATCATGTCCATCAGATCCTGATTGGACATGGCCTTGTACATCAGGCAGAGATCACCTCTGAGCAGGCGGTATGATACTGAATAGAGCTGAAGTTTCTTTAGTCTAGCAGAATAAGACATATGTTGGAGACCCTTGATCCTCTTGGTGAGGTACTTTTGTGGTCTCTCCAGCTGTTGCAAATGCCGGGTGAGGTACATACCAAATGGGGCATTGTACTCAATCATGGGTCTGATGAGGGAGGAATATAGGGGTACAATGACATCCTTGGATCTGGATGTGAATCCCTTCATGATGAGGTGTGCAAGGTAGAATGTTTTTCTAACCATTTTGGCAACGTGGGTATCAAATGAGAGGTCGCTGTTGACTTGGGTCCCCAGGTCTCTGATTACTTTTTCAGTACTCAGTGGGTTGTTGTCTATGTGATAGTTTGTGGGTACTTTGTTTTTCCCAAAGGGGATGACTATACATTTTTTGGCATTTAGTTTAAGGCCGTGACTCCGGCACCAGTTGTCCGTTTCTGTGAGGTCTTTTTGTAGGATGTGTGTGTCTGCTGGTGTATCGACTATGGCGCCTAGTTTGCAGTCATCTGCAAACTTTGTCAGCCACAGCCCTCCCGTGTTTGCTTTAACATCTGAGAAATAAATGCCGAACAAGAGGGGTCCCAGGACAGATCCCTGTGGGACACCACTTGTGACTGGCTTTGAGTCTGACATTGCTCCAGCGATTTTAACTTTATGGGTTCTGTCCTTTAGCCAGTTTGCAACCCATCTAGTGACATAAGGGTTTATATTTAAGCTGTTGAGCTTATCTATGATGCCTGAATGGGGTATTGTGTCGAAGGCCTTAGCCAAGTCCAGGTATGCTGTATGGACTGCTTTGCCCTCGTCAATGGCTCTAGTGACTGTTTCAAAAAAGTCAACTAGGTTTAAAAGGCAGGATCTGCCCTTTACAAAGCCGAACTGGGTGGGGTCAAGTGTCTGTAGGTCCCCTATGTCTCTGTTTATGAGTTCCATAATGATTCTTTCCATAGCTTTGCAGACCAGGCTGGTTAAGCTTATGGGGCAGTAGTTTCCAGGGTCTGTAGAGGCACCCCCCTTGTGGAGTGAGACCACTGTTGCTGTACGCCAGTGTTCAGATACATATCCCGAAGTAAGGCTAAGGTTAAACAGCATTTTTATGTGTGGGTTTAGCTCCTCTTGGAGTTCACATAACACACAACCCAGGATACCGTCAGGTCCCATTGATGCTGTGTTTTTGCTTTGTTTAGGGCAGTTCTCACTTGGACATCTGAGATGACAGGGAGATTACATTCAGCTGGGATAAGTATTTCTTCTTTCGGGGGTGAAGGAGGGGAGAAATTTGCACTGAACCTGTCAGCCAGAATGTTGGCAATATCTGTGGGTTCAGTGTATTTTCTATTGTTGTGAACCAACTCTGAGCATATCTGAGGGTTTCCGCCCAGGTTTCTAACATAGCTAAAGAAGGCTTTGTGGTTATCTTTAGTGTCCTTAGCGATTTTTCTCTCAAAGTTGGCCTTGGATGTTTTTATGAGAGAACGTAGTTTTTTGCTAATGTTGATCACAGATGTCTTCCCTTCATGGGATTTTGCTCTGACATGCAGTAGCTTCCTTCTTTTGCTATACAATTTGTTTATGGCTGAGGTCCACCAGACAGGACGCTTACCTTTGGTGGAGAGGGACTTGGATTTGTTTGGGATTGCATGATCCATGCATTCTCGGAGATGTCCATAGAAAGCATTTGTGAAGGATTCGGCATTGTGGGATGTGGTATCCACTGGCACAGTGGGCTTAAAGGATACCATCTCAGTCTTAAGAAGAGTGAAGTCTGCTTTTGAGAAGTTTTTCACTGTGGTCTTTTGTGTTGGGGGTGGAGGTGGGATATGTATATCCAGGGTGATTAGTTTGTGGTCAGATCTCACTAGTGAGGGGTATACTTCCGGTGTGGAGCATTTTGTCCCCATGTTTGTGATGATCAGGTCTAGTATATTATCTGCCCTAGTGGGAGAGGTGACTAATTGTTCCAGTGCATTTGAATTTATGAATTCCAGGAACCTTTGGGCTAGGGTATTAGGGCTAGAATAATGTACCCAATCTATGTTTGGGTAGTTGAAGTCTCCCAGTATGATGGTATTTTGTGATACATTCATATCCTCCAGTGTCTTCAGGAAGGCTGAGTGGAGTTCTTGAGATTGGGAGGGTGGTCTGTAACATGCTACCAGTTGTATAGCAGTTTTGCCTATGGTTAGTTGCACCTGTATGGTCTCTGATTCTTCATGTGTTGCTACTAACCTGGAGGTGTGGGTGTCCTTGATGAATATGGACACTCCCTCCTTGTGGTTCGCCGGGTTTTGGGGCGAAAAGCATGTCTGAGGTATAGCCTGGTAACGCTGGGGTGCTCTCAGGAGCCTTGAACCAGGTTTCAGTTACTGCACAGACGTCAATGTTCTCCATGCTGAGGAGAGCATCAAGTGCCTGCATCTTGAGATTTAGACTTCTGGGGTTGAGCAGCATTACCCTTAGTTTTTTTCCATTATTGTTTTCTAAGGAGGTGGGTTTGTCTTTTGAGCCTTGCCTAAAAAAGGCACTATAGGGGTGGCAAGAGCCTTAGCCAATATCCGTAAGCCCAGAGGTGACAGGTGTAAGCCATCCCTTGCGAAGCAGTGTGGCTTGTCCAACATGTCATCCCAGGCAGACAGACATTGGATCCCCTTAGAATGACACCAGTACTTGAGCCAATTGTTAAAGATGATCATCTTGTCTTTGTATTGTGGTATCATTCTTGGTGAGGGCAAGATGCTGCTCAGGGTCAGGGTCATACCAGCCTGGGCTACATATTCGGAGAGCTCCTCTATGTCTCTTTTCATGTAGTCCAGGGAGGTACGTCTCAGGTCATTCACACCAGCATGGACAATGACGGAGTCATATTTGTACTTGCTTTGGAGTGACTTGAGTGCGTGTGTTATGTGGCGGATCCTAGCTGCCGATAGACAGCTCACAGTCACCTTCTCCTTGTTCAGCCTGGTCAGCGGGACATCAGTGTGTCTGACTATAGAGTCACCTATTACTAGTGTATCAGGCAAGGTGTTTGGCCTTAAGGGCTGTGATTGGTTGACACACTGATTTATTGAAGTATGTGTTGCCTGTGTTTTGTTTTGAGGTGGTGGTCGCTTGGGTGTCTGCTTTGGAGGCCTCTGTTGTTTTGGTAAGTTTTTTATTAGAGCCTCCGAGTATGTCTTTGTGTTTTTATGTGTTTGGTTTGCAGTTATGGTAGGTCTATGTGGGACTGGGATTGTTGTGTGTGTGGTTGCCATTTCCTCCTGTCTGGTCATGCCAGCCCTGAGTTGAGAGAGTTCAGCCTCCAGTTTGGCTATATAGTTGCATCTCTCACATGTATTTGTGTTTGTTGGGAGGAGGAGAGGGTTGTCTGTGTACATGAGACAATTGTAGCATTGTCTCAAGATATCCAGATTGACCAGCTGAACTGGAGGCAGCCAGTAATCTACCACTCGACATGCTAGAACTGTATAAGGGAGTGCTGTACCTTTAAGGGAAGTGGATATTCACAGGGGTGGTAAGTAGATGTAGTGCTTTACTTAGTACGAGAGTGCTTACTTAGTAGAGAAGTACTGAGAACAAGTGCTAGGCTTATAATACAGTGAGTAGTCTGGTTATACTAAGAGTAGAGCTTCCTTAAGGGAAAATTTGAAGAGCAGACTTGGCGGAGCCAGAAAAAGTTTAACCTTGTTTAACCGGCGCTATATGCACAACCGTGCAAAGCCGTGCAAATGCGGATTTTAAACAGTGAACTACAAAAGAGCTAGAAATGGTCCAAAACAACCAATTACTAGAGCTTCTTGTGCTGAGGACACTTCCTACAGGGACAGGCAGGCTGCTCAAGGCTCCCCACTCCCACTCGTGAGCAAAAAAACTTCCCTCTATCCAAGTAAGGTAATGGACAACACAGGAACTACACCACAGCCCAGAATGCAGCAATGCCTGTAAACTGGTCTAAACTAGTCGAGGAAGGCAGGAAAACAAGGATTATTTTTTGTTTTTTTTGTTTTTTTTGGTAGAAACACACAGAAAATGCAGGAACAGTGATAAATTAGTTACACAGGCTAGCACACTTTAGTGGGCAGCCTCCACAGTTAAATTAAACAAACAAACAACAAACTTTCGATCAAATTCGACTAAAATGTAACTTTAAGTGCAGATTTTAAAATAATGCAGCAAACAATTAAAAAACAGTTCAAGCTAGTTCAAGGTAAGCTACAGAAGCTAATTCAAGTGAAAAAAAGCAAAGATACTTAAATCCAGAAAGTGGTCGCTTTTCTGAGTTCCCTGCTGCTAGGACCACTCTGCAGACCCACGAGGAGCTTGTCTGAGTAGTATAGCCAGAAAAAAGTGTGGACTACTTTCACCTCCATCTATGTCCTTGATAACTGTTTCAAAGAAGTCAACTAGGTTTAGGAGGCAGGATCTGCCTTTAACAAAGCCAAGTTGGGTAGAGTCCAGTGTCTAGAGGTTCCCAATGTCTCTGTTTATGGGTTCCATGATAACTTGCTCCATAGCTTTGCAGACCAGGCTGAGTAGGCCTATAGGGCAATAGTTTCCAGGTTCTGTTGTGGCACCCCCTTTGTGGAGCTGGATGACTGTTGCTGTATGCCATTCTTTGGGTACATAGCCTGTGGTAAGGTTGAGTCTGGACAGTGAATGTAGGTGAGGGTGTAGTTCCTTTTGGGGCTGGTGTAAGATGCAGCCTGGGACACCATCCAGTCCTATTGATGCTGTGTTCTTAGCTTTGGAGAGGGCTGTTTTTACCTGCATGTCCATGAAGTCTGGGGCTCTGCATTCTTCTGGGATGGACACAGGCCCTTTTGGGAGTGACGGGGGGGAGTTTGCACTGAACTTGTCCGCCAGGATGTGGGCAATGTCAGTTGGTTCAGTGTATTTTTTGCCATTTTGCAGTAGCTGACAGCATGTTTGAGAGTTGCCACCTAAATGTTTGGTATAGCTAACGAAGGCTTTGTGGTTGTTATTCTTACATTCCTTGGCAATTTGTCTTTAGAAATTGGCCTTGGATTATTTTATGAGTGATCATTGTTTCTTCCTAATAATGATCAGTGATGCCTTTCCTTTTGTGAAGTTTGCTCTATCATGTGTTTATTTCCTCCTTCTGTTGTATAGCTTATTTATGGGCAATGACCACCAGATTGGTTTCTTATTTTTGGAGGAGTGCGTCTTGGTTTTATTTGGGATGTCTCGATCCATGCATCCCTGTAGATGCTCATAGAATGCACTTGTAAATGATTTGGCAGATTGTATAGCATTATCCTATAGCAATGGGGCTTTGGAACTTTCCACTTTGGTCTTGGGAAGTGTGCAGTTTGCTTTTGAAAATGTCTTCACAGTGGTTTCTTTGACTGGGGTGGGGGGCGGGATGTGGATGTCCAGTGTGATTACTTTATGATCTGATATTAGCAGCGAGGGGTTTATCTCTGTTGTGGAACACTGGTACCCCATGTTGGTGATGATCAGGTCCAGTATGTTGTCACCTCTAGTGGGCGTGGTGACCAGCTGTTCCAGGGTGTTTGAGTTTTTAAACTCTAGGAAACATTGGGCAAAGGACGTTGTGCATGAGTAATTCTCCCACTCAATGTTTGGGTAGTTGTAATCTCCTCATATAATGGTGTTTGGTAGGACCTTTATATTTTCCACTGTTCTCAGGAATACTGAGTGAGGTTCCTGAGACAAGGTAGATGATCTGTAGCAGGCTACAATCTGATAAGCAGCTTTGCCCAATGTTATTTGCACTTGCATGGTCTCTAAGGCCTCATGCTGTGCCACTAACCTGAAGGTGTGGGTATCCATAAGGTAAATGGATACACCCCTTCCTTTTGTATTTCACTCTGGGTTTTGGGGCCGAAGATCAGATGGATTGTGAGTGTTTTATGTGGAGCATGTCCAACAGCACTGTGTTTGACATAGCTTTGTATGTTAGGCAGAGATCACCTCTGAGTAGGCGATATGCGAGAGAGTACAGCTGGAGCATTTTGAGACCATCTGTGTATAGCATGGATTTCAGGCTGCTAATGCTCTTTGTGAGGTATTTCTGCAGGTTTTCCAGTTGTTGTAGATGTCTTGTGAGGTACATAGCAAAAGGGGTGTTGTACTCTATTATGGATCTAGTGAGTGATGAGTAGAGGGGAACAATGTCCTCTTCTATTCTGCATGAAACACCTTTTGTGATGAGGTGTGCCACATAGAAGGATTTCCTGACTACTGTGGGGATGTGATTATCACAGGTGTGTCCACTGTCCACCTGTGACCCAAGGTCTCTTATCACACTTTCAGTGTTAAGTATACTACCGCCTATGTTGTAGTTCATGTCTACAGAGTTTTTACCAAAGGGGATGACAATGCACTTTTTGGCCTTCAGCTTGAGGCCATGGCTTTGACACCAGGCCTCTTCCTCATTGAGGCCCTTTTGTAAGATGTCCACATCTTTAATATTTACAATCATGGCTCCTAGTTTGCAGTCATCTGGAAACTTCATTAGCCACAGACCTTCCATGTTAAAGTTTACTTCAGGGAAGTAGATACAAAACAGGACAGGACCCAGGACTGAACTCTGTGGTACTGCACTCGTCACTGGTCCAAAGTCATACTTGGAGTCTACTACTTTCACAGTGTGTGTTCTGTCAGTGTGACATAGCAATGTATACCTAGTTTAGTGTGTTTATCTATAATTCCAGAGTGGGGGATGGTGTTGAAAGCCGTGGCAAGATCTACATAGGCTGTGTGAACCACCTTACCCTTGTCTACGGTTCTGGTGACTGCTCCAATGATGTCTATCAGGTTTAGGAGACATGATCTACATTTTACAAACCCAACACGGTTGTGGTCCAGAGTCTGGAGATTACCAATGTCTTTTTTTATAAGTTGTATGATGATACATTTCATGGCCTTGCAGAGCAGGCTCATCAGGCTAATGGGGCGCTAGTTCCTGGGGTCCGTGGTGTCTCCACCCTTGTGTAGTGGGATAACCGTCACTGTGCACCATTCAGCAGGCACAAAGCCTGAGATGAGGCTATAACTGAACATGGTACATTGGTGTGGTGCCTGTTCATTCTGTAGTTTGTGTAGAACACAGCCTGGGAAGTTATCTGTTCCCATGGATGCTGTGTTCCTGGCTTTGGAGAGTGTTTTTTACCTGTGCAGCTGTGATGACAGCAACTTTGCAGTCTTCCATTATAGAGATGTGCTCTTTCATGGGTGAGAGGGGGGTAAAGTTAGCACTGATCCTATCTGCCAGGATGTTGGCAATAACAGTTGGGTCTGTATATTTAGTTCTATTGAACTGTAACTCAGAGCAGATCTGAGTGTTGCCATTGAGATTCTTGACATAGCTATAGAATGCTTTGTGGTTGTCTTTAGAATCTGTGTTGATTTTGTTTTCATAACTAGCTTTGGAGGATTTTATCAGGGATCACAGCTTCTTACTGATGTTGACCATGGAGCTCCTTCACTCATGGGATTTTACCCTCCTTTGCAAAAGTTTCTTCCTTCTGTAGTGCAGTTTATTTATGGTAGGAGAACACCAGATTGGCTTCCTTTTCTTGGAGGATAGCATCTTGGTTCTGTTTGGGATAGCACGATACATGCAGTCATGTAAGTGCTTATAAAGTGCAACTGGGAAGGATTCAGTAGTCGTAACTGTATTGTCCATCTGCATGGGTGTCCTGCAGTTCAGCACTTCTGTCTTAAGAAGCATGAAGTTGGCTTTGGAGACATTTTTAACATGGTTTCCTTAATGGGGGTGTGGGTCCAGAATGTGGATATGTAGAGTAATTAACTTATGGTCAGATGGGACCAAAGAGGCGCTGACTTCAGGTGTGGAACACCGGTCACGCAGGACAAACCAAACCCCATAACCAACACAAATAACCACAAAGTGAGCTAAATGCTACTCATTGCCAGAAGTCTCAGCCTCCAGATGCACATACTTGAGGCACTTCTTATTATGGAGAATATTGATATCTATGCAGTAACAGAAACCTAGTTCAAGGCTCCAGACAGCACACCAGCACTACCAGTATACTACTCATTCTATACCTTCCAGCATCAGAACCTGAATCATAGCACATGCGGTGAGGATGTATCCATATTCATCAAGGATACCTACACCTCTCTCTACATGCTCTCTACAGGATATGTATCCATAGAATGTTGCACAGCAACGTTCTTCACACTCCACAGGGGTGGGGCCACAAAACCCCTTGGCATTCATGCTCTATGAGCCTGACAAGTGTGTTCTGCAAGGCAATGGAGCCAATCATAATGGAAGTCAACAACACAGAGATTGGGAACCTTCACACAGTTCAGCACACCCAGTTTGGCTTTGTGAAACGCAGACCACACCTCCTGAACTGGGAGGATTTCTTTGACAGTTACCCAGGATACAGATGATTGAAATGAGCTCAACCCAGCCTACCTATACCTCACTAAGGCCTTTAACACCATTCCCCAGTCAGGTATTATAGATGAACTCACCAACCTGGCCATGCATCCATACATCACAAGATGGATTGCAAACTGGCACACAGATAGATCCCACAAATTAAGAGTTGCCGGCTACATGTCAAACTCTACACCAGTAATGAATGGTGTCCCCCAGGATTCAGTCCTGGGGTCCCTCCTGTTTGGTATAGACTTCTCAAATGTACATGCCAATACAGGAGGGTTGTGGTTGACTAAGTTTGCTGGGAACTGTAAAGTGTTTGCCATAACAGAGTCCCCGGAAGACAGACATATTCTCCAGAAGGGACTCTATGAGACAGATGTGTGGTGTCAGAATCATGGCCTCAAGCTCACTGTGGAGGAATGCATAGTGATCCTCTTGGTTGAAAACAAAATACCCACAAACTACCACATAGGTGTTACCCCCTTAAAATGACAAGGTGATAAGGGATCTGGGAACACAAGTAGATAGTCATGTTTCCTTTGACAACCATGTTGCCAAAGTGATTGGGAGATCCTATGTGGCCCACCTAATCAACAAAGGGTTTGCATCAGGATCCAAAGAGGTAGTGTTGGCACTCTACTCTTACATCATCAGACCCATCATTGAGTACAGTGCACCATTTTGGATGCACTCGACTTAGCATATCCAGCAGCTGTAAAGACCATATAGGTACCTCACCAAGAGGATTACTGGCCTCAAACAGTTGTGTTATGCAACACAACTGGTAAAACTAAATCTGTTCTTCATTGCGTACCGCCTACTCAGAGACACACCCTGCCTAACATACAGAGCCATGTCCAACACATAACTGTTGAACATGCTCCATCTACATATAACAACACTGAGTCCCCTACACATTCCAGGGATATGAACCTCATCAGAACGATGAATACAACATGCTGGTGGGATACAGTACCATCCCACATACTTGCCTTACTGTGGAACAGAGTCCCAATGTACATGAGACAGAACCCCTCACTGACACTCTTCAATTGGAACCTTGATGAGTGGATGGGAAACAGACAATTCATGCCAGGCATCACATCAGCAGCCCCACTAGAAAGAGGCTTAGGGTACTAAGTATTAGAACTAGGCCTTGGGAGACTACCCAATGGTGTGGTGAAAGCTGCACAACTTGTGTAGGCTGATATATGCCTTTGTGGAGATAGTCTACTACATACCTATGAACCTATGTGACAGGTACATGTCTACAGATAGTAGATGTGTACTTCATTGTACAGTCATGTTGTACAGCAGGCACATGGACCACATACACTGTAATGCTTACAGATACTGGTGGCTGTTTTGTACAGTGGGAGAGATGTGCACCTCATGTCTTTCGTGCCATTGGGATGTGTGTTGGGTGGGGCAGTCCTGGATGGCTCCCTGTCATGGTCACCCTCTTACACACATCTCTGCCCATCCATCTTTGGATTATTATACTGTGTTCCCCCTACATATATATATATATATAAATAAATATATAGGTACATAGGTAGGTAATAGGCTATCTGCCTGAAGGCATATATTAGTATGGCCAGAGTGTGCAGCTATCACCACCCATGGAGTTAGTTCCCTAGGCATCTGTGTAGTAGAGCTGATGAAGTGATCCATGGTGTGACAGTTCAGTTTCACATACACTGATCAAGGCTCCTCTGGAAGAGTGTCAGTGAGGGACTTGGCTTAATGTTGGTTTTGAGCCTGTTCCAAAGCAAGGGAAGTCTGTAAGTTAGTAATGTATCCCTCCAACATGTTCTATTTAATGTTATGATGATGATATCCCTAGAGCATGTGGTACAGTGAGCTTGGGTTTACTTCAGATAGCGCATGTACATCAGTTCTGCATTGGACATGGACCTGTCTGTTGGGCAGAGATCTCCTGAGTAGACAGTATGCAACAGAGTACAGATTGAGTTAAATTCATTCTTGTTGCATGGGGCAACTGTTTGAGGCCAGTAATCCTCTTGTTGAGGTACTTCAGTGGTCTTTCCAGCTGCTGAAGGTGCCTAGTCAGATTCATCTCAAGTGTGTTGTGGTACTCTCTGATGGGTCTGATGACTGATGAGTAGAGGGAACCTCCTTTGACCTACATGCAAAGACTTTGGCAGTTTGTGGGAACACATAGCATGATTTTCTGACCACTTTGTGAATGTGTTTCTGGAAGTAGAGATGACTATCCACATGTATCCATAGATCCCTTATTATCACGGCCATATTTAGGGTGTTGGCACCTATGTGGTATTTGTATGACTGTAGCTCAGGGCCATAATTTTGACACCACATCTGTCTGACTGAGACCCTTTTTAAGGATGTCTCTGTTGTCCCAAACATTGATTATGACAACTTTTTTGCAGTCATCTACAAACTTTGCTAAACATAGCCCTCGTGTGTTTGACTGTATTTCTGAAAAGTATACACCAGACAGGAGGGGTCCCAGGACTGAGCCATGGGGGACAGCAGTTGTTACCAGCTTGAACAGGAGACCACAATTCTTACCTTGTGGGATTTATCTGTGCCCCAGTTGGCAATCCATCAGATGACATACATATTTATGCACAGGTTGTTGATTTTGTGGATACGACATGTTTCTGGGATGTTGGAAAAGGGCTTTTCAAGGTCTATGTGGGATGTGCGTAGCTCATTTCATTCATGTATGTCCTGGGTGACTGCCTTGAAAACAGTCTAGCAGGTTTGGGAACCATGATCTGCCCCTGACCAAACCAAAATTGGTAGGGTTGGGTGTTTGTAGGCTCCCAATAGCTCTGTTTATGAGTTCCATGACCTTGCACATCAGGCTTAATAGGCTTATAAGACAATAGTTACCATGGTATGTTGTGCACCAACACTTGTGGAGTGTGCCAAACGTTGCTGTAACACATTCAACAGTTTCATATCCTGTACAAAGGGTGAGTCTCAACAGACTGTTCAGGTGCAGGGTCTGTTTGTTTTGGAGTTCACATATGACACAGCTAGGGAAACCATGTCATCCCATAGACACCGTGTTTTTAGGTTTGGAAAGTGCTGTTTAACCATTGTATATGTGATTTCTGGGTTTTCACAATATCCATGTATGATAATGGGCCCTTTTGTCAGTGAGAGGGGGTAAATATGTATGAACCTGTCTGACAAGATGTTGGCAATGTCAGTCATGTACATGTATTCATTTACAGTTTGCACTGACTCAGAACATATATGAGTTTACATTGATATTTATGACATAGCGAAAGAAAGCTTCATGGTTCTCTATGGACTCTGACAATATTTTTGCCAGAACATGGATTGGATAATGTTAGGAGTGCTCATTGTTTATTGATGATACTGATCGGAGATTTATTGATCTTCTTTGAATTTTCACTTTCTTTGAACAACTTAAGTACTTGTAGCACATAGTTTGATTATGACAGGAGTCCAATATATTATATGGGTCTGTTTTCATATAACTGTGTGTGCAAGGCAGGATTGGTGAATAGTGACAAGTTTCTGGGGTAAGAACTGCAACTGCCAGATATGTGTGGCCCACTGCTGTACTCAGACATGGCCTAAGTGTGTGAGCATGCCTAGTATGACCTTTCAGTATGTTGTTGACTGACATTTGCTTTGTTTATTTAATTGTGTGAGCATGCCCAGTATGACCTTTCAGTATGTTGCTGACTGAAATTTGCTAAATTTGTTGGTGTGTGAGCATGCCCAGTTATAGACATATATACTATATGTGTGTGAAAAATCAAGTTGTTTTTTACTTCAGGGCTCACCTTTGTGTTGTACATCGACAGGAAGCATGCTGTGCCTGCAGGGCTTCCATGAGTCACTTTGCATAGACTTATCAACATTTCTACATACAGGGGGGGCAGCTATTATTTGTACCTTTCTACCCGGGGGCACACCTGATTGTTACTGTGGGTGTACATAGGATGAGGGGTTCACCTGACACTTATACATTTGCTAGGCCTGCACTGCTATGTCAGGTACTCCATTTCAGTCTGTACTGTTGCCTATCGTACTGGCTTGAGGCATACTACTGTACTACAGATCTTAGCTTCCAGTTTCACATATATTAGTTTGTGACTTCATAGCCTACCCAACCCACATCACACTGCCTGGTCTGCTGTTATCTGTCTGCATAGGCCTGGGCGGAAGTTCAGAGGGCATGATACAGCATTTGTTTGTGTTTGCGTTAGTCTACAATTGTCCTGCTGTGTCTGTGCCAGTGAAATGCTGTCATGGCTTAGTGGTTCAGTACTGTGACTATAGTGCACAGTATCCTGAGTTTGAGCCCTGTCACTGCTTTTTATTTTCCTGCTGGGCAGACCTGACTGGTTAAGGAACAGTAAAGCAGGTGTGAGCGTGTTTACCCGACTTTGCCTGACTTTGCCCAACATTGCCCAACATTGCCCAACGTTGCCCAACGTTGCCCAACGTTGCGCTAGTTTGCACGGTGCGCAGCTCCATGCAATTGTGCTTAAATATGCTAAACAGTGGTGAACTGTGCTTAGCACTGCTTTATATTGCTTAAAATAGGGCAATCATGCCTCAGGTGGTGCTGCAGGGCTTTCTATGTCAGATGCACATAGTACACTCCCTATACATGTTTGAAAACAGGTAGTGTCAAGTTAGGCATCCTTTTTATTGTATGTGCTAGTCAGAGAGAGGTGTCATTTCCAGGGTTCCTACTGAGTCAGTGTGTGTGCTATGGGTTGCCTCTTTGCCAAGGCCAAGGCATACTGGGCACGCTTCCTTCTGCCTACTGGGACAGGCTCAGGTTGTTCCTCCTCTGAGTCACGCTGTGCCTGTGCAGGCCTTGGCAATGGTGGGGGGCTATTTGGCCCTGACCCATGCTGTTCCTGCTGCAGCTGTTTTCACAGGATCATATTGTGTAGCATGGCACATACCATGACAATTTGGGTAAATGTAGTTGGTGAGTACTGCAAGGCTCCACCAGATGTGTCCAGGCACCGGAACCATGACACGAGCATCCCAAACACACGCTCGATTATGTTTCTAGTTTGTGCGAGTGCCTTATTATGGAGTTCTTGTTTGGGTGTGTGTGCATTTCTGATTGGTGTCATCAGCCACGGCTCCAGTGCATATCCAGCATCCCCCACTAGGTGACCATCAGAGATGTCCCCATTGGCAAATCTCTGGTACAGCTGCGTCAGATGCCAGATGTGGGAATGGTGATAGCTTCCAGGGCAGCCAGCACACACATTCATTATTATGCCCTGGGCATCGCACATGACCTGGCAGTTGATGGAGGGGAAGCCCTTGCAGTTGAAGTAGACCCTACCCCGCTCACCGGGTGGTGCTTTGATGTGTATGTGCGTGCAGTCTATTGCACCCACTACCTCAGGGTATTCTGCTATTTGGTGGAAAAGACACATATTGCTGGCCAATGCCTCACGGGAATTGTGGAAATATACATGCTCACCGACATGTGCTGACATGGCATCCAGGAAATGGTGCAGTATCCTGGATGCTGATGCCTGTGAGACCCCCATCATATCACCAGTTGGTCTCTGGAAGGTACCTGTAGCTAGTATTCGTAGGCCAACACATACCTTGGTATCCATTGGGATGGGTTCCTCTTTGTTGGTTCTGTGTGTGAGGCGTGGCCAGCACAGCTCAACAATTTGCTGCAGGAGGTCTCTGTCCACTCTATAGCGCTCCACTATCTCCAGCTTATGTAGCGCCTGGTAGGTTACCCTGGGTCTGTACACTCTTCTCTGTCTCCTCACTGTGGGTTGCGCAGCAGCATTCGCAATATCACCACCCTCAGCATCTTGCACATGTTGGCTTATGATAGCAATAGCAGCCCCTAACATTTTGTCTGACTTAAGCTTTTTAAGTTTTCACTCTTTGTATACTGCAGTGTTGCAGAGTTCTTGAGAAAAAACATGGGGGAATGGTGTTTGCAGAGTATAAAGTGCTGGGCTGGGCTAGTCTACTGCCTGTGTAATTGGCTGATTCTGATATATTTCACCTGGCAGCTCTGCTAGTTCTCCTTGGTTAACTTCCTACCACTTCTTTTCCTTCCTTTTCCCTTTCTGTTTCCACAAGGGGCAGCACCGCGCAAACACGTGCATACGAGCGCACACATGCGCACACAGGCTTACACAGGCTTAGACGGGTGCACACTCATGCACACAGGCTTACACAGGCTTACAGGCGCGCACACGCGTGCACATGGTGTAAGCACGTTTGCAAGAAATTTCAGATATATCCACGGCGTACACCTTTGGTTTCTGGGTTTCAGCTAGGACAACGCCTCTTGCAATCCTGAGCAACTCATGGCAAACACAAGCCACTCTGCTCCAATAAGCTTACAGTCTTTCAGACATACCCCCTCATGATGTCACCTATATTCTACTCTACTACTCCCCTACTCCTACACTTACACTCTAGGGACATGGCTCACATACCAGGGAAAATTGGGATTCACTATCCTTATCCTCATTTGCATAGGTTTGCCTACTAATGCTTGGTTACATCTCTCAAACTGAGCTTCCCCCCTTAGCAACCACTACTCAGTAGCCATGTTGTCTTCAGCCTGCCATTCACCTGCATGGCAGAATAATCTTTTTATTAAACATGCCTATTTTTGGCTATTTTTAATTATTTTCTGTTTTTTAAAGCGCCGCACGTTTGCACGGCACTGCGCTATGCTTAAACATCGGAGATCGGGGAAAAAAATAAAAATTAATTTTTATTAATTTTCAACCTATAAAAATGCCAATGGCCTTATATTTGGCCATTGGCATGCATCCTCAACTGGATGCATCCTTTATTTGGAGCTGTCATAGCTCCGTTTAACTATTTGCAGAACGGTACTCTGTTACCAATGGAGTACATTTCTGCAAATAACACTACTTTTCCACGGACAGGTTAGTGTTTCCTGGATCGCAAATTTACCTCATTTGCATAGCTTTCAGCAGCAAATGAGGTAATTTGCATAACATAACACTGTCCGTGCAAGAGTAGCTTTAGAAGCTCTCATGCATGCCCCTGTCGGCTGTTGCTGGATCGCTCGGCATTCATATTGGCTGTCTGCTGTCTTACACTACTCTTAGACTCCGTGCAAGCCTTCGTAAATCCGGCCCATTATAACTTACAATTTAGCAGCTCTTAATTTTAATAAGGGAGGTATGGAAATATTCTCATTCAAGCCTGGCAATATATTTGCTTGTAAAGTCACTTGTCACCATAGCTCACTGTACTCAATACTTTCTTCCCACAACCCCCCTCTTACATCCTTCTTAACCCTTTCTAGAAAAAATAAGTAACGGGCATTTGTACAGATTTGTTGGTGTTTGTATAAAGCATTTGGTCTTTTTTTTAGTGTGGATGTCATAATAATGCTCATATATACTTTTCTTAAGTTTCCTTTCAGTTTTTCCACCGTAAAAAACGGATCATATCTGACAAACTGCTAAATATATTACACCACTAGAATCACAGTTGTCAAATTCTTTTCCTTTCATTACCAAATCCCTCCCTTCTACAACTATGTTTTCCTTATTATATACATATATACGTTGTGAATAGTGTCCACATTTGTATGTTCCATTCCTTCTCATACATTTTTTCTCTTGGCCATAATCATTTTCTGTTAATTTCTTTAGGTTGTAGGAATTTTTGTAGACAATTTTAAGTTGTCTTTAGATATTTTGTCTTAATCTGTAAAACTTGTAAATCATTTCCATTCAGTTAACATGACTTTTCTTATCATATTGGCACTGGCATTATATTCCAAAACCAATGCCTTTCCAAAATGTTCTTCTTCATGTTGTTTGTTTCTATCATTTTCAAGGTTGACACCTAGAATGGGTTTAAACCTATCCTTTCTCCCATCCCATACTTCCTTCTTAGTTTTTTCAATCATAAACTCAGGATATTTCCTGGCCCTAAACATTGTCTCTAAGGTCTGCACCTCCTTTTCAAAATCTTTATCAAGTGAGGTCATCCTGCATGATCTGACAAACTGACCCTTCATTATATTCTTTTTGTAATGCCAAGGATGTGCACTGTTAAAGTGCAGGTATGAATTTGAAAATGTACTTTTTCTATATACCTTAGAGTTGAATTTTTTATTTTCTTTATATATCTCCACATCCAAATATTGTAGTCTTTCTTGGGAGACTTTGTGTGTGAATTGTAAAAAGGAGGTACTGCTGTTTAAAAAACTAAACATTCTTGTACTTTATCATCCGGTCCAACTCATAAAATACATATATCATCTAAAAAACTTTTATATATAGGCCAACATTCCTTATAAATGGATTTTAAAACAACCTCTTCTTCCCATCTAGCAAGGATTAAGTTCACGTAGGTAGGGGCATATGCTGCCCCCATCGCTATTCCTTTTATTTGGTGGTAAAATTTGCCTTTAAAATGTATAAAATTATATTTTAAAACTAATTCCATCAACTGTAAGCATGTCAAAAAGTCATTATGTGTCAGGTCTTTTTCGTTAAAAATAATGTCCTCTAAATAATTTAATACCATTACCATTAAACTCAGTATTCTGAGTGGACTCAGAAACCGAGTTTATTTCAATGTTTTCAAAAGAAACACTTTTTTTCAATGCAGCAATGTCTACTGAAGACGCCAAAGAATCCCGTGTCCCTCTGAAACCAAAAGTCAGCTTGCCCCTAGTTCTAGCCCTCTCAAAATGTTGGGAACGCCTCAAACCATAGATCGCACCGCTACGAAAGTCATTTACATTGCGGAAAAACGTATTCTTCTTTCTCTCCAACACAACTCATTTATTTTCATCCAATTTGCCACTTAAATCACACATTTTCTTAGAAAAAAATGTCAACAGGCACACACTTTCACACAGGGGTCTTAATTTAGAAGAAAATTTAGTATATTAAGTGAAAAGTTAATTTGTTGCATAATGTTGGCTTCACTGTATGTTTCTGTCTGTTTTGCATGATTTTGTAAAAGGTGCAGTTTTGATTGTTTGAAAAAGTAATAATTTAAAATATTAGTTAAATAGTTATTTAAGGGTAGTAAGTTTATATGAAATGTTAATGCTTTTTTTAAGTTTAAAACCTTTGGATTATGCAAATAATTGAAATGAATTGAATGTAATTAAATGCAATTTATTTTATTTATTTTACATTTGTTGACCGGGCTAGTCTAACTGGATATATGTCCATTTTCAGTAGAGGCCCGGGGAGAAAAGCTTCAAGTTTTAATACATAGTAAAAAATCAGTCTGCATAAAAGTTAAGACAGTCAAATCAGTAAAGCAGAAAAAAAAACTAAAAAACTAAAAAAGATAAAATATGTACATTTTTTTTTTTTTTTGAGATGAGTAGAAGAACAATATTTTCAAGGTAGCTTAGAATAAAAGAAAGGATAAAGCGAGAAAGAGGTGGGGTAAATATAGGAAAGGTATCGGAGATATAATAGGATGAGTAGAGGATTAGATTATTTTCATAGGGCTAAAAAGTTACTTTTATGAAGGGGAGGCAAAACATACACCTAAGAAGAGAGGAAAGAAAGGAAGCTTTTGAGTACTTGTTCAAAGGGTAAGTTTCTTGTCTTAAAGAGTAGCTGTGGAACTTTAGAAAACATTTATTGGGTTATTGGTTAGAGAAAGGGGGGGAGGAAAGGGAGTTAGGAGACAGAAGAGCAAGCTAGTCAAGGTTAATACAGGGGTAGAGCCATTTTTATTAAGGTACAATTTGAGATTCTTCTTGAAAATAGGAAGAGAAGTCAGGGTTGTAATATCAGCGGGTAATGTGTTCCAGTGTTTCCCAACTGAGTTGGAGAATAAGCCATCTCCTGCAGAGTTATTAGGTGTAGTAATGTTGATCAGAAGTTTGTTAGAGGAGCGTAGATGTTTCAGGTTATAATAAGGGGTAATGAGGCTGGTGAGTATTGGAGTTTTGGTGGGTTGGTACAGGGTTTTGTGAGCTATTAGTAGTTGTTGAAGTTTAATCTGATTAGGAAGTTCGAGCCAGCCAAGTTGTCTTAGATTAATGCAGTGGTGGGTTCTAAAAGGAGATCCGGTAGCAAATCTAGCAATGTTGTTGTAGGATGTAACTAGTTTATTAAGTTTTTTTTTTGACAAGTTGGTATAAATAAGACATGCATAGAGTAAAGTAGAGATTAGTTGGGTCCTGGCTAGGGTAATTCTAGTAGCTGGGATAAGAAATGATTTAATTCTATATAAGGTTCCTATTTTTTTGTTTACACTTTTTATAGTAGAGTTAATGTGATTCTCAAAATTGAGTTTATTATCTATTGTAATTCCTAGAAGTTTTGTGGTGGTTTCAGGGGAAATACTAGTATTGTTGTTTGAAGTGATCGAGAAATGTAGGGGATCTGGTTACGTGTTGGGGAGAATAGTAGAAGTTTTGTTTTCTTAGGGTTGAGTAGGAGGCAGCGTTGGGAAAACCAATGTTCAACTGTGTTAAAGGCTTTTTGTGTAAGAGACTGAAGTTCAGCATAAGAGGTAGTTGTGCAGATAATAGTGGAGTCATCTGCATATTGTATACAGTTAGAAAAAGGGATAGCTGATTGAAGGTCATTGATAAAGATGGAAAAAAGAAGTGGACCTAAGATAGAGCCTTGTGGAACACCTAGGGAAATAGGAAGGTGGTCAGATATTGAGTTTTTCCAGACTACTGCTTGTTGATGGTTTTCGAGGTAAGATTGAAACCAAGTTAAGCAGTTAGGATCCAGTGATAGATAATTGAGAATGAGGAGGAGCATTTTGTGATTTACCATGTCAAAAGCTTTAGATAGGTGAATGAATAGTGCAGAAGAAAGATTGTTTAAGTTGCGGTTTGTGTTGATGGTGCTTGTGAAGGAGAGCAGAGCAGTGGTGGTACTGTGGGAAGGTCTGAAGCCATGTTGACAGCTAGCAAATAGGTTGTTTTGGAGAAGATGATTTAGGAGTTGTTTATGGATACATTTTTCTATGATTTTTGGCAATAGGAGATAATAAAGCAATGAGACGATAGTTAGATAGATCAATAGAGTTTCCTCCTTTGTGTAGTAGGACGATGTGGGATATTTTCCAGATATCAGGGACAGTTCCTTCATTGATGGATCTATTTATCAAAATAGAGATAGGATAAGCTACAGCTTTGGCTCCTATTTGCAGAAACTCAGCAGGGAGTTTGTCTTCAGAGGGTGAGGAGGGTTTTAGTTTTTGAAGTAGTGAAGAAATATATGATGTAGGGATTGGATGGAAGTGAAATGAGGGTGGTGTATTAACAGAGAAGGAGTGTAGATTTGAGGTGTCAGGAGATAGGTGACTAGCCAGGTTTTGTATAGTATTTGGGAAGTAGGAATTAAAGGAATTAGCTATTTGTATAGGGTTATTGGGGTTAGAGTCCTGTGGGTTGGGTGTGATTGATTGGCCTGGGGATAGTAGCTTATTAATGGTGGACCAAATTTTTTTAGGTTCCTTATTGGATATTTGTTGTAGATGAAGGTAGTAGTTCTGTTTATCAGATAGTATGGCTTTTTTTGTTTTGTTCCTACATTCACGAAAGGTTTGATGGTCAGCTTGTTTTTTGGAAGTACGGCATTTTGCCCAGTTTTTGTTTTTGGTTATAATAAGTTGCCTAGTATTGTTGCTTATCCAGGGGGTGGGTTTGGTTTTGATTCTAATCTTGCGTATGGGTGCATGCTGATCTAAAATAGATAAGAATGTAGAGGTGAAGTATTGTACAGCATCATTGAGAGGTAGTGACTTTAGAGGAGTCCAGTTACAGTGATGTTGTGTGAGAAAGAGTTCTGAGTTAAATTTTTTTTTTGAGCGTAATGTACGGAAAGAGGTAGGAAAAGTGATGCTAGATTTTTTTCTTATAATATAAGTTAACATGTGGTCACTTAGATCATCTGGTAGGGTGCCTGAAGAGTAGGTTTGTTGGGGAGTATTAGTAAGTATACAGTCCAAAATGGAGTCTTTATTGTTACTTTTGCTGGTTCTGGTCGGGCCTGAGATAAGTTGAGAGAAGCCATGGAGATTAATATGGGAAGTGGGGTTTGACTGGTTGCAATGATTCCAATCAATATTTAGGTCACCAAGTATTATTGTTTCTTGTGGGACAGTGGATGCAAGCCAGTTGAGAATGTTCTTGAGGGTGTTAATATTATTTCCTGGGGGGAGATATGTACAAATAATATAGATGGCTTTACTTTGGTTTATTTGAAGTTTAGAGCATATAAGTTCAGCATTATTGTTTATGGGGAGGTTCAAGTTAATGGTGCTGATTTGTAGATGAGTTTTGTAAAGAAGAGCAACACCTCCTCCCTTTTTTGTTGTGCGGTCTAGTCTAATTATATTATAGCCTGGTGGGGTAATTTCACAGTCTTTAATAATGGGTTTTAGACATGTTTCAGATAGGCATAGGATGTCACATTGGTTGACATCAAGGAGTGCATGTAGTTGTGCAATTTTGTTGCAAATACTACGTATATTCGGATGAGCTATGGTTAGAGAGTTGATAGATCTGGTTGCAGGTATGTCATTGACAGGGTTGTTATTGTTTTCAGTAGTTAAGGTCTGGGTGTGATGTGGGCCAGGGTTTGGATGAATATCTCCATCTAAAAGTATGTTGTGCAGTGTATGATGTTTGGGTTTAGGGTTTAAGACAAAGTAGTAGGCAAGTTTTTTTGTTTTCAGGTTATAAAATTTTATATGAGTTAGTCTGTGATATTTAGCTGGGGAATAATTGGAAGTGTAGATGGAATTTTGGAATGTAACAGGAGATGGTGAGATAGGAGATGAGGTTTGAAAAGAGGGAAGTAAAGAGAAGGAGTGTATGGGTTGTTCATAGTAGGTTAGGAAATAGGATGTAATAAGAGGAGTTAAGAGTAAAAGGAGGAATAAAGATTGGTTTTGAGATGGATACAATGTTATTTTCATTGTTGGGATGTGAGGTAAAAGATAGAGAATGAAGAATAGATAGAGTTTGAGAAGTATAGTAAGTTGTAGTGAGTTAAAGGTGGATGATAGTGTTGTAATTGAAAGGTGAGGTGAGATGAAGGGAAGGGGTGTTGTAATTGTGGTTATGTAATTAGTGAGTTAAAGGTGGATGGTAGTGTTGTAATTGAAAGATGAGGTGAGATAAAGGGGAGGGGTGTTGTAATTGTGGTTGTGTAATTGGTGTCAATTGAGTAGGGGTGTGGTTTGTGGTGTTATAAAAGTAGGACCACTGGGGGTGGGTGGGAATTGGGGGTAGGGTAGGGGAGTGGAGTGAGCCCGAAGGGCGAACGGAGCGGGCAGAGATAATAGAGCAGAATGTGGAGGAAGACAATCAGCAAAGTGAGAGAAACACAACAGGTAAGTCTGGTGGTTAGAAAAAGGTGGACAGAATGCAGAGGTAGGAAGGAAGAGAGTCAGGATACAAGACTGATAGTTGCTGATAGCAGAGTGCCTGGGGAAAAGAAGAAAGGTGGAGGATAAGTGCAAGAAGAGACTGAGAACTGAGTGACTGGGGGTTTGTTTCAGGAAGTTTACAAAAGTGGGGTAGGAAATAACAGGGCAGAGGCTAGTAATAAGGATAGGTTACCAAAACGAGGTAGGAGATTACAGCTCAGGAAAATGTTACTTTATAGAGTTAATTTGTATAGCGCCACCTGGTGGCCATTCTTGGTAGGGCAATGGTTTTGTCTTAGAGGAGATGGGGACGAGGAAGGGAAGTGGGAAAGGGTAAGTAATGTGAGGGGTAAGACTATGGAAGATAAGTAGAAAACAGTGGGGGGTGGGTAAGGCTGCTGGCTAGCCTGCCTGTTTAGTTGGCCAAAACTAGATAATTTAAGAACTTTATATAGAAGAATTTAAATTACATGTACTAGATAATTTAAGAACTTTATATAGAAGAATTTAAATTTCATGTAGTTACATAGAGTCAGTACTGATACATACTTTCAATGCCTTTTATAGGTCAAACTTTTCTGGGAGATGTTAGGGGTTTTCTTAGGTGCCTTAGTGTTCCGAGGTTTCCAGAAGGGTGCAGGTAGGTAAATTGTTGCAGGGACAAAACTGGAACACAGTGTTTCAATGCCTTTTATTGGTCAAACTTTTCTGGGAGATGTTAGGGGTTTTCTTAGGTGCCTTAGTGTTCCGAGGTATCCAGAAGGGTGCAGGTAGGTAAATTGTTGCAGGGACAAAACTGGAACACAGTATTTCAATGCCTTTTATAGGTCAAACTTTTCTGGGAGATGTTAGGGGTTTTCTTAGGTGTCTTAGTGTTCCGAGGTTTCCAGAAGGGTGCAGGTAGGTAAATTGTTGCAGGGACAAAACTGGAACACCGTGTGAATCCAGCAACAGGAGCAGGACGCACAGCAGCCAGGTGAGGGGAGGTAGAAAAAAGAATTAACAGAATGGTTTAAAGTTTTTGAAACATATTTAAGATGGCTATATTCTTGATTAGTTATCCGTTGAAGGTGAACAGCCGAGGTACCAGACCTGTGTATTAAAGGGAATACTTCAGCTTTATTCTGCTCCAGTGGTGTTTTTCTTTGAATGAGAATATTTCCATAGCTCCCTTATCAAAATAAGAGCTGCTAAATTGTAAATTATAATGTATTTTCATAAGAGATTCTAAGTCTACATGGTTTTACAAGTGTACTTTTAAACACCCTCCCTATGATTGAGTTAATTTAATATAGATAAAATATTTTTAAGAAAAGGGGAATATGAGTTGTCTATCTTTTGAAATGTGTCTGTAGTACTAGCTTTCAGCCACAAGATGGAGTATCAAGACTATGAATAAAATGCCCAATGACTAAATATGAGTTTAGGTTATTAATAAGTATCATTTTATAAGGAAAGGGAATTTTTCTTTTTACAATTATTTAAGGTTTTTACCCTGCTAAAAGTGTTTTTTTATCTATATATTTATTTGTATTTAAATAAATGAAGCTTATATATTTGCTAATTTTATCAAGTTTTTAAAGAAGGGTTTTAAAACTTTGATTTGCTTTGTTTAATTGTTTAATTGATTGTTAAATGTGTTAATGTAGGATGATATATAAGTGCACTTTATGTTTTCAGTCCGCATCTAATGAAGTTTGTGATGCAAGAAAACATATTGTATTCGTGAAGTGTTAATATGCTTGTGGAACATCTGTTTTCGTTGAAAAAACACCCTTTACTATCATTTGGCTGGTGGTCTTCACATCCCTTGGCACTTTTTGCAGTGTTTGATAAGTCCCAACATCAATCATCTTCATCTGACTACCTGGATGATATGTTCTTAATACCTTTTAGGCTCCTCTTTTCTGAGGACATAGATATATAGAGAGAAGAAAGTCTGCTACTAGAAAATCGTATATTAACAAATGGAAAAGGTTTTCTAGTTGGTGCCAGCAACATAACCAGCACCCATTCAGGACTAGTTGTTTTCTGGCTTTACAATATTTGCATGAGTTACCATCATGAGGCCTTTCTTATTCCTCTATCAACGTTCATTTATCAATCATTTTAACATCTCTCTGCCCATGGATCTTCCTCTTTCAAGGCAGTCACATGTCAAAATGTTCTTAAAACGGGGTTTGCATAACAGGTCTCCAAGTAAAGTGGTGGCCCCACTTTGGGATCTTAATTTTGTGTTAGAGAATCTAATGCTCAATTTGAACCAGCTAATCTTTCTGAGTTGAGGTTCTTAACATGTAAAACAGTTTTGTTGATTGCTCTGACCTCTGCAAGAAGGGTATCTGAGTTGCAATCTCTTATAGTAAGTCAACCCTACCTCATTTTCCACAAGGACAGTGTTTCTTTGAAAACTAATCCGTCTTTTATGGCTAAAGTGGTATCCACATTTACTTTAAGTCAAACTATCCATCTTCCTGTTTTCTTTCCCGAACCTAAAAATGAAGGAGAAAGGATACTCCATACCTTGGATGTCCACAGACTACTCAGATACTATCTTGACAGAGCTAAATCTTTCAGCTCATCAAATGAATTGTTCATTTCTTGTGAAGGTAAGAAGAAAGGACAGCCAGTATCAGAACAGACTATTTCCAAATGGTTGTCTAAGAATATTACCTTTTGTACCTCACCCTGGCAAAACTATTCCAGGCAGGGTCTAGGCCCCCCTCTATAAGGACCCTGGCTTCTACTATGGCTTTTTGGAAAGGGTTGGATTCTAGAAATATCCTAGAAACTGCTACTTGGCCCTCTGCACATACTTTTACAAAGCACTTTAAAAAGGGGTTCCCTTATTAAGTCTAGCTCATGCTTTGCTAGGACCATTTTCTAGGGGCCCCTGCACCCTTCTACTGCAGCAATGATCAATACGAATAACATAATACAATTCGCAAGCTCAGCTTACCATAACAGTGGATGTTCTAATGATCAGTGATGCAGTAGCCACTCCCTTCCTCCCTTCAGCCCCCTTATTTTTTGCTGTGTTTTTTATAGCAGGGTGCAGGCATTTGTTTTGTATTATTCCTTTCAGGGCTTGGCCTCCCTCTGTCTACTGGTAGGAAATCTCTGAAGGGATTCATGCCCAGACTTGTCTTTTAGTCACTCAACTCGAGCTGTTTGACAGTTATGTGGAAGGTGTCCTGAAGTTTTAGAAGCTGGCCATATGTTATACTCCTGGCAGGATATAACCCATATAGCTGAGGCAGCAATCATTCAAACATCTAAATGATGGTAATCTCAGCTTATACAACTGTACTTTACTCCTCTATTCTAATAAAAGCAAATCTGTGCATCTGGACCTCCTTGACAATTATTGCCTGGTAACCTTTATTTTATAGATAACATCACTGAGAAGGTATCGTATGTGCAAATGTACTTTTATCTTAAATTTCATTATCTCTTTGGCCCATAAAAGCTTGGCTTTTGATATAACTACAGTACTGAGACAGCCCTAAGGTGGGTTGCTAGTGACCCTCTTGTGTCTTGGTCCTCCTTGATTTTTCATCTGCCTTCTAGAGTGTGGTGTACAACAATACTCAACCTTGGTTCCATTGTTTTTCACAATTTATATATTCGTATTTATGAAAGTCATCAAAAGGACAAGTGTATCTTATTCCTCATAGGCTAAAGAAAATTAGCTTAACCTCTGCTTTACTCAGGAATCTGTGCCAGACTTTGCCAAGCTTGAAGACTGCTTGCATCAGTTCTTTAATTGATGACATAAAATGTATTAAAATCAATAAAAATAAAGCATTCTTCTCTTTTTCTTTAATATAATATACTGGTAAGATAGACTAGAATTTGAATCTCAAGTCCTTGATGTAGGTGAACCTTGACAATAGACCGACATTGAACAACCAGGTGCCTGTTGCCATTAGGACTTCCTATTTTCATCTAAAGAATGTCTCCCATATCTGGAACTTTATTCTGTCATTGGGCTTCGCTACAGAGATTCGTGCACTGCTGTTGTGAAGACTGAATTACTTCAATGCCCCTTATCTTTGGCTTATCTTAGGCTAATGGATGAAGATCTTGCATGCTTGCAGAGATTGCAGAACTCATTGATGAGGTTGGTGGCTGTGAATTCTCATACTAGTTGCTAGTCAGTGGCAGGCTTGTATGAAAGACTCTTTAAAATATTCCTTATTTAATGCAAGGTCATATACAGCTTATCTGAGAAAGCTTAGTTACTTATGTCCCTCCTGGCTCCATCAGGATAGGGGCTGCTGGCTATTCTAGAAGCCCATTTGGATAAGTCTGGTAGGGTAGCTAACTTACCTTTTCTGGGTGTGCAGGTTTGCAATACTAAAGCCTTAATGTCTCTTTTATGCTATCCCAGCCATTTTATTTTTACTGTTCCTCGTTTTCATGCTTTTTTTCAAGATTTTCTTTTTTGATTCCTTCTATTTATCGTCAATGAATGCTAGATAACTATTTTAATACTTTAATATGTTAAATAAGTAAAAATAAATAAAGGAATAAGGGATACCAATCCATTAAAGATGACTGGATGGTCATACATACATACTCACATGGACATTGCACACAAACACCTACAGGCGATCTTCAATTCACCTACTGACAAGTAAGCAATGATAGAAGTATGTACACGACTGTAGACCTGACTGAAATGTGCAAACAGAAGAAGATGCAGTGTTAATATGAGGACTAAACTAGGTTACTTTGGCAACAGCTGTACACTGAAGTTCAAATGAGAGACCTATGTTTCAATGAACTATGACAATAAAAAGAGAGAAAGACCTCTGCACACACTGAAGAGGATAACCAAGAGACTGACATAACAATAGACAGGCAGGCAGACACACTATACCTACAAAGTAATATTGAAATATATCTACTCACACATTCAAACGCACATATAAAATAATTCTGACGAACAGCAGTCTGTCATATTCTTAGATACCATGTTTACAAAGAGTGAAAAGGAAATATAATAAATTGTAACTCTAAAAGAAGGCAGGTTTTTAAGTTAGTACTAGACTAACTGCCCTTGTGGGCCATTTTAAGCTTAGCCAATTACCCCCTGTGAGAATCAAACCCTGCACTTTGTGTCTGTAAGGTAAGCACCTTAACCAGTATGCCAGCCTCCCATCCCAGATAAGTAGATTCTGGGCATCAGCATATCATTGTTTCAATAAAGTGACTGAGAAACAAGCTTTCCAAAAAAAAGGATTGATAAATACAGAAAATCAAGATGCTGTGCAACACATTATGAATATTTTATAAAATCATGAGTTTGAAGGGAAACTAAACCACAAGCTATTAGACAGAAAGAAAAAATAGAAGTAGGTTAAAGTCTAGTTGTCTAGACTGTAATATTATGAATAATGTTGGAAGCAAAGCAAAAGACGAATAAAGTCCCAAAGGGCAGGACAGTGAAATTATAGTGACACTGGTAGATGACACAGCTTCCAGAAAGAGAAAACTGCAATTAGCAGCTGCTTAATCTATTGAGACATTACTTTAGGATCATAGGAGACAGTTCCTGTAGTAGTAGGAGCAACAGGTCTTATAAAAATGAATTTACAATCCTACTTAGATATGTAACAGATACATGTAAAACCATATGAATAGCAGGAGTCATTACTGGGAACGTTGTGGGTGCTGTGAAGAGTACTTCTGCCTAACATCAAAGATTGAAACAATACTAATTTCATGAACTTTAATCATGCTTTCACTTAGGAATGGGGTCCATTCCCATTATGGTATTAGAAACCCAAAAGACTTGGAGAAATTTAAAAATGAGTTACAAAACAACTGAGCCAAGAGGTCCCTTCTGCCTTGACAATACCCGCCCTAGACCTTACCTCCCTTAGCAAGGCAGGACAGGCTAGTGATACCTGGGTGAATTTATGAATAACTATTCAGTTTCCAGTTAATTTTTTTAAAGGCAGCGTGTCACACAGCTTAATTTGAACAGAAAGTTTGTTCCAGGGAAGGAATAAGTGCTGGGTGACAAACTGTTCCTCCATCTGTCCTATTTATTTACTGGAGTAGATTTAGATCCAAGCCTCTGGTGTTAGTGGGACTGTTTTATTTTTTAAGGTACAAAACTTCATAAACAACTGGATCCCTTTTTACTGTATATGCCAGGCATAGATTTTCTCTAAGTAGTCTGTAAAGTACTGAATATATTGCTAAAGTCTCCCTTCTCTTTTGGTAGCTCATGTGTTTTAGGCCCTTAATCATTTTAGTTAAAAAACTTTGGCATCTTTCCAATTTCTTGATATGCTTAATAAGGTACATTCCAGTGATGCCATCATACTCTATGATGGGCCAAGAGACGTTTTTTTTTTTCCACCTGGAAGAGATACCTTTTGCTCATTACACAAAAAAAAGAGAGCAAGAGACTGCAGTTAGGTTCAAATGGACACAGAGAAACTGACTCAGCTGTATGGAACTTCACTAATCCTTCTGCTTGCTGTTTTATAATATAGCAATAACCCATGCCTGGGTGTGGGTAATGCGGGATTTACCCACGGTTGGCGTGGTTTGGTCCCGAGGGCGAAGCCTGAGGGACCAAACAAAGACAACCGTGGGTAAATACCGCATTACCCACACCCAGGCGTGGGTTATTGCTATTATACTATGACATTATTTAAGAAAATAAATAATTATTTTTCTTAAATAATGGCATTGTATAATGCCTCTTTGCTGCCCTTCCGCTGCTGTCTGGTATCCGCGGTAGTTCTGATGTACTGCGCATGCCTACGCAGTACATCAGAGCTGTGGCCAAAAGCAACGGAGAAAGCAAGATCTCCGTTGCTTTTTACTGTTTTGCTATGTTAAATGGGTTTAACATAGCGAGACAGCTTTAAAATAAGCAACGGACATCTCCTATGCTTATTTTAAAGCTGTCTCGCTATGTTAAACCCATTTAACATAGCGAGACAGGTTTAAAAAAAGAGCAACGGAGAAAGCAAGATCTCCGTTGCTTTTTACACACTGTGTCGCTATGTTAAAGGAGTTTAACATAGCGAGAAAGCTTTAAAAAAAGCAACGGAGATCTCCGTTGCTTTTTTTAAACCTGTGTCGCTATGTTAAACTCTTTTAACATAGCGAGACAGTGTTTTAAAAGAGACTTATACTAATGGAAAAAGTCCGGGCGACCTTTTTCCATTAGTATAAGTCGATTTACAACGTGCACGTTGGCCAATCAGCGTGCACGTTTTGGAATATTAATGGGGGGTCATGGTATAATAATATATAAGGTCAGTATAAATAACTGCAATGCAATCCCTTTGTTGTCAGCAGAAGACGATGTTCTCATCATTGGTAATTCAGTTACAAGGGGAAAGGATTCTTATACAACTAGGCAGAATGATCAAAGGAGAATTGCCAAGTGCCTTCCAAGTACTAAAGTTAAGGAAGCACTGATCAAACTTAATGTTACTGCAATGATAATTGACATCATCATAGTCCAAGGAGGGACAAATGGTATCGCATGGAAGGAACTTTACAGTGTGACAAGGGAAGTAACTGACATTCTGAATTTTATTTTTGAAAAAATAAATCAGACCCAGTTTCTCTGGTGTACCTATGAATAGCTTGGAGAGATCAAATAATTATGACATAGCATTGGTCATTTTTTATATAAGAAAAGCTGCTAAACTGAAGGCTTAGGACTTTATTTATTGACATATATGGAAAATAGTTTCACATACACTTACTAGAAATGGTTTACACTTATCAAAAACAGGCAAGAGAATTTTACCACATGAATTTTTTGTCATAGATTAATGTAAATAATAAGAATTTTTCTAAACATTTTTGTGTGTACTGGTCAGATGTAAATAATACAGAGATAAAGCTTTTGGGGACAAATGTCCATAGCCTAATCAAAATCTCTGTCCGTTGTAAAAAATCCCTGAAGCCAATATATATTTTGGCAAATAACTGTAAACAAGCAAGGAACTATCTGAGAGAGATAGACTGGAATTTAGTCTTTAAAAACAAGGATGTCACCTGTATGTTGGATTATACAATGAACTGTATTTGTAAATGTTAAGTATGTTAAAAAATTAATAAAGGGTAGTAGAAAAAACACAAACATATTAGTTGTCTTTATATTAAGACTAGAAACTGATCAATCAAAGGGATAAGTTGCTTACCCATTGTAGAATGGGGAGTTAAATATTTTCGAAAGTCACATAAACGTAAATGTCAAGTAGGAATATTTTGGACAATCCCATAAAATGAAGCATCGAGTGAGACCAACCAGCAATAGATGCTTTAGTCTATGGCAGTGCTGTTATAGTGATTTCTTCTAAAACTTCAAGGAATCTAATATGATAATCTAGAGACATTGAGGGGGTTCTGCAGTATGCTATAAGTTAGCCTATCTTGTCCATAGTACACTGAAATTCTAAGGAAAGGGTTTATGGGTGTCAGTGTAGATGAGATGTGATCTTTGACAGCTATAGAAACACTAACACCACAGTTTGCACTGTCTGAAGACATGGTAAGAAAAAAAAAACTCAGGTATGGAGGGAGCACTTCCTTTACATTTAAACCAAGTTTCTGTAAGTAAACATACATAGACATGTTCCAGATGCTTGAGAACCTCATAATCAGGTAATTTGTTACTGATACTCCTTGCATTGTTGAGTCAATGACATTCTACCATCATCCAAAATGATGCCTCAATACAAACAGAAAATGACTGACTAACAATTGGCTTAGTTTCTGGTGTCATTCCAAGGGCATCCAGTACCTGATAGCCTGGGAAGACAAGATCGACAGACCACGATGCTTTGCTAGAGATGGCCTGCATCTGTCTTCCTTGGGCTTCAGGCTTCTGGAAAAGGCTCTTGCCTCCCCCATACTGTCTTTTTAGGCAATGCCATGAGGTCAAAACTACCAACATAAAAAGTTCATCAAAATGCAAATTAAAGGTCATGCTGCTAAACGCTAGGAGTCTAAACATGAAACTGCACTCAGTGCAAGTATTCTTAACACTGGAAGATGCTGACATTTGTGCAGTCACAGAAGCCTGCTTCAGAGCTACAGAGAGCACCCCAGCCATACCAGGTTACTCATCCTATCATATATTCAGACCCCAAACTGTGGGCAGCAAAACAAAAGGAGGTGGAGGTTCGATATATACATACATACACACCTCCAAGCTGGTTAAACAGTGTGACACACAGGAGACACTCCAGGTGCAGTTAACCACTGACAAAACCCATATTCAAATCATAGCTTGCTACAGGCCCCCAACTTTGACTCAAGATGCCCACTCCACCTATCTGGACCTCTTCGAATCTATCAAGATTCAACCCTTTACCCTGATCCTGGACAACTTTAACTATCCAACCATAGATTGGAAAAATTACTCATGCCAAAACACAAATGGCCAGAGATTCCTTGATTTCATCAATGCAAATGCCTTGGACCAATTGGTCAACACCCCCACAAGGGGTGATAATATCTTGGACTTTGTATTAACCAACATGAGTAACCACTGCAGCATCCCTACAGTCTTATTCTCCCTGGTAAGATCCGACTATAAAGCCATCACAATCGAAGTCACCATCTCCCCCAACCCACCCCTTGCTGTGGTCAAACATTAAAACTTCTCCAAAGCTGATTTCAACCTCCTGAGGGAAGGTATAAACAGTTTCACAGCCCCCTTCCCCTCTGTAGGAACTGGCAGAAATGTCCAAATCTACACCAAAGTACTATATGAACATCTATATAGCTGCATGGAATCAGGAATACCTGACAGGACAAAATCATCCTCTTCAAGGAAGGGTAAATCTGTCTGGTGGACATCTGTAATAAATAAACACTATAACAAAAGGAAAACCTTGCTGTCCAGGACCAAGAAGGAGTAGGTGCCTAATTGGAAGTAATATCTCTTTAGCCTGAACAAGCAAATAAGAGCACTAGTGAAATCCTCCAAAGCAAACTTCGAGTCCAAACTGGCCACATCTACTAAAGACAATCATAAGATCTTATTCACATATGTCCGGGATCTGAAAAGAAACACTCAGATCTGCTCAGAACTGGTGTTCAAGGACATCACATACACAAAGGCTGTAGATATAGCCAACCTGCTGGCAGACAGGTTCAGAGAAAACTTCACCCATCTTTCCTCCCCCAGCAGTTAATTAGGACATCCCCACCACTTTCCCTCATCAGCAAATCAAGACATCCCCAGCACCTACACCCCCCACCCCTTGTCTCTAGGCAGCAAGTCATCACTGACCTCTCAAAAGCAAAAAATACAGCCTCCATGGGACCCAATAACATCCCAGGCTGCATCCTACATGAACTCAGGCAGGAACTTGCAGCACCATTAGGCACCCTATTCAACCAAAGCCTGAGTACCAGTTTTGTCCTAGCTGAATGGAGGACAGCCACTGTCATCCCTTTGCACAAAGGTGGCACTTCCACCGATCCAGGTAATTATAGACCCATCAGCCTAACTAGCCTGATCTGCAAGGCCATGGAATGGATTATCATGGACCTCATTAACAAGGATATTGGCAACCTCCAAACACTCGATCCCACACAGTTTGGTTTTGTGAAGGGGAGGTCATGCCTGTTAAATCTGGTCAACTTCTTTGAGACAGTCACCAAAGCCATGTACGAGGCGAAGATGGTACACACCTCCTACCTTGACCTTTGATACTATTCCTCACTCAGGTATAATAAATAAGTCTGTCAAGCAAGCATCAATCCATATGTTACCAGATGGGTATCAAACTGGCTCACTGACAGAACCCACCTAATCAAAATTGGGGAAGCCACCTCAAGCAGTAGATCTGTAACAAGCGATGTACCCCAGGGATCAGTCTTGGGGCCTCTGTTGTTTGGGATATACTTCTCTAAGGTGCAGGCTAAAACCAGTGGGTTATGGCTGACCAAGTTTTCAGTTGACTGCAAGCTGGGCATTGTCATCAATTCCCATAGTGATGTGGATATCCTCCTAAAGGGTCTCACCCAAACAAATGACTGGTGCCAGAAACATGGCTTCAAACTGAATGCCAAAAATGCATCATCATCCCCTTTAGGGAGAGTGACATCCCCACAAATTATCACATTAATAACACATGCAATCAGTTGTGAGGGACTTGAGTACCCAGGGTGATAACAAACTGACTTTTGGCCACGATATTGCCTCTATTGTACGGAAAGCTTTCTACATGGCCCACTTTATTAAGAAGGGTATCTCATCCACTGACAAGGAGGTCAGAATATCCCTGTATTCTTCTCTTATAAGACCCATTATTGAGTACAATGTCCCTGTCGGCATATACCTAGCAAAGTACTTGCAGCAGCTGAAGAGACCACACAGGTTCCAACCCAGGAGAATCCAGGGCTTCAAACATCTACCCTACATAGTATGCTAAAAGCTCTGACCCTTTACTCAGTCTTATAAAGACTCCTCACAGGTGACCTCTGTCTTGCATACAAAGCAATCTCAGACCCCGCCTTGATGGGATTGTTGCATATCCGCAAGCCAAGCTCCACTTGAGTAACCCACACAAGTGACCTTAGCCTGGTCTTTGCCATCAATAGGACTTGTTGGTGGGACAGATTTGTGTCTCATAGACTCTCCCTTCAGCGGAATAGACTCCCTCTCCACGTCAAACAGAGTACCATTAACCCTTTTTAAGTGCAACCTGGATAACTGGATGGGGAACAGAAAATACACCCCTGGGATTCCACCTGTGTCCCTGCTGGACAGGGGCATCAGGTGCTGACTTGTTGCAACAGGAGCTAATTCCTGGCTAGACTTGTAGGCCTCAGAGCCAATAGCCTAGTAACTTATTATGATACTATGATACTATGAAGACTTGAAGACTTTAAGACTAATGAAAGCTGAAGCTTTACTGAAGCTAAAACCAAACAAACCACCTGGACTCCATTTTGTATCCAGGGAAGTACATTTAGACTACTGCACTTATTTTACCATTTCAATCAGTATTGTTTCCCACCCACCCACCTATCCTTTTGGTGTTGTGCTTTTAAGCTTGGTGGTTTTAGTGCTGCCTGCCTCTAATATATATTTGGCCTTCAAAGCTCCTCGCAGTTCTCATCTATGCTCATTTTACTGGGCACTGACAGACCAAACTAGGAAGGCCATCCCCTTACACTGTTAAAGCTTGAGTTAGCCTCTGTTTATACAATTTCTGTTTTTTATTATATATTTAAGCAACACTTGCATTCACCTTCATTTTGATGCATTTATTTCTACATTTTCTGCCAACTGACTCATTTTGTAACAAAAGTACAGTTGTTTGTAACTTTATCCTGGTCTGGTACCATAAAGTTGTAGTTAGACTCAGAGTAGTGGAAGCATTAAAATCTGTTTCATGATCGGGTCTACTTTAGATCGACGAAAAGTCAAAATGTCGAACGCTCACATGAGCGCAAATGCAGAAATTCGATGTTTATTTTTTTGGATCACAGTACAGTGCGGATCGGAATATTTGCCCTTTCCTCACTGTAGTGTGATCTCAGAGTTGGAATATATATTTAACGAGGGGTGTGGCGCAGCCCGCCACAATAGCGATTTTGAATTTCTGCATTTACACTCAAGTGAGCGTTTGACATTTTGATTTTTCGTCTATATAATATAGACCCACATGATCTAGGTTCCAAACCACATTTTTTATCAAAAGTAAAATTAAAAGCATAAATGAAGTTAAAAGCTCATAATTTTAGAGCTTCCAAGTGCTTGCTCACCCAGCCATTGATTATAAAGAATTTCTACTTAATTCAAATCCATCTACTGTTGGATAAGTACTTGTGTTTTGTACTTTTTCTAGTCGTTTACATGTGCTGCTGTTATAGTTGTGCATTATTTCCTAAGTGTGTGCACTTTCAATCATTTTACAGTGCTGTTGATTTTGTCACTGCATTTAAACTGTTGACTTATGCAAATATACCTGCTTTTAGTGTTTGCTCCAATACTCTAGTGTTAGTGGAAAGTAGCCTGGAAACTTACTGAGAAAACTTTAGATTGTCCTTACTGTGATTGGTCAAAGGGCAGTATTACTTGTTTAATGGTTTTCTGAGCCTGTATAAATGCATCACATTTGTATGTAATCTTTGTTCATTACTTCAGAGTTTCTAAATGCTTGATGACCACTCTGATTACAGAGACTTACTTCTTAATCCAGATCCATCCACTGTTCGATAAGTACTTTGATTTGCTGTTTTTCTCTTTTTCTAGTCTTCTACAAGTGTTGCTGTTGTATTTGTGCATTTTGTGCTACGTTTGTGAACCTTAAATCATTTTACAGAGCTGTTGCTTTTGCCACTGCATTTACAATGTTGACATCTGGAAATCTACCTGTTTTAGTGTTTGTTTCTGCACTTTTAGCTTGAGTACTGTTAAAGGTAACTTAATTACTGCACTTCCAAGATGATTTTTTAGTTATTTAAAGTTATAGGAGTTAGGTTTGCACTTTAATGACTGTGGTGAGTAGCTTGGTCTCAGTTTGTGCTGAAAATCACTGATGAAATCTTACATTGTGCTTATTGAGATTGGCCCGAGGGCTATTTTGCTTGTTTACTGGTTTTCTGAGCCTGTATAAAGGCATCACATTTGTGTGAAGCTTGGTATTGTACAGGGATGGCTAGCAGTGCCATGTATAGACACAGGCACTTACAACTGAAAATGTTCCTATAAAAGTATCCCTAAAATTTCCTCAATACATACTTGTACAAAGTGTAAGTAGTCTGTGCACTGAGGAGCACTGCCCCATGAAATTAGTCTTAGTTACTTTTTTATTATAGTCCATATTCTTACAGCGCACCAGCTAGCCAACTATAAACCCCTTTTGTACCATCCCCTTGTAAATCACATAACAAGGATTTGTAACCATGGATATGCTACTACCATCTCTGCTGCCAGCTTGGTGGATGTAGGCATCCTGAAGCAATGTAGCAGTTTTTCATGTTTACTAACAACTACTTCATTCTTAAACAAATGGATATGGTATGTGAGAATGTCACTGGAAGCAAGGCTCTTACATGCAAGTAGTTATAGTACCAAACAGGTTTTTAGAAACACACACAATACACCCACCACATATAGTATGGATGAGACACATAGACTTAAATATGCTGAGGCTCTTAAATGTAATCACCCCAAACCACAAAGACTTCCCAGATGCTGCACTCACAATATGTATCCTCACAAAAGTGCTCTAGTAAAACAACAAACCAACCACACATACAGTGACATCTCATACTGTCTCATCTTCTAAGCCCACAAGGCATACCACCACACAACTCCATAATTGATCAGAGGACACTCCATAGTGAGACACACAGATGTCCCATTAACCAGGCTGACTAAGGGGAGAATCACAGTCAGTTGCCTATTAAGGGCCAAGTTCCACCAGATGACACATGCACTCAGATAATTTCACCACAAGTATCAGTATGACTTAGTCATTTTCCATGTGGAGGGAAATGTCCTGAGATGAACCTCCCTGGTCTATATGAAGACAGGCATGATGAAGTTCTTAGATTGTGTGTCCCAGGTCAGTATGAGTCTAGCAGTAAGCAATATTCTACCTTCTCCAAGCATGATGCCACAATATAAACAGAAGATAATTGACTTTAATATTTACCTAAGATTTTGGTTAGATTTGAAGTGGGTACAATATTTGTCAACCTGGGATGATAACTCTACTTTGCAAGGAATGGTCTGCACCTGTCCACATCAAGGCATTCAAATATTAGCTAAAACCTTGTACACCCTATAGTGCCTTTTTTAGACATTTACAACCTGATAAACTTTCCAACATTTCAAAACCAACCCAAGAAAGTATAAATTTGTTACTGCTCAATGCCAGGAGCCTAAACAAGAAACTCTATTTTCTGCAAGTTCTCTTCACCCTGGAGGATGTACACATCTGTGCAGTTACATAGTTTAAAGCAGTACTAGAATGCCTTCCACACATTTAGACCAGCTACTGACAGGAAGGAACAAAAGGTGGCAGTGTCTCAATTTACATCAAAAGAAAACACACCTCAAGACTTGTCAAGCAAAATGACACGCTTGAGGACCTCCATCAAATTACCATAGGCAAAGTCCCATACCATATCTTTTCAAGCTATGGATCCCACTCTATATCCCAGAAAAGCACAGTTTATATATATATATATATATATATATATATATATATATATATATATATATATATATATATATATACATACATGGGAACACTTCACAATGCCGAAATCCTGAAAGATCAAATTTCATATGGCCGAGACCATATGATCGAACTTTCAGAATCCCAGCATTGTGAACGGAGATCTGCATACAGCGTGGAATGGGAAATTTCCTTTTTCCTCACTGTAGTGCGATCTCAGAGTTGGAATATTTAAGTAGCAGGGGTGTGGGTAATGCAGGGGGGCTTGCCCCCCTGCAGAAACATTTAAATTATTGTTTTTTTTTTAATTTGTTTCAGAATTTCAGTATTCCAAAACATCATTCATATGGTCTCTGTGATATGAAATTTGATGTTTCGGAATTTCGAGATTCTGAAGTGAATCTATATATATATATATATATATATATATATATATATATATATATATATATATATTGGAAACACTAGCCATTCAATCCCACATTGTATTCATGGGTGGCTTTAACTATACCACTATAAACTGGAAATCACACATGATTGCAGATATGCATCCCCAGTGATTCCTTGACATTGTAAACACAAATGCCTTATACCAGATAGCCCATACATCCACTAGGGCCCCTAACATCCTTGACCCAGTCCTCACAAACAACTGAGAATGTTGCACCCCACATGTAATGCCCTCTCAGGTTCAGGTCAGACCAATAAGCTGTCTCCTTTAAAATAAATATAAAATCCAGGACCTCAGCTAACTCTGTTACTTTTAGGAATATTATTATGGCAATTTTCCCACTATTTAAGTGAAACCCTGGCAAAATTTCAAGCCACCAAAACCCAGAGAGTACCCCTGCCTATGCATAATTGTTTGTGGAAACCCTAGACAATCAGGTTAATAGCCATATAGAAACAGCTGTACCAACCCAGAAAAAAAACACATGACAAACTCAAAACACAAGCCAACCTGGTGGAATCCCAATATCAATAAGCTGTATAAGAAAAGGAATAAAATCATGGCAAAAAATAGAAAGTGCAGTACCCAGGAAGATAAAAAATCACTCATCAATCAAAACAAGCAACTCAGAGGGATGATTAAGTCTACTATAGCCATGTTTGAGGTACAAATATTCCTCCACACCACTAAAAATCACAAGAGTTTCTTCAGCTATGTCTGCAACATCAAAGGCAATACATAGCAATGTTCTGAACTAAATGTATATGGAGATACCTATACTGAACCTACAGATACAGCAGATCTACTGACTGACAAATTTAGTTCAAATTTTACTCTCCTGTCTCACCCTGACATCCTTCAGGAAATACCCACAACTGTACAGCCCCCAACTATCACTAGTAAACAGGTCTTCAATGCACACTTCTAAGCCAAGAACAGTACATCATTAAGCCTCACTAATAGCTCAGGATGCCTCCTTAATAGCATTAAGCACATCCTATCAGGACTACTAGAATCACTGTTTATCCATAGACTCCAGACAGCTTTCATGCCAAGTGAATGAAGGACTGCAACTGCTATCCCACTGCACAAGGATAGGCCATCTATGGATCCAGGTAACTACAAAGTCATAAATGTGACTAGTCTCATATGAAAAGCCATGGAAATAATTATCATGAAAATGTATAATAAACAGTGACACAGGAAACTGGATCCACCCACTTTGGTTTTGTCAGGGGCAGGTCATGCCTACTCAACCTGGTGGACTTCGAGAAGGTGACAAAGCAATGGACAAGGGAAAACAGTGCATACTTGATATGGGCAAAGCATTCCACTCAATACCCCAGTCAAGCATTGTTGACAAACTCATAAAATTAGGTATAAACCACTATGTCAACTGCTAGATAGCCAGATGGCTCACAGATAGGACCCAAGAAGTTATGATAGGGGAGTCTACCTCTACAAAGAGGTCAGCATTAGTGGAGTCACTCAAGGCTCCCTACTGGGGCCACTCCTTTTTGGCATCGACATCTCTGAAGTCAAGGCCCATCAGACTGGGATCAGAGGATGCTTTGCATGCCAGGCATAGATCACTTCTCAGCAGCCTGTAGGATACTGAGTACAGGATTAGGGCTTGGAGGTGCCCAAGGGTACAGTCTTGGACCATACCTCTTCAGTTTACACACATCTTGATATTAGTATTTCATCTAAAACATTTTGCTGCTTGATCACTGATGATCTGAAACTTGGTGAATTTATTACAAATCTAGATAATCATTAGAGATTTTGAGCATGTCTATCAGATATTTGTGTGTGGGCAGAAAAAAAAATCATAAAAGGGGAAACATCAAAAGAACCAGACACACATTTTGGCCCACAAAATGTTAACTTTGGTCACAAGATAAGTGGGAGACAGATCAAAAATGTAAACATCTTTAAAGATCTCAGCATGGTAGGACACAGTAAGCTTTGTTTTGTCTACATACAGACATGGTGGCTAACAAATCTAATAAAATTATAGGGTGAGTAAGGAAATTCATCACATTCAGCAAGGCTGAAGTACCAAAGACAAAACGCATTGACCTTCTCATACACAAAACCGAGTAAGAAAACATTTTATGGTACCTATCTATAAAAATGACAGGTTAAGGTCGAATGGGATATAATCTAAAAGTACCATATTAGTCAGAAGTTACATGACACTGCTATATGAAGGAATACAAAGTAACTGAATATGTTCTCTGTTAATTACGGATAGTGGTCAGGGAACTTACGGCAGATATTTAAGGCTAACAGAGACCCTTACTTGGAATGTCTAGGACTAAAAATCAGCCTAAAAATCTAACTAATTTAGACTACTAAGAATATACTGCAAAAGTCAGAGAACCATAAGGTGGTTTTATGAAAGGATTATGTTTGACTAGAAATCTGTCCCATAGTTTGCACTGGACGGAAAATGTCTGAGCTCATTTGAGGCTGTGTTGAATGATTTTCATGACTGTGATTATAACAAACCTTAAACTAGCAAATAAGGCATTATGCCCATGCCTTGTGTTTAGTGGACTACCATCAATCAATTCATGGGAACCATTTTTTTTTCCAAAGGGGATGACAACACATTTTTTGGCATTGAGCTTAAGGCCATGGTTCTGACACCAGTCGGTCTCAGTGAGGCCTTTCTGTAGGATGTCAACATCACTTGGGGAGTTAATAATAGCTCCCAACTTGCAATCATCTGTGAACTTTGTCATCCAGAGTCCCTTTGTGCTGGCCTGCACTTCAGAGAAGTAGATAGCAAACAGTAGAGGACCCAGGACCAAACCCTGTGGGACTCCACTCGCGACAGGTCAGCAGTCTGACTTGGAGTCAGCTACTTTCACACTGTAAGTTCTATCTGTGAGCCAGATTGCAACCCATCTAGTGATATAGGGGTTGATGCCAAGCTTAGTGAGTTTTTCTATAATTCCTGAGTGGGGAATGGTATCAAAGGCCTTGGCCAAATCAAGGTAGGCTGTATGAACCACCTTGCCTTCATCCACAGCTCTGGTGACTCACTCAAAGAAGTTGACCAGGTTGAACAGGCATGATCCACTCTTCACAAAACCAACTGTGTGAGATCCAGAGTTTGGAGATTCCTTACATCCTTGTTTATTAGGTCCATGATGATATGTTCCATAGCTTTGCATATCAGACTCGTCAGGCTAATGGGCGATAGTTCCCAGGGTCTGTAGTCACTCTTCCTTTGTGGAGAGGGATGACTGTAGCAGTGTTCCATTCGGTAGGAACAAAGCCTGAGGTCAGGCTGTGATTGAACAGAGCACACAGGTGAGGTGCCAGTTCACTCTGTAGTTCATGTAGAACACAGACAGGGATATTGTCAGGTCCCGTAGAAGCTGCATTCTTGGCCTTGGACAGTGCCGTTTTAACATGTGCAGCAGTAATACTGGGTGCCTGGCAATCTACTGGTAATGTGATTGGTCCTTTGGTGGGGGAGAGAAGGGTAAAGTTGGCACGGAATCTGTCGGCCAGTATATTGGCAATATCTGTTGGCTCAATATAGGAGGTACCATTGTGCAGTAGCTCACAGCAAATCTGGGTATTGCCATGGAGATTCTTTACATAACTATAGAAGGCCTTGTGGTTGTCTTTACTATGTGCTGCAATTCTGTTTTCATAGCTAGCTTTAGAGGATTTGATGAGGGATCTCAACTTTTTGTTGAGGTTGATAAGAGAGTTTTTCCAGTCTTGTGACTTTACCTTATTCTGCATCAGTTTCCTCCTTCTGTTCTAGGGTTTGTTTATGCCAGGGGACCACCAGATTGACTTCTTTTTTTTGGAGGAGAGCATCTTGGTTCTATTGGGTATGGCGAGATCCATGCATTTGTGTGTGTGTTTGTACAGTGCATTGGTGTATGATTCGGTGGTCATGCAACTATTGTCCATTTGCATGGGTGCCATGAAGTTAGCCACCTCTGTTTTTAGGAGCCCAAAGTTAGCTTTGGAGAAGTTTTTCATGGTGGTTACCTTTGCAGGGGGGGGTGGGAGGGATGTGGATTTCCAAGGTGATTAGTTTGTGGTCAGATCTAACCAGGGAGGAGTTGACTATTGGTGTAGAGTAATGGTTGCCCATGTTACTAATGACCAGGTCAAGGATGTTGCCACCACTAGTGGGGGTAAGAATGAGCTGGTCCAGGGCACTGGAATTAATGAATTCCAGAAAATGTTGGGCAATTGTATTGGTACATGAGTAGTTTTCCCAGTTAATGGAGGGGTAGTTGAAGTCGCCCAGTATGAGAGTGTTAGGTTGGACCCTAATATTCTCCAGGGTGCTTAGGAATGTGGAGTGTGAGTCTTGGGACATGGTTGGGGAACTATAGCAGGCAACGAGCTGAATTGTTGTCTTACCCAATGTTAGTTCCAGCTGAAGTATCTCTGATACTCTCTGATACTCCGAGTGTGATCTGGGAGTTTGTATATATAGTTAGGTGGGGTTTAGAGGGTGCAGCCCCCCACCTAGGTGGGTTTTACTTACTTTGGCATGAGTTTCATTTACATTTGGGAAAGTGTTTACTTACCCTGGGAAAAAGTCGATGTTTGTGTTTTTCAAGTTTTGCTATTTTCATCTCTGGTATATGACCGATGATCATATGAGCATTGAAATTTCAAAGTAGATCCATATATATATATATATATATATATATATATATACACACACACACACACACACACACACACACACACACACACACACAAGTGCTGGAAAGTGCTGGAAAAGTGAAACCCTGGACATGAGCATTGCTGTGCACTACAATAGGGAAATATCCTATTATCACTGCAATACTCCTTGCTGAGTTTGCTGTTGGTTTTGAATGATTGATAGGGCTACTCATAATGCATAATGTGTATGCATACATATATCAAATGAGTGAGTGATTAATCACATGTTAATGCCCATAATATCAATTTATTTATGTCAAAACACAGAACATCAATACATACTACATATGCTCCAGGGATTACCCATGGGGAGACTAAACCAACAGTAAGTGTTTTTGTGGGGGAGTAGCTCCCCTGCACTCCCCTCACTGATAATTATATTTACTAACTCCAAGATGGCACAATCCCAAGGGAAAGGGAATAGGATTGTTGATCTCATGCAAATGTTGACCACCTGTTTGTTTCGATCAAATGTTGTCGACCAAACAGATGTCTGCATACCAAACATTCGATTACTCATTATACACCTATATATTTATATATATATATATATATATATACACACACACACACACACACACACACACACACACACACACACACACACACACACACACACACACGTAGTAAAGGTTACTACTATGCCATCAGGGTGCCCAGCTAAGGAATTTGTAGTTGCCAGCACTGTGCAATGTAGTCCTTGGCTGATATACAGATCAAAACGCAGGCCATGACATGTGTTACCAGAAATGTTCATAAATCTCAGCTGTGGTCAGTAGATAACCTCAAAAACAGAGTGTAAAAATAAAGTATGTTAAAACATCATTCCTATATTTCAGTGGTCCTTTGGGAAAATGATTGCACAAAACACCTTAGTGACTGGGTTTCTAATTAAGATTAACACTCTAATATGAGTTTCTTTAGCCATACTAATGTGAAGAAAAAAGGACCAGGACATCTGGGGAAGATTCTATGAACCTCGCAAGATCTGTCAGATGCACAGAATAACAGGAGGCCTGTCCCTTGCTTGCCATATATGGAAGACTTGTGTTTTTAGAGGCACTGTTCACAGTTACAGGTCTAGTGGGCAAATGGATTCTCCTGAAAAATTGATGGAATGTGTTCTTGCAACTTAAACCTTGGGAAACATTCTTGGTGTATTTTATCTGACGTCCCAGCAACTAAGTGCTACATCAGCCCCCGGAAAATGCTAGAAAACAACAGTAATTCATCAAAAGCAGGTAGTCAACTTTCTGCCTAAAGAAGAGGTTGTTTTGCTCCAGTGTGTTCACATTGTACTTTATTTTAATACACCTTTATACTTACAGTTTGCACTTGCCAAACTTCTGTTTTATTTGAAAAAAGTTGCTGGATATTTAGATAAATATATTGGAAGCTGAGTGGGTCGATGTATATTCTTGGAAGGTAAGCATTATGAAATTGCTAGCACATTGCATAACTGTATTTGTAAACAAAAATAATGTTAAGAATTATTTTTCTATTTTTTTAAATGCTTCCAATACCCTTGCCTGTTTACATTTCGTCATATGAGTTGGAGAAAACAGGGAAATGATGTTAACCCACTTGAGGGTATAAAAGTAGAAAATGAAGCAACCTCCATACAAATAAGTGCAAAGCAGATGAAGCAGATGAGAGCAAAAGGGCTGTTAACAAATTCCAATTCATGAATAGCAGGTTTCATTTTAACATGCATTTCTTGAAAAGTTAGAGGTATGAAGCTCTAATGTCTGACACTTTAAAATGACTGCAATCCTCAGGGATCTGCCAGAGAATAAAACAGTTTTATGAAAGACTGGCAAAAATATGAGGAAATATGTAGGACATTTAGAAGATATGGTTCAAAATGTTTGTGTACCAAAGTGAGCTTAACATTGTAAGTATTTGTATAATACCAAGTCCTAGCAGCAGATGGTACAAACTTTGACATCTTAATCAGCATGGTTTAAGCAGTATCAGCTTTAGCTATCTGTTTCATAAGTATTATGAGCTAAATGAAGTCAAAGAAATAATGACCAGTTATTATTTTTACTTTGTCTATGCAGTAAAAGACTACAACAAAACATGTACATGTAATGTTAACATGCTCCTCATCATTTTATATATCTACTACTTAAAAGCAGATTGATAAAGAAACAAGCCAATAAATAATAGATATTAGCAGAAAGGCACAACAAACTAAGTCATGAAATAGTAATAGCCAGATACAGGTATCATGGCTTTTGTGTTGTCCGGTATGTATGCACAAATAACACATTAGTCTACTGGTTTGCAGTGTTCTTGGAGGTTCTTGAGTAAGAACTGCCTTGCCTCAAACAGGATTTGTGTTTTTCTGTTTGTAGGCTTAGTTCTGACATGGTCATACTGACTTTTGTGTGTCACTTTTTGTGCTTCTCATTAACTAACTGATTAGGAACAAAGGTTGGAGAATGCAGGTATTTGAAATTCATTAATCTCTCCAGAACAGGTAATGGAAAGTCACATGAGTAAGTCTCTTGACATTTTGTATTAACTTCTTAGTCCACTCATTTAAAATGCATCACTGAAATTGCACTGTAATTATAAACAATCTATGCCCTACTTTGTACTGTGAGCTGCACAAACATCTTTGGTGACCAATGCTCATGTTTTTATTAAAGAAGATAAACTCTGAGCACAAACAAATGATGTCTTCTTACTTTATAAACTTAAATTGTGACATGAGCAGCTTTCTTTGCTTTTTCCGCTGCAGAAAAGACCCAATAACTCAGTGAAATAATGTAAACTAATTTGTGGACAATTCTGTTAAGTTTCTGTATTTTGAAATGTAGGACGCCTTATTGGCAATATGCATTTCCAACAACCTAGTGCATCTTCAGAGAATTATTCAAGGAGCCTTTAACTCTGTTGAAAGCTAGCTACAGGATAATCACCTGCGCTAAATCCCAAAAAACTAAATTTCTTCTCTTTTTTCCAAATTCCCATTTTCATGAAAAAATAACTTTAAATGTCTTCCTTAAATAATACCATGATTGAAGTTACCCCACATACAAAACTACTTGACATGACAATCAACGACAATCTTAAATTCAATTTATATATCCACAACAGCATCAAGAAAACCCATCAAAAACTAGGCTCCCTACATAAAGTAATGAAATACCCTCTCTCCTATACGGAGCCCCTATCATGACGAATCCGCAAGCCTCAATTAGTTTTAAACTTCAACAGTGCTACAACAAAGCCACCAGGTTTACTTGCAACACACCTTATTGTACCTACCACTGGTTAGCACTAAAAATACTTAAATTAGTTGAGTTCCTTCAACACCCACCTTACACTCAGCTCACCTAAACCCATAAAATCATCTATACCCTATCTGCCTGCCCAGCAATTAGATCCCTACTCCAGTACTATCTTCCATATCTTCCCCTTTGGTCAAATAACAGACAACTGCTTACCATCTTCAAACCGCAAAGGGCTGCAGGGGTCAGTCTCTATTCCAATGATGTAGCTAGAACTTGGAATAAAATTCCTATAGCAATTAAATCTATCACACACATCCATCTTTTCAAACTATTACTAATATGACTTCCCCTCTGCCTGCAGGCTTTGTCCCGGAGCCTCATCTGGGACATGGCTCTCTAACACCCTTCATCACCTTTAAAGCAGTAAATCACTTACCTGCTTATCTCCTTCTAATACCTCATTTTACTGTATTTCTTAAACTACTATATCTACCTCTACTTAGCACAACCAAATTATTGTTCCATCACTACTTCTCTATTAACAGTCAAACTTACTTACCTCCTATACTACCTCACTCTATTGTATACTTTAAATTACTCCTACCTATCTTATACACCATTATTCTATTTATATAGTCTCAATACAAGGTTTGTAAATTTAATGTTTTTAAATATCAATACATATTTTATTCTACTATTATGCTATGTATTCGCTGAAACTGAATTATAAAATTTCTTATTGTAAATATTGATTGCATTAAATATGATACCTTGGAGTTTTTCTCCCAAAGCCTCTATAGTAAAACGGCACCTGTGCCCAGTTAGACTTCCCGATAAATAAATGTCAATAAATAAATAAATGAATAAATAATATTAAGTGAGGATCCATCAACAGAAGGAGCACATTAGAGAAACATGTTCAAGTTCACATTTATTTGAGAATTTGAATTCCAAGCACTTGGCAAAAAACAAACTCAGACATAATAATGTTGAACAAGCAATACATAAATAAAACCGTACAAAACTGAAAAGTCATTAATACATGTTATTTGTAGAAAAATATATAAATATAAACAGAAGACAAAATTCTGCAAAAGTCAAATGAAAGGAAAAAGTACTAGTAATCCAGTACTTATTCAGTATATCACTAACAAGAACAAAGCAAGACTATAATGAAAACAATCTGTGATGCAAAAGTCCATTCTGTAATTCAGAACATTCTGGTGCCCAGTACAAAAAGTTCCCATACCACATTGTCTCACTGGAGTGAGTGATGCCTCAAACAAGTCATGGGATCACAAGGTGAGAAATAAAATCAAACTCCCAAAACAATGAACAACTTAATGCGGTCTGAAAAATAAATTTCCTTCTCAATTGAAAATATAACAGCAAGAAATTTAACTTCACTCTGAATAATATAGTATTGCCACCAAAATGGAATCTTCAACAGTGACCAACATTTATAAAACCCATACAGCTTTGCCAGCTGTAGATCAGTGTGCATATTTCTTTTAGAATCCTCCTGTGGGCATGTACTAAGTGTAATGATTACTGAGCACATGCAGGAACAGAGTGCCATTTTGTAGTAAGCTGTTGAGATGTAAGCATGTATGTGTGTAAGCTCTATCTGTTAATCAGTTCATTTATATTTAATGATGCTGTTATCCATCCTGATGTGTTTCTATACAATAAAGTATCTTAAACAAACTACCCTGCCTGCTTGTCTTCCGTGGATTAGGGGACGAGCAACACCAGCAAAATGGTACCATGGAATAACACTACCCACTTTCTCCATGCCTAATGAAGCACCGGATCAGTGGGAAAAGCAGCGATGTAATAGCCATCTGTCAAAGAAAGATCAAATGGAACAGTTCTAAAATACCAAGGGTTGTATAATATGGCTACACTAAAAAAAAAGATCCACCAAACAGAGTCAGCAGTCAGCCATTAAAGCAGACATTTCAGCAGCTGAAAGATGATAAGTAGCAAACAGTTCTCCAGTCACAGACCCACCCACATAGGTTCATAGGTAGGTACTAGGCTATCTGCCCTAGGGCATTTATAAGCCTAGCCAGAATGTTGGCTTTCGCCTCCCTTTTAGACTAGATTCCTGAGCTTCTGTCCAGCAGGGCCATAGAAGTGATCCCAGGAGTAAATTTACGATTTCCCATCCACTCATCAAGATTTCTCTTGAAGAGGGTCAGCAAGGGGCTCTGCCTAACATGGACTGGGATTCTATTCCAGAGTGAGGGAAGCCTTTGGGATATGAATCTATCCCTCCAGCATGTCTTGTTTATTGTTGTGCTAAGGTTTAAATCCCTGGAGCGTGTAGCTCTAATGGATTTAGATTTTTTGAGATGGAGCATGTCCAACAATTCCGGGTTAGACATGGCCTTGAACGTCAGGCAGAGGTCGCCTCTGAGTAGGCGGTAAGCAACTGAGTAGAGCTGGAGGTTCTTTGAGGCCCACGATTCTCTTGGCGAGGTATTTTTCAGGTCTCTCCAGCTGTTGCAGGTGTCGGGTAAGGTACATCCCAAATGGGGCATTGTACTCAATTATGGGCCTGATGAGCGATGAGTAGAGGGGCACAATGACCTCTCTTGATCTAGATGTGAACCCTTTTGTGAATAGATGAGCTATATAGAAGGTTTTTCTAACCACTTTGGCAATGTGATTGTCAAAGGATAGGTTACTATCTACTTGGGTCCCCAGATCCCTAATTACTTCTTCGGTTCTTAGTGGATTACCTCCTATGTGATAGTTTGTGGGCACTTTGTTTTTCCCAAAGGGGATGACTATGCACTTTTTGGCATTTAGCTTGAGGCCATGGTTCTGACACCAGGTATCTGTCTCCGTAAGGCCCTTCTGGAGGATGCTTGTGTCAGCCGGAGAGTCTATTATGGCTCCCAGTTTGCAATCATCTGCAAACTTGGTAAGCCACAGTCCTCCCGTGTTTGTCTGTACCTCAGAGAAGTATATACCGAACAAGATGGGTCCCAGGACTGAGCCCTGTGGGACGCCACTTATAACCAGTTTAGAGTCGGACATGGCACCCGCGACTCTGACCATGTGAGTTCTATCCCTGAGCCAGTTTGCAACCCATCTTGTGACATATGGGTTAATATTTAAGTTGGTAAGCTTATTTATGATGCCAGAGTGAGGTATTGTGTCGAAGGCCTTTGCGAGGTCCAGGTAGGCTGTGTGGACTAACTTTCCCTCATCTATGGCTTTGGTAACTGTTTCAAAGAAGTCAACTAGGTTTAAGAGGCAAGATCTGCCTTTAACAAGGCCAAATTGGGTAGGGTCCAGTGTTTGGAGGTTCCCAATGTCTTTGTTTATGAGATCCATGATGATGCGCTCCATAGCCTTGCAGACCTGGCTAGTCAGGCTTATAGGACGAAAGTTCCCGGGATCCGTTGTGGTGTCACCTTTGTGGAGCAGGATCACTGTTGCTGTACGCCATTCTTTGAGTACATAACCTGTGTTAAGGCTGAGTTGTAACAGTTAATTTATGTGAGGGTTTAGTTCATTTAGGAGCTCGTGTAAGACGCAGCCCGGGATACCATCCGGTCCCATTGATGCTGTGTTTTTTACTTGGGAGAGGGTTTCTTTCACCTGTGTGTCTATGATGTCTGGGGGATTGCATTCTTCTGGGATAGACACTGGCTCTTTTGGGGGGAAGGGGGGGTAATGTTTGCACTGAACCTGTCTGCCAGGATGTTGGCAATGTCAGTGGGTTCAGTGTATTTTGTGCTATTTTGCACCAGCTCAGAGCATACCTGAGAGTTGCCACCCAGATTCTTGACATAGCTAAAGAACGCCTTGTGATTATCTTTAGAGTCTTTGGCGATTTTTCTTTCAAAGCTAGCCTTTGATGATTTTATGAAGGATCAAAGTTTCTTGCTAGTACTGATCAGGGAGGCCTTCCCTTTTTGGGATTTTGCCTTTTCATGTAATAGTTCCCTCCTTCTGTTGTATAGCTTATTTATGGCCGGGGTCCACCAGACTGGTCTCCTGTTTTTGGCAGAGTGAGTCTTGGTTTTACTTGGGATGGCCCAATCCATGCATTCCTGTAGGTGCTCATAGAGTGCAATTGTAAAGGATTCAGTGGTTTGGGTAGCATTTTCCATTTGCCCAGGGGGCTTTGAAACTATCCACCTCGGTCTTGAGAAGTGTGAAGTTTGCTTTTGAGAAATTTTTCACAGTGGTTTCCTTGGCTGGGGGTGGGGACAGGATGTGGATGTCCATTGTGATTAGTTTATGGTCTGATCTTACCAACGAGGGGTTTATCTCTGGTGTGGAACATTTAGCCCCCATGTTGGCATTGACCAAGTCCAATACATTGTCCCCTCTTGTGGGAGTGGTGACCAGTTATTCCATGGCATTTGAGTTTATAAACTCCGGGAACCATTGGGCAAAAGAGTTGGGACTTGAGTAGTTTTCCCAGTCAATGTTTGGTTAGTTGAAATCACCCAATAACATGGTGTTTGGTGAGTCCTTCATATTTTCCAGTGTTCTCAGGAATGCCGAGTGGGGGTCCTGAGACAGGGTGGGTGATCTGTAGCAGGCTACAAACTGAAAAGCAGTTTTACCTACTGTTAGTTGCACATGGATGGTCTCTGCTGCCTCGTGCAGTGCCACTAACCTGGAGGTGTGGGTATCCTTGATGAAAATGGATACTCCCCCGCCTTTGGTATTTCGGTCCAAGTTCTGGGGGCCAAAAAGAATGGTATGAGTTGAATCCTGGTAGTGCCGGGGTGCTCTCTGGAGCCTTGAACCAGGTTTCTGTTACTGCACAGATATCGATTTTCTCCATACTGAGGAGTGCCTCAAGTGCGTGTATCTTGAGGTTTAGACTTCTGGCGTTGAGTAGCATTACCCTTAGTTTTTTGTTTCTGGTATTGTCTATGGAGGTGGGTTTGTCTTTTGAGCCTTAGCCAGTATTTGAAAGCCTAAGGGTGACAGGTGCAAGCCGTCCCTGGCGAAGCAATGTGGCTTGTCAAGCATGTCATCCCAGGCTGACAGACACTGGATCCCCTTTGAATGACATCAGTAGCTTAGCCAATTGTTAAAATTGATAATTTTGTTATACTGTGGCATCATTCTTGGTGAGGGCAAGATGTTACTCAGGGTCAGGGTCATACCAGCCTGGGCTACATGATCAGAGAGCGCCTTTATGTCTCTTTTCATGTAGTCCCGGGAGGTACATCTGAGGTCATTCACACCAACATGGACAATGACAGAGTCATATTTGTACCTGCTGTGGAGTGACCTGAGTGCTTGCGTTATGTGGCGGATCCTGGCACCCGACAGGCAGCTTACAGTGACCTTCTCCTTGTTCAGTCTGGTGAGTGGGACGTCAGTGTGCCTGACAATGGAGTCACCAATTACTAGTGTATTAGGTGTGTTATTTAGCCTTGGGGGCTGTGACTGCGTGGCACACTGACTTTGTGAAGTATGTGATACGTGAAAGTTGTTGTGGGGTATAAAAATAGTAAAATTACCAAAGTAGTGTCAAAATCAAATCTCAATAAGGATTTCAGTAAGAATTGTGACTATTAGCTTAATATAAAATAGCAGTGTGTACATATACTGGTAGCCATTTGCAGCAATCTTAGACTTCTTGAGACTTATAAATCCTTAACTTGTGTGTAAGTGGTGAGAAGAACATAAGGTTTAAGAATTTGGATCCCTTTTCTTCATTATTTCCTCGAACATTACCTTCTGCTGTTTTCATCTTTAGTTCATAATCTGTGCTGAAACAAACAAATGGAAATGTCTTTTTACCATTTACTAAATGACTTACTTTATACAGATCAAAGCAGGCAGAACCAAGTACACTTCATTAGCCCTTCTATTTATTGTAAGAGATGTTTTAGAATTTCACGGCAACTGCTTTTAAATTTTGTTTTGCAGCATAGATATGAACATGCTGAGTACTTTGAGACATCAGCAAAAATGATTTAAAATGCATTAAAACAGATATTATTTATTACCAGATTTATATAACAATAGACAGCAAGGACACATGTTGAAGACTTGCAGTTTTGACTGCCTTAACCTACATTAACATTTCAGAAATCAATATTCATCCAACACCATATATGAGAAGATATCATTCCTGTTGGCAAATTCACATTACGTTTTACATTTGTGACACTAATTTTATCTTACAGTGGTTAAATATCTGGTTTATTTCCAGCATCTAGCAATATGCTGTAAAGGGTTCTGATTAAGGGGGATAATGGAATAACTACAGTTATGCAATAGCACAGTACCTATAGTTACATATTTTATAATAGATATAATTATAATTAAAAACATTAGGTGAGATTCAGAAAGCATATCACCACTAGTGTAATGAAGGCAACACTGCAATATTCAATAGCACAATGGCAAGGCATTATGAAGCCACATGGAGTGACAGCTCATTAGTTGGTTAATGCCATGCCTCCACATCAAATACTCATGGTTACAGGTAATCAAGCTAATCGTCACCCTACCAACTATTGCACAGACACGTGTTTAAATTACCTGTTTAACTGTTGTAGGCTACACACTGTGATAGCCATTTATGTGCATTTAAAGTGTTTTTTTGATTGTATCTGCTTTATTTTCTGGAAAAAAAAAACAAAAAAACAAAAAAAAAAACTTGTTATCCCACCTTTCTAAGCTAGTTTATTCCAGTTTTCAGGTCAGTACTGAATTCAGGGCTATGTTACAAGTTTCTGTATTTGCCCATACCTTACTTGGATAGAAGGAAGTTTCTCTGTTCACTGTGAGAAAGGAAGCTTTGAGCAGCCTATCTGTCTGTGGAGGGAGTGGTTTCAGGCCAGAAATTAGTAGTTTATTGGGCATTTTGGGCTAATTTCTATCTCTTTCGTTTCCCTGCTATAAAACCCACATTTTGCATGGTTTTGTGAGCTGGACAGCTAGTTAGCTAGGGTATAACTATTCCCGGCTGCACAAAGTCTACTCTTCAATTTTTCCCTTGGAACTAGACACACTTTCAACTTAAGCACTCAAATCATTCACTTCTCATCCCGGCACTTGCCCAAAACTCATAGCAAGCACTAATAAACCTTAGCACTAGAGCCCCCTATACTGCAGAGAAGGACAAGGCTCTCTATTCAACCTTACCACCCAGTCAGTAAAACAGTTCACTGTACCTATCCAGGCATGTCCAAAGGGCAGTTTCAGGTGTACTCTCCAGTCCAACTGGTGAATCTGGGCATTTTGAGGCAATGTTACGATTGCCTCATGTACACAGACAACCTGCTCCTCCTTCCACCAAACACTAATACATGCGAGAGATGCAGTTATACAGCCAAACTGGAGGCTAAGCTCTCTCAACCCAAGACTGGACTAGGCAGTCAAGACGAGAAGGGAATTACTTGCATCACACCACCAGTTTCACATAGACCTATGAAACCATCACCGGCAAAAAACACACATAAATACACAAAAACATACTCGGAGGTGCTAAATAAAAATCTGCAAAAGCAACAGAGATCTCCAAAGCAGACATCCAAGCAACCTCCACCCCCCCCAACATAAACCATGAAACACATACTTCACAAAACCAGTGTGGTACACAATCAAAGCCCTTAAGGCAAAATAACATACCCAACGTACTAGTAATAGGTGACTCTATAGTCAGGCAAAATGACATCCCACTCACTAGGCTGAACAAGGAGAAGGTTACTGTTAGCTGCCTGTCAGGTGCCAGGATCCGCCACATAACACAAGCACTTAGGTCACTCCAGAACAAGTACAAATATGACTCTGTCATTGTCCATGTTAGTGTGAATGACCTAAGCCATACCTCCCTGGACTACATGAAAAGAGACATGGAGGAGCTCTCTGATCACATAGCCCAGGCCGGTATGACCCTGGCCCTGAATAGCATCCTGCCCTCACCAAGAATGATACCACGGTATAGAGAAAAATTATCAATTTCAACAATTGGCTAAGCTTCTGGTGTCATTCAAAGGGATCCAGTGTCTGTCAGCCTGGGATGACATGCTTGACAAGCCACGCTGCTTCGCTAGAGATGGCTTGCACCTGTCACCCTTAGGCTTTCGAATACTGGCCAAGGCTCTTGCCACCCCCATAGTGCCTTTTTAGGCAAGGCTCAAAAGACAAACCCCACCACCGTAAATAGCACAAGTAACAAAAAACTGAGGGTAATGCTGCTCAATGCCAGAAGTCTAATCCTCAAAATACATGCACTCGAGGCACTCCTCAGTATGGAGAAAATTGATATATGTGCAGTAACAGAAACCTGGTTTAAGGCTCCAGAGAGCACCCCAGCACTACCAGGCTACAACTCATACCATACATTTCTGCCACACAGCCCAAACCAAAATACAAAAGGTGGGGTCATATCCATATTCATCAAAGATACCCACACCTCCAGGTTAGTGGCACAGCACGATGCTTCAGAGATCATCCACGTGCAACTAACAATGGGCAAAACTGCAATTCAAATTGTAGCTTGCTATAGATCACCCACCATGTCCCAGGACCCCCATTCTGCATTTCTGGAAACACTTGGAAACATAAAGGTCCTACCAAACACCCTGATATTGGATGATTTCAATTACCCAAACATTAACTGGGAGAGTTACTCAAGTACGAACTCCCTTGCCCAACATTTCCTAGAATTTATAAACTCAAATGCCCTGGATCAACTGGTTAACACCCCCACCAGAGGTGACAACATATTGGACCTGGTCATCACCAACATGGGCGACCGGTGTTCCACACTGGAGGTCAATCCCACACTGGTTAGATCTGACCATAAACTAATCACTCTGGATATCCACATTCCGCCACCACCCCTGGTCAAAGAAACCACAGTGAAAAACTTTTCAAAAGCAAACTTCACGTTACTTAAGACCGAGATGGGAAGTTTCAAAGCCCCCATGCTGAAGGATAATGCTGTCCAAGCTGCAAAATCCTTTACTAATGCACTCTACGGGCACCTACAAGAATGCATGGATCATGCTATCCCAAACAAAACCAAGACTCACTCCTCCAAGAAAAGGAAACCAGTCTGGTGGACCCCTGCCATAAACAATTTAAACAATAGAATGAGGAAACTAGTACAGAAAAGAGTAAAATCCCAAGAAGAGAAGACATCCCTGATCAGTATCAGCAAGAAACTATGTTCCCTCATAAAATCATCCAAGACTAGCTTCAAAAGAAAAATTTCCATGGACTCCAAAGATAACCACAAGGCATTCTTTAGCTATGTCACAAATCTAAGTGGCACTTCTCAGATATGGTCGGAGTTAGTGCAGAATGTCACAAAATACACTGAACCGACCAATATAGCCAACATCCTGGCAGACAGGTTCAGTGCAAACTTCACCCCCCTTTCACCCCCAAAAGGGCCTATAACTATACCAGAAAAATGTAGAGACCCTGAAATCACATACACTCAGGTTAAAACAGCCCTCTCCAAAGCCAAAAACACAGCATCAATGGGACCGGATGTTGTCCCAGGCTGCGTCCTACATGAGCTCAAAGATGAACTAACCCCTCATCTAAACACACTGTTCAAACTTAGCCTCTCTACAGGCTACATGCCCACAGAGTGGCGCACAGCAACAGTTATTTTGCTACACAAAGGTGGAGCCACAACAGACCCCGGGAACTATCACCCTATAAGCCTGACTAGCTTGGTCTGCAAAGCTATGGAGCACATCATCATGGATCTCATTAATAGAGACACTGGAAACCTCCAAACACTGGACCCTACCCAGTTTGGCTTTGTTAAGGGGAGATCATGCCTCCTGAACCTGGTGTACTTCTTTGAGACAATTACCAAGGCTATAGACAAGGGAAAAGTGGTCCACACAGCCTACCTAGACCTCGCAAAGGCCTTCAACACCATTCCCCACTCAGGTATTATAGACAAGCTCACCAGCTTGAACATAAACCCCTACATCATGAGATGGGTTGCCAACTGGCTCACGGACAAAACCCACATGGTAAGAGTTGCGGGAGCTAGGTCTGACTCTAAACCGGTTATAAGTGGCATTCCCCAGGGCTCAGTCCTAGGACCCCTCCTGTTCGGCATATACTTCTTAGAGGTACAGGCAAGCGCAGGAGGACTATGGGTGACCAAGTTCACAGACGACTGCAAACTAGGGGCTATAATTGACTCTCCGGCTGACACAGACATCCTCCAAAAGTGTTTCACTGAGGCAGATACCTGGCATCAAAACCATGGTCTCAAGCTAAATGCCAAAAAGTGCATAGTCATCCCTTTTGGAAAAAACAAAGTACCCACAAACTACCACATAGGTGGTAGCCCCCTAAATACGGAAGACGTAATAAGGGATCTGGGGACCCAAGTAGATAGTAACCTCTCCTTTGATAGTCACATTACCAAAGTGGTTAGAAAATCCTTCTATGTGGCCCACCTAATCACAAAAGGGTTTGCATCCAGATCGAAAGAGGTCATTGGACCCCTCTACACATCACTCATCAGACCCATCATAGAGTACAATGCCCCATTTAGGATGTACCTTACAAGACACCTGCAACAACTGGAAAGTCCACAGAAGTTCCTCACCAAGAGGATCACTGGTCTCAAGCAGATGCCCTATGCAGCTCGAATGAAGAAACTCCAGCTGTACTCGGTTGCATACCACCTACTCAGAGGTGATCTCTGCCTGAAATATAAGGCCATGTCCAACCCAGAATTGATGGACATGCTCTACCTAAAGAAAACCATATCCCCTCAAGCCACAAGCTCCAAGGATCTAAACCTCACCACAAGAATAATTAGGACATGCTGGTGGGATAGATTCCTGTCCCAGAGACTTCCCATGCTCTGGAACAAGATTCCAATCTACATTAGGCAGAGCTCCTCACTAACCCTCTTCAAAAGAAACCTTGACAAATAAATGGGAAACAGAAAGTTTACCCCAGGGATCACTTTGATGGCTCTGCTGGACAGAGGCACAGGGAACTAATCTAAGGGGGTGAAGGGGGTGGCGAAAGCCGACACATTCCAGCTAGGCTTATAAATGCCTTTTGGCAGCTAGCCTAGTACCTACCTATGAACCTATGAACCTACAAATGTGTGCGCGCGCACACACACAAATCATGCATACTCACATACACTCAGACGGTCATTCATACAGACACTCAGGCAGTCATTCACACAGACACTCAGGCAGTCATTCACACAGACACTCAGGCAGTCATTCACACAGACACTCATACAAACACATAGACGCACACATGCAGACAGCTGCAGTCATGCCCTTTCAAACCCACACTTTCATACCAACATGCACACTTGCATAGACACAGAGACATGCGCACACACACACACACACACACACACACACACACACACACACACACACACACACACACACACACACACACACTCACACACACGGCTTTGCAGTACTTACTTACAATGGAGCTTGCAACCCCATTCCTACAATAGGACTGAGTGAGTGTATGCCATCAAAAGACAGCATAAATTTGATTTGCTTTGCTCCCCAAATAACTTAGCTTACAGCTATTGTTTGAATTATTCTTCTTGATCCTGGCGAAAAGATCCAGGGAAGTATACATGGCTAATTCATGTAAGCTGGAAGCATTGGACTACTACATTTGCATGAGTCTTTTGCCAGTGAGACTAGTGTAGCAATATAGAGCAGAACCCTTAACCCATAGTGACTCTATACTGGTTTCTGAGTCAGAAACACATATTGCATTTAGTAAAACTTCCTGAAACATGTTTAAATATTGTGTTATGGATTTCTGAATCCTGGTCAATAAGTAAAACAAACAACTGAATGAAAATATGCACATCTTCTGAAATCAAGGTGATCAATAGCTATGCTATTGCTACCTCAGCACAGGCCTCTGGCTATACCTCCTGTCTTGGACATCCTAGATGATGTTTACTCGGAGGCCTGCCTTAACCCAGATTCTCTGCCTCCAGCCCCAGTCAAGCTAAACGGGTAATGCACTTTGATCAGCTTAAATGCATGGAAGATGTGGGCTGGAACCCATAGTTCATACTATGCTGCTACACAGAGCTTGTACAGCTCTGCAGCAATGCATTTGTGGAGGAAAAATATTACTATAAACAAAAATGTGGGCATTCAGCACTCCAAAATGCACAAGTATGCATAGCTGCAAACTAGTGAGTAGTAAAGAACCATACAAACCTATCAGTCTGTACAATAATACAATTCTTCAGCAGAATAGAGCAGCAGGAATATGCAAACTCTTAAGATATATGCGTGCAGAATGCTGCCAAATGCCTTGTAGCAAATAAGAATCCCTGGGACAATAAACCTGATATATTTGTTCTAGAATGCACTACACAGTCCACCAACAATTTTAGCTACAGCAGGCCACTACAAACAACAGGGCCAGGTCACTTGCCAGTAAAAAGTCAGCAACTCCTCTGACACAGCAGTTCTGTCCCCATTATCTTCCATAACTACACCTTCTGGTGGGGAAGGCTGTGTTTGATGCTCCTGCTCAACTTCTTTTTCTTCTGGATCTGCAGAGTGGAGATACAATGAGAAGCATGTCATAAGTGTATTAATCCAAAATCTGCAGCATGTATATACTGCAGGACATCATTTGCCAATAGTTACAGCCTTGGCTTGCCATCAGTTTTCGCAAACTCCTGCAGTGGCACCCACATTTGTGTTACCATTCTGCCCACTCTGAAAGACAAGTGTCACATCAACAAACTGTGATGGGAGATGGCAGAGTATTGGCCCAGTATTCACAACCAAACTCACACTGCTACATCCCTTATCCTGCTGTCCAGTAGGCAAATGTGTTCGTAGGTTCATAGGTGTGTACTACACTAATGGCCCTGTACTATGCTAATGGCCTACATTAGGAGTGCCCTTTTTATATAATTATATACATCTACAGAGTGATATTACCTGGAAACACGCAGACCATGTAGCATACCAACACCTAAAATGGATTTCTTCCACCTCCACACATATGAGCTATTTGCAGAACTTCATCATGACAATCAATGGCAAATCATAGATAGACCTGCAGATAACAGGAATGCATCTGTGCAATACACACACAGAAAGACCTGCAAGTAGCATAGCAGTAATACATCTACAGAGGACACTGACAATGCTTACAAAAAAACGAGGAACTCCCCAATGACAGACACTTGCTAAACCAGTTGGGACATTATGTCATAATCTGTGCTTCCCATTCTCAGATGTCTTCAGAGTGGTAGCATCACTGGTCATCATATTCATACCTGCACTGCTGTCCCACTCTGTTAATGCCCATAGACTTGGTAGAACGTTGGTCAGGACATACTCATCATCAGGTTTCCTAAAAGAGCCAGCATAAGGCCCGAGTAGCCACTTCCTGTATAGGCTGTGAAGTGAATACAGTGGTAATTTTTGCCTCCTTTATGTACCAGTTAAGTTGGCTCTGATGGTATCAGAAATTGCCATTGCTATATAGCTGTCTGCATAAAACAGTGGCAGTTTTACAAGGTTTAAAATGGTAGCTAGTGAATCATGCATACAATTTGATTTCTGAATCACAAGTCAAGCAGTGTATCAATGTGCAGGTGAATGACATATACACATCAGCAGATCTGCATGAATTTATGTATGTTATATTCCTGAGGCCTGTTTCATGAGCAAGCTACATACTTCAGCTATCTTGTTCAACAATGTGATTAGGTGATTCTGAGACATTCATGGTGTATGCCCTCATTTGTCTGCATAACATGCATCTAGGTATACAATTTGCAGAATCTGAAAATGCAGCACCATTTTGAATGTTGTCTACTGCATGGCTTGCTGTTATTGTTTGATGTGAGAGAGGTCTCTGGAGCATACCTCTGAACTCAGGAATTCTAGACAAAGTTGAAAATGATGGAGGGACAAAGGCCCAAAATTAGGGATGAATTTTTAATATTTCTCTTACAGATTTAGAAAGTTGCTAGAATGACAGATTTTGCATTAGCATGCAGTTTTAGAAAGATATAAAGTTTGAAACTCAAACGTCTGCTATTACTTAGTAACTGCAATCATCAATGATTTTCCATGAAGGCACAACTTTATGAGGAACAGATCAAAAAATATGAGGAAAAATCTAGACCTTCTTAGAAATTATGCTCAGTTAAGAGGTATGCTCTGCAGTACAAGTTTTCTGCATTTCATACTATTCCAACTGTATAAAGGTGTACTGCTGCAGCTGAGGCTGTTACAACATTGATCAAATGTCATAGTATTCCTGCTATGCTCAGGTATGCTTTGTAACTGTAATTAATAGTAAAGAATGTGTGTAATGCAATGTTTTAAACTGCAAATGTTTTGTGTATATGTATCTCATTGTATGTTTATATCAGGCAGACATTTAGCTAGCTTTTCTGGCACCCTGGTGTGGTGTTTCTCCCCCCTCCACAAATCAAAGTTGAGAACCAAAAAAAAAAAATAGTCTTTTGCTTTCTCTGAGTTGAACACCCAAAAAAAAAACAGGTCTTCTGCTTACTCTGAACTGAACAAAAAAAAAAAAAAAAAAGATTATTTTAACTGTAGCAAGTCAGTTACTACAAATGTAACAAGTAGTTTTCTATAGCATAAGTATCACACACTGACCACTGAAGTACTGCATCCCTGACTGCAAATGCAATATCAGCATTCAGGAATGAATGGCAGTCCTGCACTACTGCTCCATCAGCATCTGCCAGTTGAACACCCCAAATACCTTGCACCTGCTCTGCCCTAGCTACAGTATGTCTCTGATATCAGGGAATATATGTACCTGTCTACCTTGTGTATGATATAATTGATTTTACAGGCACAATCATGTCAGTCCATGTGAGACTCACCCTTTTCTCATCTATTATCTGTAATACATAGAGAGGTTGGGCACAACAGGGCCCTACAAAGAGTACAAGATAGTGCATGAGTGACAGGAATACCATGGGTAAACATACGCATATCTGCTGCAGCCAGTACAGTACATGGGTAAACATACGCATATCTGCTGCAGCCAGTACAGTCCATGGGTAAACATACGCATATCTGCTGCAGCCAGTACAGTACATGGGTAAACATATGCATATCTTCTGCAGCCAGTACAGTACATGGGTAAACATATGCATATCTGCTGCAGCCAGTATAGTACAGTACTATTAAGCTGTGCTACATCTGTTATTATAAGTACCATTTTAACCACTGTCATTCTTATACAGTATACAACTATGTTCCCTTCTTTTCACAGGTATTATCATGCTCTCAGGACATGGCGGCAGGCAGAGGTTGACTAACTTCAGCCCTGCTGAGAATAAAATGCTACTATAGGTAATCAGGGCCCATAGCTATTACTCGTTAGAAGAGGGGTTGCTGACTAGCCTCAGGTGTGGCTGTCACTGCTCTGTGACATCAGTGGGTGGGTGGGGATAACTGAACACTGCTACAGTGTCATAGGCATGCCACACATATGAACAGTTGCTTCAAGAGGAAGGTATGACATCAACCAGCTTATAGTTCAGCTTCAGTATTCAGCCTTCCAGGAACAACCACATTGATGAATTTTGAGGAAATTCTGATGTCCATATATGGGAAACTAGCTAAAGTGATTATGCCTGGAGGTCTAAATGTCATTGCTGGGGTGGCCAAACCACCATGTGCTTCAGAGGGTGATATAGCAGGTTATTACTATAAAATGTAGACATCTTTATAGCAATAGTGCACATAGACTGCAAGCTGACCATATTTTCCCAATGCTTATTTGTGATCATATGAATATCAAGAGTATGCCAGGAGCATGGTAGCAAAGGATATGTTTGCTTTGTATATATGGTGTTGCATGAATACCCTTTACATGCATGTTACATTTGTACTACATATAATCAAATTCACTTTAGAGTTTTTATATTGTATACACAAATACCTAACTGGTGCAGTTGTGACATATGTAAATGATGGGGCAGGAAAATAGCTGATATTGTGCTCTATATATATATATATATATATATATATATATATATATATATAAGCATGTGGGACACAGAAATGGCCTTCTTGGACTCTGTGGCCATATAAAGAGATTTAATCTATGAGTATTCACTTAGTTGTCCAACAATTTTAAATACAGTTAAGGATGACTCCTGTGTAACATCCAGGGGTAATGTATTTCACTGTTTGCCTAGTCACAATGGACATAGCTTATTCCATATTTGAAGGTTTAACTGTACTCACATAGAAACATACTATACTGTTTCAAGGTTTTATACCATGGGTAGATGGAGAGAGAGAGAGAGGGATTTAATTTAGCTGTCAGGGTATCACCATGAAACAATTAATACTCCCCCTTTTGAGCTAATGATTTTAAAGCACACAACTTTGTGAAGAAAGTGGATTTGTTCAAGGTTTCTTAAAGTCATCTAATGAGTACAGATAAAATGATGATCTCCATTCTATATAGGGCCTTCACCTCACCTGACTTGGAAGAGATTGTTCTCAATATTAAATTTATAATGCCTTAAATAATTATGATAGTTAAAATTTCAAGTCTTAATACCAATAAACCCTAGATCCTTATAACAAATTATAAGTTCTATAAAAAATTCCATTTATAGCATATAGGTTCTCCTTTCTTACATTGCCAAAGTACAATACCAAAAGTTTTTTTGACAAAACAGACTGGATTCACAGAAGATGGTACAGTTCTGCTGCCTGTCTCCTTTTTGGATGGCCATGCAACCACCATACAGGGTGATTATACAGCCACACCCACAAAAAAACGAATAGTTGTATAATCTGAGTGTTTATCATTCCCAGAAAAGAGATTGCACCCATCGCTATGAGCCTCAAAAGTGCTCCCCAGTAGCTGTCACAGCAGATAAGTGGACTGTGTGAAATTTGTATATACCCACCACAATGTAAATCCTTTCAGAGGACATCAGTGACATCAGGTGTCACTGCTGGCCTCTGGTATGTGGGCAGCACAGTACTTGAAATCAGTCAGCAGATACAATTAAGGGATAGTCTGCTTCTACACCATTCAGCATGGAGATAACTGCTGTGTTGCTTTGCATGATGCCACCTGGATTTGTCTTCAGTGGTTAGTGGTGACACACACATCCCATCCATTGCCACTTCCATGTGCAAAACGCCACTGCCTACGCTGGGTATGTTGTCCATGGTTTAAGGTATGCAACCAAGCTGACTGTGAAATGGGGTAATTGCAGGGTGTACACTCTACAGCAGAGTAAAGAAGTACAAGATGCTCTGTCACCCATCATTTTGGGCAGTGATATCATACTACTTCCATTAGCAGGGCACATAACCAATGGACTCCAACTAGGTCAGAGTCCTACAGTACTGTACCATCTCTGCATTGGAAGAAAAGAGTTCTTTCATCCTAATCAAGTGAAATGGTGTCAAGTCATGGCACTTAATGACTCTCCCTCTTCTGTCACAAGAGGATGTGATCCCTCATGCAGAGTACAGTTCTGGACCATGAAACATTCCCTTCCTCTAAGCATTCAGTGAAGTGATCCTCCTACCCAGTGTACATTGACAGCCATGTTTTTGTTGTGTTCTTCAACACCTGAACAATTGATGGCATCTCTGTGACCTACTCCATCGTCTCTATTGTGTTATGTGTATAATGTCTAATCAGTGTGACCAAACTATGCATAGCTTGACAGTACTGGACTAGATATCATCACTTCCCCTGTCTCTCCATGTATTGTGCCCATTGCAATATAGGAGAGTATATGATTTCTCCAGGTAATGGGTTTGGCCCACTTGCTTCCTAGGTCTCATATTGTACATCATGGCACAGGTTACAACCAGCTTGCTAACTGTGACAGAGGAGTACAGCAGTACTGTACCAGATGTATAGAGGCTCCAAAATCATGTATTCTGCAGGAAAATCACTGTTCTTTTGAATTAATAACAAAAAAAAAATCACAATATCATGTCCTCAAAACTATAACAGAAAGTTCATCTACAACAATGTTTATACTCAAAAGAAAAAAAAATGTTTATTAAGCACTTTTGTACATTGCAAGTTGGGACTTCTTCAGACTAAACATTAACTAACCCAATCTACACAATTAAATAATTACATTGAACTCACATTACATAATACACCAATAGTTTTCTGAAATTTAAACAACCCTTAAATGCATCATCAAATTCCACCATAAATGCTGTAATGAATTATATTTATGATGTTCTAAAAATTGTCCTTATAAACAAATAGATAAAAAAGTCAAGTTAAAAAATAAAATGAGAGCTTAACAAATTTACTTCAATTTGATTATTTACAGTTTGGTTACCCTGATGTTAAGAACATTCATCAAATATAAGTTTTCATTAAAAACCCTGTGGTTTAAAGGTGAGCCTTTAAATAGCATATAAAATTATGAAATAATTCATTTTGTTATTTATTAACCAGACTACAGCCTGGTCTGCATTAGCATATTTCAAACTCAGCCTGGTGCATTACTTCATTAAGTGACTTACTGACAGTCACACAGTATCAGAAGAAGTTGTGGGAATCAAACAGGGACTACAGGGAACAGTTTGTTGACTGGTCATTGCCCTTAAGCTCTGTGCTAGCTACCAGACAATGAAATTGGCAAAAACATCTCAAACTTCAATGCAAACCCTGCTGATTAAGATATGGTATGTCCAATAACCTTCCACTATACACACATGTGGCTTATTTTTATCAAACTTATTAAGTCTGTGAGCTCCATTTCAAAGACTTTAATTACATAATGATATTGCTACAAAATTATTCTTTAAATTAGGATTCCCTTGTCATATGTAATGTGAAAAAATCCTGCCTTTTGCTGGGGACTAGAATAAATATTAGTATATTTCTTGTTTACTTATTTGATTATTTAAATGTTTAAATATTAAATATGTTTGTAAATTATAACACTACATTAAAATGTCAGATCTAAACACATACCTATGGTAGAATATTAATAAACTGGTGATTAAATAACTAAGATAAATTAATTATTATAAGGAAGGAAGAACCTTTAGCTAGATTAAAAGGCCCTGCTAAACAGGTGATACTTAATGGAACACCTGAGATAGGTTTCCAAGTTGTACATGCAAATCAAGAAAAGTATCCTTTTCTAGAAGATAAGGGCAGTGTAGGCAGTCTAGAAAGTTGCTTAAGGCATGGGAACATAACTATTACAGGTTTAGGAGAAGATTTCCCTGCTGAAAAATTGCAAGACACTGAGATAAATTTTTACTTTACTAGCTGGCCCTAAAGAAGTATTAAATAGTATTAAGTGTGTGTGTGTGTGTGTGTGTGTGTGTGTGTGTGTGTGTGTGTGTGTGTGTATATATATATATATATATACACACACACACACACACACACACACACACACACACACACACACACACACACACACACACACACACACATATATATATATATATATATGTGTGTGTGTGTGTGTGTGTGTTATTGACAGACTGCAGAAGGCACTTCACTGCCCTCACAAGACAGATTGACATGTATTCTTTATATAAGACTATTAGGAGCTGCTGATTCTCACCATCGTCTACAGGGTATAAAGAAAAAATGATCAAACCAGTAACAAGGTGAACATTTGACTAGTACTACTGAATTGCACTGTGAGGTCAGAATTGAATGTGACCTTATGACCCCCAAGTATTCAGCTATTAATTCAAAGAAGTATTATTTTGACAGATTGATTGCTTTCATGCTCAGCTTTTCACTAAACAGAGCAGGCTGGGAAACTGGATACCAGTAGGCTAATAGCTTATTGACCCAGGGTTTTTAGGATTTATGGAGGGCACATACTAGCCAATAAGGGTCCCAGCATTAGTTTAGACCCCTTGCATAGGTCAGAATAGGATGAGAAATATTCGTTCACATTTTTGGCAGCATTAGTTGATGAGGCCAAATCAGCTAGAGCCATGTTTTATACCACCAAGTTGCTAGCACTGGCAAGGCATGAAGTCTGTGATCCATGTTCTTCTATCTACAGGACACTGTGCAACACAGTTAATGCTAAAAGCAGCTGGTCTGCACAACTCTTTCCTCAATAAGTAACACAGAAAGTCTATACTGCTGCCCATAACTCCATTCAATTGTGTGTGTAGTCTCTTGGCATACCTCTCAAGTTCAGCTGAGATTGGATGTTGAACTTGAACTTGGCACCTACCACCTTTGATGGTGACGTAACCAGCATGATTTTGAAGATGGGAGGAACTCCACACAAACATTGGGAGAAAGTGCAAACTTCACACAGTGTTCAGGACTGAAACTGGTACCTTAGCCATTATGTCAGCCATGTTCATCGACAGAATGCACCTTGGACAACATGATGGTAAGTAGGTGACTGGACATTTTGTTTATCCAGGCGACAAGATGATAGGGCAGTGTGGGAACTGTTGTGGGACAGAGTCTTCTGAGGACAGTAAGGGATGTCTTCAGAATTAATGATCAACTCATGGCAGTCAGACTGTATTGTAAAGATAGGGCAATACTGCTAATCTCAGCCTACACTTGACAGCAATGTTATAATGGTGAGGAAACGAGTGCATCAGTTGCAGAACTTGTTAGATGAAGTGGAGCAAAATGAATTTGTGTTGGTAATAAGGGAACTGAATGCTCATATGAGCACAGACAGAACAGGATATAAGGAATGCCTGGGCTCATACTGGTGGTGCAATATAAATGCAGAAGAACATACCATTCCAGTCGTATTGGCTCTAAGTTTAAAAGGGACTATGCTGAAGACACAGAAGTTGACTAGAGCAAAACCACAGGAGTTCAAGGAAATATTATGGGCTGTAACACCTCAGAATTAGATGGCACAAAAATACTAGCATGTTCCAAGGCAAAGACAGAAAGATAAAGAAGATAGTCATCAGACACCATCCATAATGGATGCCAGCAACAATCTGCTCATTGGTACAGAGGATATCAAAGGCTGAGGGAAAGAGTACTTCCAGCTATCTTTGAATAAGGAAACCCCCAACAGAAGCTGTATTATCCCATGCACAGCCTACAATGAATGAGGAAGAAGAATCCCCCCTAAAATGCAAAATTAAGTCAGAGAGAATAGAAGGCTCAGATTAAGTCAAGGAGTTTTGATCAAGGTGCTGGGTGGTTTAGAGGAGAAACTTGAGCTTTAGAGTACATATCCCAGTATGGAGAAAAAGGCATATCACAGATGACTGGGGAATACATATTCTTCTGCCTATTTACCTGGTTATTAAAGTCTCAGAACATATACAACATTTTTGTCTCCTTTATACTCTTTATGGATATTTGCTGGGTTTACAAATAATCTGGATTTATTAATGCACATACTTGTACATTTCTGCTTAACTGACCTCATATATCTTTCATGATTTCATATTTGATTTAACAAATTCTTCATCTGACATACCTCTCTGTTGGTTATTAGTCTATTGTTTTGCATTAGGCACTAAAATTTACAATTTTGCTGATCTCAATTTTAGAACGGGGGCTATGGAAATGAGCTCATTCAATTCAGGGGGTCTGTTAGCTTGAAGATACAATTGCCAATAAAGTTCACAATATTCATGGAGGCCCTCCCATTGTCCCCCCGGCTCTTTTTTAACCTGCTCCACCACAAAGAATTTAAAACAACTCTTATTACATTCACTGTGGTGCCTAGCTAAAGAATTAGTTTCTACTTTATGTGCGATGTCATATATAAGTTCATAAATATGCTTTTTTAATGGTCTTTCAGTTTTTCTAATGTAAAAGGCCCCACAGTGGTATATACACATATACACTACACCAGCAGAGTTACAATTATTTTTAAAAATATCTAAAGTGCCCTGCATTTTACTAAAAAGATTACAATACCTTTGAATAATGCCCTTGATGACAAAAAATACTTATTGTATTCTAAAAAAAAAGGCAGAATTGTAATCAACCTGTTCATTTTTGTGCATATTCATGGGCATATCATAATTCTGACAGAGACTGCCCCTAGAATAGGTTCATACTTAGTACCTCATCTACACTTTACCTCAGATATAATGTTCATTAAGAAACTGTCAGGGTAACCTCTCTATATGAATGTGGTTCTCAAATGTCATATTGTGTATTCATATGTGCTGTCTGAACTAATTGGCCCTTAACAATGCTTCTCTTCTGAGAAAGTGGATATTCACTGGTAAAATGAAGAAAGGAATTACAGTAAGTAATTTTTCTATAAATTTTAGATGAAACCTCTTCAAAACTCTATCTTTGTAAATTGTGACATCCAGGTAGTGTAGTTCATCCATAGTAATATTAAAAGTAAATCTCAAAAATTCAGTTGTAGTAAGTAGATATCCTATAAAGTATACCAAGGATTCCTTTCTTCCTTTCCACACAATACAAAGGTCATCTAAAAATCTAGTGTAAAGGAGGCAGTGTTGGTAAAACTCAGAATTGAGTACATACCTTCTTTCCCATTCATACAATGCCAAATTAGCAAATATAGGGGTGCAGGAAGCACCCATAGCAAGCCCTGTTATTTGTTGAAAGATGTCACCCTCAAAGTAAATGTAATGATGTCACCGTCAAAGTAAATGTAATTGTATTTTAACATCATTTCCATTAGATCATCTATATTATGATATTCATCCATAGTGAGAAAATTCAAACTGAACACCACCTCTTCAAACCATTCCATTCCCAGCCTGTGTGGGATAAAGGCAAAGAGGTCTACTACGTCCATAGTTGCAAAAAACACATCTTCAAAATATACAATATTCCCCATTCTAGTCAAAATATCCCAAGAGTCCACAAGGATGTGTGTATTCATTTTATAAAAAGGTTTTAACTTTCAAGCAATATGCACAGCTAGGGGATATGGTTTAGACCCCATAGCCAAAACAATCAACCTGAAAGGATGTGGACTTTGGGTATACCAAAAACTGTGGGGATTCTAGGATGTGTATTATTCAGGAACTTGTATGTAGTAATGTCAATACTATCTTCCTTAAACAAGTAATTTAAAACCATATCTACCTTACCATAAGAGATGTTGACCTCGTTTCTGGATACACTTACAAAAGTGTCATCCTGAAACAACAGGTTCAACATTTTCACAATATATTCCAATTTATCCAATAAAACAATTCCACCCCCCCCCCATCATGTTTCATTTTACGCATAGATTCATTAACCATTAAATTTTGCAATGCTTCTTTTTCTATTTTGGACAAGCTGTAAAATTGTTTTCTGTTGTAATTCTTATATTTGACTAAATTGTCAAGTTCAGATTCTAGGCAATCTGCATTACAAATTTGTTTACATCTCCAACATTCTATGAGTTGATTTTTTCTAAACTTTGTTATTTTGTTAGGTGTTAAAATGCCCTATACAGAAATTTCCATGTAAAGACATGCCAGTAATGGGTTCAAGAAAAATTTCCAATAGATGTCAGTATTTGATTTTTTATTGAGTTCATTCAAGAATGTGTTATGAACTATAATTATATGGTTACAAAATTTGTCATTTAAATTATTATATGTAATTAATGTTTTATAGAGATGTGATATTATGCTATTCATCTCATATTTGCTAAATAGAATGTCATGCATAAATTGAATTATTTTTGGAATTTCATTATATTGACACTGTGTAAAGCAAAGAAATTTATCCTGTGCATGTATTCTGATGTTTTGTAAAAAAATCCAGTCTTGTGGATCTGGGTTAAATTCAGATAGATGTGTTTGAATTTGTTTTACTTTTATTTTGCTAAGACAATGTTGCCAAAATTAAAATTTTTAGCTTCCCAAATAAACAATTTTAGTTCATGAGATTTTTCAAAAAAGATAATATAAGTATCAAACCATAGTTATATATTGACATTAACCAGAGTTGTGTTTTTAAAATCTATTAGAATGGAATTGATGTAATTCAGTTGAGAAGATATATATATATATATATATATATATATATATATATATATATATATATATATATATATATATTAAATTCAATGTAATTATATTAGTAGATGCAGGAGTTATCAGTATTATTATTTCTAGTATTACTAAATTGCATTATACTGATATTGAAAAGTAGAAGGTGTAATGTTTTCTGATTTGAATTGTAAATAAGATCTATCCAGTTAAATATAATGTTAAAAGTTGCTGCTTTAGCATAAACAACTGTTTGGGAAATTTATGCCTCCAGAATCCTTAGATATAGAAAGGAGCTTTGGATATCCAAGAAAATTTCATAGCAGCTGATTAATTTTCTTTATTTGGGATTTAATTGTGGTAGGGTTATAGTCTGAATAATATATAAAGTTTTGGAAATAGAACCATTTTTATAATATTAATCTATATTCAGAGAGAATTCTTAATGTATTCCCATAGGCTCATGATGAGTTCTAGATTTTTTTTTGGAATTTAAATTCTGTATTCTTCTAATGTTTTCATTATAGTAATGCCTAAATATGTTAAAAGTGAAGTTTCCCTACCTAAAATATTATTATTGGTTATGTGTAGCTTTCTTTTTTATTCAGAAATTAATAGGAAGAAAAGGAAAATGAATAAGGATTTGTATGAGTATGAACAAAACATTCAATACCCCAAGCCAAAAGGTTTTGTGAATTTTGGTAAAAATGGGAATGATAGCAGAATGATATACCAGGGTTACAGATATCCTAACCATGGGGAACATACAAATGTTAATTCTGAGGAAATGATCCCACCCAATTATTATAGTGACCCTTTAGAGTACCCCCCTCCGAAGGTCCGAGAGACTGAAGAACAAAGCTACAACGAATTATCAGGGCAACTGTAGGGGGTGGAACAACAATGGGGGCAGACAGGAGATACTACAAACATTATATCAGGGTATGAGTTAGGGTCTGATGAGACTATAAAAAGGGTAGGTCCTAGGTTAATATGTCATGGTCATACTATTTTTAACTATAGCAGTTTGTGTGTTACGACCACTTTTTTTTACCTATTTTCAAAAGGTTTTAAATTTGTTCCTAACAAACAATGTGAGTTAAGTAAGGTTTTAATATATTTGAAGATGTTTGTGCATAAGAAAAATGTAGAGCTTTTATTAAATGGGCACAAGGAGGCAAGTGGTCAATTAAAAAGGAAAAGCAATTGGAATCCCCCATTGCATCCCCAATTAAAAAACTTTGAAAATGTTTTGAACAAAGAATTAAGGAAAGGGGTCCTCATGAATAAGATTAGATCTAATTTGAAAAATGAGGAAAGATTACTACTGGATTCTATTAGGATGAACAAGTATGTAAGGGTGATGAAGCCGGATAAGGGAGGGGGTGCGGTCCTTATGGACACTATTACCTGTGAAGGTAAGATGATGGATTTGTTGTTGGATGAAACTAAATATGTAAGGGTTTCCATAAATGAGGTACATAAAGCCTATAAGAAAATATATGTGATGCTTAACGATTTGGTGCTTGAAGGTTGTTTAGACCTTGATACTTTGAGGTTTTTGCATAATAAAGAGCCTAGGGTACCATCCATTTTTGGGATTCCCAAGGTCCATAAGGACATTGAAACCCCCCCTCCCTTAAGGCCTATTGTGGCAGCTAGTCTGTCACTGTACTCATAGCTAAATATTTGGACTTTAAGTTAAAAAGTATGTCTGTAGGTGCTTGTAATGTACTTAAGGATTCCTGGGATTTTTTAAGAAGTGTAAGGGATACAAAGATGACTAGTAGTGTTATTTTTATTACTATTGACATAGTAGACCTTTTTACTTCCATCCCTCATAGGGCTGGTTTGTATTTTTTTGAAGAAATTTTAAGGAAGGAGAATAAGTTTACAGAGAAAGAAATTTATGTAATTTTGGTTTTAATGGAACTAGTTATGAACAATAACTTCATTTATTTTGAAGGTGAATTTTTTAGGCAAATAAAAGGGGGGGCCATGTGTGCACCTATATATGCCAACCTTGTTATGGCCTGGTGGGAGGAGAAATATGTGTTTAAATCAATATTCTGAAATAGTGGGGCACTCTACAGGCTTTTCCTGGATGACATCTGTCTGTTATGAAATGGCAGTGAGGAGAGGTTTTTGGAATTCTTTGAATACATTTCCAATAGTACTGGATTCTTCAGGTTTACATACAAGATAGGGTATGAAAATATTGACTACCTTGATGTTAATATTTGGAAAGGGGAGAATGGATTTGAATCTAAAGTACATAGGAAGGAAACATGCTGTAATTCTTTTTTACATTTTATTTATCCATTTTATCAAAAGAAAGAAATAGTGAAGGGTCGGTATGGTCGAGGTAGTAAAATGACATCTGTAGAAAAGGATTTTAAAGATGAATGTGGTTTGTTAAAACAAATGTTTTTATAGAGAGGGTATCCAGAATCACTAATATGTGGAATTCAGAACGAGGTGTTTTCACATAGAAATGATAGATTTGCACCTATGTTACTCTCAATGGATTTAATTTTAGTAGAAGGAAAGGTCAATACTGACACCAATGTAGATGATGAATATGAAAATGCCTTTATTCTAGATTATAATGGGGATTAAAACATTATTAGGGATTTAGTCCAGAAGGAATGGGATAAGTTTTCCAAGTTATCAGACTTGAACTTAAGATTTGATGTTCCCCTGAAAATTATTTATAGGAAAAGTAGAAATGTTAAGGACCTTTTAGAAAATAAATATGGGGAGTCAGTTATTAAGAAAGTTGGGACTTTCAAGTGTGGAGCATGCCAGCAGTGTCCTTTTATATCTAATGTTTCAGAAATATTTATTAGTAGTAGGGGCAAACATATAGGGTCCAAGTCATACTACAATTGTGATAGTAAAGGACTTGTTTATATTGCATTGTGTAGAAAATGTGAGGCATTTTATATAGGTAAAACTGAAAGGTGTTTAAAGAGAAGGATATATGAACACCTTTATGATATTAAGAAGGGAAATATCAAAAATGCCATATGTAAACATGTTCAGACATGCAAAGCTGCTTCTTTTACATTTTTTGTGGTGGATAAGGTGCCTAAGGACAAAAGGGGTGGACCGTGGGAGACCAAGCTGGAATACCGATAGATATACTGGCAACTGGTGTTAGACGTCAGTAGAATGCCAGGTTTGAATGAGATGGCCTCCATTCCCCTATTTTGAAGTTAAGGACAGTTAAGCTATAATACCTATACATAATATCCCTTTACTCTAGTTATTTCTATATATTTTTTTACCTACTTAGTTCATGTAGTTTTTAATAACATTTTACACTTTAAATTTTATTCATTGAACTTATTTATTGAATATATTTATTTAAATTATTTATTGGATGTATTACAACATTTTAAAGAAATTGTTAGGAACTTTTATATGTGTAATGTTGCATTTAGGTCAACAAAGGGTTAAATAAATCACATGATTTTAACTGTGCAATTGTTCATTAGCAAGAGTATATAAAGAGGAAATTAGTAGGGTTTGTTTTATCTGATGAAGTGGTGGGATGAAAATGAACTGGTTGTGTGTCAGCGTTAATCCTGTTTTTTTGTGCTCTGGCTTGCTGTGGACAAATAAACTTAGTTTGTGGTGGAAACAGCTATCCAGTGCTCTCTTTTTTGTTTATTGGTCTTGGTGTGAGCACCATTCCTCTTGGACTTGGTTGTTCAGGAATAAATATTTTGATTTCAAATTGTCGAAGTTCAGGCCTGAGTATTGTTGGTATTGTTCTATAATATGATCTAGTTCTTTTAGTGATTTGCATGAGTTTTTATAGGTAGAATTGTGCCATCTGAAATAGCATGATTTTAGAGCTATAATTTTTAGTAATTTCTATTCCTGTTACTTTAGAGTCAGTCCAAATTAATATCGCTAAAATTTCAATAGCTAAGGCAAATAAAATAGTTGACAGGGGACAGCCTTCTTTTGTTCTTCTAGTTAGAAGTATAGCATCTGAGGTAACTGAGCCTAATTTAACATAAGCTTTATTATTTATATATATGTTTAAGAGATAGACACATTGTGGAGAGAAATCAAACAGTTTCAAAGTTTTAAATAAATAATCTCAATTATGGAGATCAAAGGATTTTTCAATGTCCAGATTAATTGGTAAAGCTTCTTTCTTTTTATTATTCATAATATTTATTAGTGTATGTCTTGTATGTATGAAACCAGTCTGATCTGCATTATTTTGGAGACGGGTTCTTTTAACATATTTGCTAGGTTGGACATGAATATCTTATGGTCAGAGTTCAGAAATGAAATAGCCCTATAAGTGGAGCATAGTTGAGGATTGTTGCTCTGTCTATTGGGGCAATTAAAAAGAATTTCCATGATGGAGGATTTATTTATTTATTTATTTTAAATTTCTATCAGAAATTTGTGGAAGAAATAAATTATGTTTTGTGATAGTAACTTGTATATTTCACCTCAATATCAGGGGTTTTGTTAGGTCTAAGTTGTTTACTTTTGTCAGTGACTTCTTTCAAAGTGATTTGTTTAAGATACATTATTTTATTTGAGGTGGAATTTTCTTTATGAGTGAATATTCAAAGCCTGCACCTGTAATATTTTCTCATTGCTTAGATTCTTGATTTAATGTTGATTAATGTTGCTTAAATATATCCAAGATTGTACCAATATCACAGTATACTTCATTGTTTTTATTTTTTATTTCCAAAATATAATTAGATTTCAAGTGTAGTGTTATTCTTTCGGATAAGCTACGCATGTGTTTTGGTGACATAGGATAAGAGGCACTCTTTATTTTTTCTAGCTCTAGTGAGTTCTTATGTGATAAAAGCTCTGAGTAGTTTTTATTAAGATCTTCTATTAGTGATTTTGTAGCTTTATCATATTCTTTAAAATCACCTTTAGCTTTTTGAAATTCATGCTGAATATTCAATAATTCATTTTCCTACAAGTAAAGGGATCTACTGTAAATGTATGCTATGAAGGAGTCTCAGACCATAATTTTACTGGCATATATATTGTATTATTAATTTATATAAAAGATTTCTATTACTGAGAATAACCAAGATTTAAATTCTGTAAGTTTGGCATTCTATTCATTAATGGGATTTTTCAATCAGTTACTATTTTTTATAATAAGAGTATTATAATCTGAAATAGAACAGGCAATAATTTTAAAATTTAGTATTTCTGAAACTGTATCTTGAGAAATTAGTAATTTATTAATTCTAGTTTGAGTTCCATGATTGAATGAGTAGTGAGCAAATGCTAATGATTTGTTATATCTCATATTAAATGCATATTTTAGATTAAAGGACTCTATCAATTTTCAATTGCATTAGCTGTAGAAATTAATCTTAATTTTCTGTTAGTGCTGGTATCTGAATTGTTTAGTATACAATTGAAATCACCGTCTATTGTTAGAATACTTTTTGTTTTACTAGTAATAATGTTTATATGTTTTTTTTTATTTGATTAACACCCAAGAAAATCAATATAGGTTTACTACAGTCCATATTTTATTGGTGTATTTTATAACAATAAGACAGATCACACCATCCTGCTCTTCATGTTTATATATAACCTGAGACAATAAAGTATTGTTTTTCCATGGGATCATGACACCTTTTCATCTGCTTTTGAAAGTAAATTGTTCCAACATTTAGGTTATAGATGGTTTTGTCTGTATGTTTAAAATGTGTTTCCCAGAATAAATATAGCTTGTGCTTTTTAAGAGTTGAGATATTGTAGCATCTTTGCCCTTTTCTTTGGATTGTTTATTCCATTAAGATTTAAGGATAATAATGTTAATTCCATAGAAAACAGAGTTAGTTCTAAAAACAAGGCATTATGTTTATATATAACATATGGTAAGATATGACACCTCTTCATTTTAGGAATGATAAAAAACAAGAAACAAAAATACTTAATTGTATATTAACTATGTACATGGAACTGACTGAATTCCAAGTCAAGAAATGAAAAAAAAAAAAAAAAAAAAAACTTTCTATATGATTGTCCCTCACATACTAGCTAGCCTAAAGCTAAAGAACTAAGTCAGCATATAGGGGACACAGTCCTGCAGTAGGGAATTATTCTTCTGGAGATATCTTTTCTCAGATTGTTTTACAATTTACTTTACCATTATTTCCCAAATCTGACTTATTGTTATGCCATTTTAAGTATAGCAGGTTAAAGAGTATTTTATCCAAGCTTATCTTTGATATTGCTTGATTTAAAGTTAATGCCCTTAGACAAGGATAATCTTAAAATTGATTTACGTTTATTGAGTAAAAGTTAATAAATTTATTTCTGTACTGCTTAGATGTGTATTCAAGTTAGAATCTTAAGTAAGAGATGTAGAATACTGTTTGGAAATTCAGTTTGAATACTTTAAAATGTAATAATAAGTAAGTTAGTAGGTAAAACCATCTAAAAAAATTAATAATAATAGTTTCCTAACATGCATAGTAAATCAATAAACAAATGGCCAGATTCAATAAAGTCTACATGATCTGTTTACACCCTGTGCACATCACACCATGGCATGCACATTGTAGCACACTGTTCTGGATTCAGTAAGCAGCTCTATACAGTGTGTAGAGCCGCACAAACAAGGTAACACCATGGCATGCTAATTACAGCATAAGCAGCCAAACCGTATGCTAATTAACTAATCCAAGACAGAGGAGCTATTAAAAAAAACTATAAACAGACTGTGTAGCCTCAGTGCTGGTTTTCTCTGTGAATTCCAAAATCTATTGGAATAGAGCCATGGAAAGGACTCTATACAGAAAAAATGTTAAGGGCTGCTGTTGCTTCAATTCATGTGTATGTGCAACAGGCTGAAGTCTATGCTGCTGCTGCTTCTAATAGACCAAGGCCAAGAAGAAGAAGATTTTTTCAGAACCCTTTATCTTATCACAATCTGCATGATGAGGAAATTGTACAGCACTACAGGTTGGAAAGAGATGCCCTACAGGAACTCTGCAACATCTGTCATCCTCAACTCAGACCCAGGGCAAACCAAGGGGAAGACAAAAGTATGTGTAGCACTTAGAATTTTAGCTACAAGAATCTTTCAGAGACCAACAGGGAACATTCTGGGGGTGTCACAGGCATCAACATCGAGTACCCTCCACCAGTTTCTCAATGCTATGCTACAACATATCAGTGGTCACATATATTTTCCCCATGCTCGTGAGGACAGAGCCGCAAATATGGAGGAGTTCTAACCTGTAGCACACTACCCTGAAGAACTAGGTGCCATAATTTTGCACAAATACAGAAATTAAGGCACCACCTGGGGAACAGGGAAGGCTTTGTATAAATAGAAAGGGCGTTCACTCTTTTAACTGCCAAGTCATGTGTAATGCCAAGGCAATCATCTTGAATGCATGTCCTGGCAACCCAGGTAGTTACCATGGCTCACTTATCTGGTACACCTCCCAACTGTATCAGATATTCACTAGGCGGGATATCCCACATGGTCATTTACTGGGGGATGCAGGTTATGCACTGGAACCATGGCTGATGACACCTATCAGAAATGCACACACACCTGCTTAACAATGCCAAAATGAGGCACAAGCTCAAACTAGAAATATCATAGAGTGTGTGTTTAGGCTGCTGAAGTCAAGGTTCTGGTGCCTAGATACATCTGCGGGAGCTCTGCAGTACCATTCACATACATGTACTGAAATATTCACTGTATGTGCCATATTACACACCATCATCCTGAGAAAACAGCTTCAGCAGGATTAGCAGGGGGGAAAGGGTACACATCTCACAACCAATGGAAAGGTCACCACAGCCACACACACCTGAGGAGTTAGATGGGGAACCAGCAGCTGTTGTGGATGTAGGCAGATGTAAGTGTGCTCAATATGGCTTTGCATTGGCTAAGAGGCAATGCATAGCACACTCACTCCCCACCTAAGGGGCTAAAACCTTCCTCCTACGCACATACATATAGTAGAATTGATGCCAGGCAATGCTCATAACCTTTACCTACCTATGTAATGGCTGTGTACTCCTAGCATCAGATAGAGTCAACCCTGAGCTAAAACTATTCCAACTGCTGGATTTACAAAGTAAGTGTTGAACCTGGAGTGTATTTTTTAATAATATGAATGAATGGCATATCCCTTGCATGTTGTTACTTGGTAATGTAAGCAAGTAAAAGGTGGGTGATTTGTACAGAAATTACTTCAGCATGTGACAGCAGAGACTTATGTGACTTATAGGTATCCATTATTAAGTAGCAGGCCTCAGGCATCAAAGACTCACACAGTCATACCTCTCAAAAGTACTAATTGTCACCGAATGTCCTCAGTTTAGCACCATACATTTGTACTGAAAAATCATTAAAGAGAGAAGTTAGAAAGTAATGATACACATTGCAGTTTCAGACTTCATAACCCTCACAAGATCAATAACAATACTGATGCAAAAAATGTTTGATTCTATAAACTAACTTCTAAGTCCAATATATTTCAAAGGTACAACTACCAAATCAACATCCCAAATGCAGACATGCTAAGCACTAAGTCAGCTAGGCACCCTGAGCATCAGGTATAAACGTTATCTATCCCTAAATCCAAAAGACAGAAAACAGGGGTATGGCACAGTTGTCATCATGTGAATAGGGTGTTATGTGGGGGGGGGGGGGGTCAGGAAGCCTAGGCTGAAACAAAAGGTTGCTGAGTGTGTGTGAGTAAGAAAGAGAAGCAGGCAGACATTTTGATAAAGTAACAAATGGCCAGTGAGACAAAATGAGCTTTAAGCTTCAGGGCTGAAACATGTAACTGTTGTGTGTGTGTGTGTGTCTGTATGGGTCGGTCAGGTTAAAATGGTGTCTGAGTGTCTGCATGAACACAGCCAAGCTCTGTGCTAGCTCTATGTCTTGGTATGTCAATCAGGTGTGAGCCATGCATTGTAGAGGTGGCAGTTTCTCATTGTTGTACCTGACTATGAGAACTGTCTCTGCCAGGAGTTGCACTGGCACAACCATGCCCACAGTCAGTTGTACTGCTGCTACCTGAATGTGACTGATGTCTGCTGGATGAGCTCTCCTCATGAGGATGCCCAAGACTAAGACCCCATAGCCTGCCATGTCTGGATGTGGACATTTCAACTCCCAGCAGAGCAGTGGAATTAGTGCCACTATGGGAGCATGATCAGGCATGGCCATGTTGGCTAACAGCAGATGATGTGGCTGATCTATGCCCATGAATATTCTGTCCCCCTCCCAGCAGATATTCCATCACAGACACTGCCCATTCTAACACATCATTCATCCAATCCATTGACAATGTGGTGGAGGCAGTCATGCATGTCAGCCTGTGCCACATCTACAACCCTAAGCATTTCTCAGAAGGAGATATGGGAATGTGCCGGTGCCTCTAAGATAGCCCTAAATATACACTGAGTGGCACTGGAAGAGACTCCTGGATCAGGTAGAGAATGCACACCAGGCCTCCTACAGGCACCCCTAACAACCCTCCTGTATGACAACTCACCCACCATTTGGCTATGGCCAGAGTCAACAGACACTGAAGCCACAGTAGCCACACTTCCCTGATCAAGCATCTCACCCTCCACCTACCCAATATCTGAGGGCTCACTGGAATGGGTTGGCATATCCTTACTGCTTGTGTCTGATGGAATTTTAGGGCATAGCTGAATGTCAACCTCAGTGTCAGATTCAACCTCTGCACTCACTGAATGTGCCTCTTTTTGACCACCATCATCATCATAGTCTGCCAGTACTCTGACATCAGCTGGTAAGAGTCCTACACTTCCACTGTCAGGATCATCTGTGATAATAAGCAACAAACACAGAAGAATAATTAACAGCTACACTACTATAGTCAAATGTATACTAACAAAGTAACAGTGGTGCCATTACTATAGATAGAACAGCAATACACACAAGAGTCCTGACACCCACATCACACATATGAATACAGTTTATATATTTCTTTTAGCTGCTCATCACCACTAACAAAGAATATATTTGGCTTACCATCTGAAGTCGATGCTATGCTTCTCAAATAAAAAATTAAGCAAATGTTAAGGACAATATCATCACAATTAATAGTAACACAGGGAGTTAAAGCTTTTTGCCCTTTATATGTCCATTAACTATACTTTCAACAAGAACTTGTATGACAAGCCCAACCTAAGCCCATGTGTATTCAATTAGAATGTGTTGTTAACTGTAACAATCTGGAATTCTCCCACTCACAAACCAATTTATTGTTAAACAGAACCAACGTATTGCTGTAAATATTATGCTGTACAAGAGTATTTAACAATTGAGATACATATTCCTACCTGGAAGCTCCCCCTGGGACATACTTTCTGACCCTGAAAACAGTAGCACTAATGTCAATGCCATGCTCTTCTGCTCTTTCCTGGGAGCTGTCTGGATCCCTGACAGTGGATAGGAGCTCTTCATGTGCTGCTAGTGGTTGTTCTATAGCAGATCCCCCCATCTGATCAGAGGCTACAGCAGCTGCTCTCTTCTGTGCAGATGACATCATGTCAGTGGCCCTATGGTGCGCCTGATCATATGCCCTGCTCTGGCAGCTTTCTGCATTCACATTAGTAACTATCTGTTGCCAAATTTGCATTCTGCCTGACATATCTCCACATCCCATCAAGAAGAGAGGCACCATGTCACCTAAAAGCTTCCACAATGACCTGATTCACAAGGTCACTGAAGGGTGATTTTCAAGGATTGAGATGCCTGGGTGCCATAGTCCTAGGTGACCTAAAACACAACAGAAGGATACTACACACAAGTATTACATAACTAAAAAATTAGAATTTGAAGAAATAAAAGTGCTCAAACCCAACAAACTCCAAAAATGTTAAAAGAGTACTTTGGAAGGTCACACCAAACTTTGAGCTAGAATCCTTTAATAAATCCACAATAAAAGCCAGCAATGCAGCAAACGAACACACATAAACACTCACACTTCAAAATACATTTTTGTCAGAATAAAGACTTCCTCAGATGTATGCATACCTCATAATTATGCCTTATTTATACTCAAAGCAACATAAATCAACCAATTATATAACTAAATCAATCAATACATAATTAAAACACTATAGAAATAAAATAATAATTTCTTATATCTTATAATAAATAACCTTAAAATTCTTCAATAGTCAAAATAAATACAAATAAATATGTACTCTATAAGATGACAAATGTATATACATAGTATCAAAACATTTTAAAACATTTTTAAAAAAAAATTATTCCTTTCTTTCATCGTTAGCCTTGCTTGCCATCTAGTGGTCAAGAAGGAAAATAATAATGTTACAGCTTTGCTGCTCTTAACTTTAAGACAGGGGCTAGTGAGACTGCTTCATTCAACCCAGGTGGCTTTGTAGCTTCGAAAGTTAATTGCCAAAATAACTCTCTATAACTTGAGTCTTGTCTCCCATGGGCCCCCTCTTATGTCTTTTGGTTCTACATTTAGCACAAAAAAATGGTAACAAACTTCTTGACAAGATAGGTTGCGTTTGTGTAATGCATATTAGTACTTTTATTCCTTATATCATAATCATGTTCATATAGTCTGGTTCTTAACTTCCTTTCAGTTTTCCTATATAAAATTATGAACACAGTGCTATGTACCCCAATCCACTTGTGTTACAATTTGCAAAACTTCTACTGTTAATCAGTTTGTCTCTACTAACCAAATATATACTTTCCCCTTTGTAAATAAATGGCCACTGTGGGCAACAACCACATTTATAATTGCCCACATTTCCTTCCATTATTACTTTCTAGAATATTTTTAATATTTAATTCTTTCCTATAAATAAACTTAAAAGTTTTTTCAAAAAATCACCTCCAAGTCTGAAATACTATTAAATCTATCCCACTCATTTTCTATAATACCCCTTATTACACCTGAATCTCTGTTGTAGTCAGTAGTCATTGTAATCAGTGACAAAGCATAATTGAATTAATTATTCTTAATGTCTACTCTATTCCTCTAATCCATGACAGGGGTGTTCTCTCTATTTAGAATAGGTGCAAATCTACCTTTTCTACCTTCTAAAACTTCTTGTTCTATTTCTTTTATTAAACTGTCAGGGTATTCCCTCTCTTTAAACATGTAAGTCAAAAATTCACATTCTTTTAAGAAATCACTATATTCTGTAGTCATTCTGCACCCTTGCACAAACTGTCCCTTTATTATATCCCTTTTCTGATACAAAGGGTGCACTAGTGTAAAACAGATATGAGTTCCAGAAAATTTCCTTTCTATATACTGTTAAAACAAAGCTACCCTCATCCTTTCTAATAGTAATATCTAAATAGTTCATCTGTTCATAGTCTATTTAGTAGGTAAATTTTAAAAAGGAGGAGGATCTGGAAATATCCTCAGACTGGAAACATCACCAGACTGAACAAGGAAAAGGTCACTGTAAGCTGCCTGTCGGGTGCCAGGATCCGCCACATAACGCAAGCACTCATGTCACTCCAAAGCAAGTACAAGTATGACTCCATCATTGTCCATGCTGGTGTGAATGACCTGAGACGTACCTTCCTGGACTACATGAAAAGAGACATAGAGGAGCTCTCTGACCATGTAGCCCAGGCTGGTATGACCCTGACCTTGAGTAGCATCTTGCCCTCACCAAGATGATGCCACAGTATAAAGACAAAATTATCAGTTTCTACAATTGGCTAAAGTATTGGTGTCATTCAAAGGGGATCCAGTGTCTGTCAGCCTGGGATGACATGCTCGACAAGCCACGTTGCATCACTAGGGACGCCTTGCACCTGTCACCCTTAGGCTTTCGTATACTGGCCAAGGCTCTTGCCACCCCCATAGTGCCTTTTTTAGGCAAGGCTCAAAGGACAAACCCACCTCCATAGACAACCCAAGGATATAAAAACTAAAAGTAATGCTACTCAATGCCAGAAGTCTAAACCTCAAGATGCACGCACTCGAGGCTCTCCTCAGTATGGAGAAAATCGATGTCTGTGCAGTAACAGAAACCTGGTTCAAGGTTCCTGAGAGCATCCCAGCACTACCAGGTTATAACTCATACCATGCGTTTCGGCCTCAAAACTCGGACCGAAGCACAAAAGGAGGTAGAGTATCTATATTCATCAAAGATACCTACACCTCCAGATTAGTGGCACTGCACGAAGCATCGGAAACCATCCATGTGAAACTAACAGCGGGCAAAACTGTCTTTCAGTTTGTAGCCTGCTACAGAACACCCTCCCTATTACAGGAACCCCACTTGGCATTCCTGAGAACACTGGAGAATATGAAGGTCTCTCCAAACACTATGTTATTGGGTGACTTCAACTACCCAAACATTGACTGGAAAAACTACTCAAGCCCAAACACCCTCGCCCAATGGTTCCTTGAATTTATAAACTCTTAACGCAATGGAACAACTGGTCACCACTACCACAAGAGGGAACAACATATTGGACCTGGTCATCACCAACATGGGGACTCTCTGTTCCACACCAGAGGTAAACCCCTCATTGGTAAGATCAGACCATAAACAAATTTCCCTGGACATCCATATCCTGTCCCCACCCCCAGCCAAGGAAATCACTGTAAAGAATTTCTCAAAAGCCAACTTTGCACTTCTCAAGACTGAGGTGGAATCCTTCAAAGCCCCTGGGCCAGAGGATAATACAGCCCAATCCACAGAATCCTTTACAAATGCATTCTATGAGCACCTGCAGGAATGCATGGATCATGCTATCCCAAATAAAACCAAAACTCACTCCTCCAAAAACAGGAGACCGGTCTGGTGGACCCCGGCCATAAATAAGCTATACAACAGAAGGAGGAAGCTACTACATGACAGAGCAAAATCTCAAAAAGGGAAGGCATCTCTGATCAGTATTAGCAAGAAACTTCGATCCTTCATAAAATCATCAAAGGCCAGTTTCAAAAGAAAAATTGCCCTAGACACTAAAGATAATCACAAGGCCTTCTTTAGTTATGTCAGGAACATGGGCGGAAACTCCCAGATATACTCTGAATTGTTGCATAACGGTACAAAATATACCGAACCTACAGACATAGCCAACATCCTGGCAGACAGATTCAGCGCAAACCCCCCCCCACTTCCCCCTCAAAGGAGCAAATGCCTATCCCAACTGAATGTAACCTCCCTGACATCACAGATGCACAGGTGAAAGCTGCCCTCTCCAAAGCAAAAAACACAGCATCTATGGGACCGGACGGTGTCCCAGGCTGTGTCTTACATGAGCTCCAAGAAGAACTGAACCCTCACATTAAGTCACTGGTCAAACTTAGCCTTACTACAGGATATGCACCCAAAGAATGGCGTACAGCTACAGTGGTCCCACTCCACAAAGGTGGTGCCACAACGGACCCCGGAAACTATCGCCCTATAAGCCTGACTAGTCTGGTCTGTAAAGCTATGGAGCGTATTATCATGGAACTCATAAACAAAGACATTGGGAGCCTCCAGACACTGGACCCTACCCAATTTGGCTTTGTTAAGGGCAGATCTTGCCTCTTAAACCTAGTTGATTTCTTTGAAACAGTTACCAAAGCCATAGATGAGGGCAAGGTAGTACACACAGCCTACCTAGACCTCGCAAAAGCCTTCGACACAATACCCCACTCGTGTATCATAAATAAGCTTACCAGCTTAAATATCAACCCCTATATCACAAGATGGGTTGCAAACTGGCTCAGAGATAGAACCCACATGGTCAGAATCACAGGTGCCATATCCAAATCCAAACCAGTTACAAGTGGCGTCCCACAGGGCTCAGTTCTGGGACCTCTCTTGTTCGGTATATACTTCTCTGAGGTTCAGGCTAACACAGGGGGATTATGGCTGACAAAGTTCGCAGATGACTGCAAACTGGGGGCCATAATCGAATCTCCAGCTGACACAAGCATCCTCCAAAAGGGTCTCACAGAGACGGATGCTTGGTGCCAGAGCCACGGCCTCAAGCTAAATGCTAAAAAGTGCATAGTCATCCCCTTTGGGAAAAACAAGGTGCCCACAAATTACCACATAGGTGGTAATCCATTAAGTACAGAAGAAGTAATTAGAGATTTGGGGACCAACGTAGATAGTAATCTCTCCTTTGATAATCACATTGCCAAAGTGGTTAGAAAGACCTTCTATATAGCCCACCTTATCACAAATGGGTTCGCATCTAGATCAAGAGAGGTCATTGTGCCCCTCTACTCATCATTCATCAGGCCCATAATTGAATACAATGCCCCTTTTGGGATGTACCTTACCCAACAGCTGCAGCAACTGGAGAGACCCCAAAAGTACCTCACCAAGAGGATCATGGGCTACAAACAGATGTCCTATGCAGCTCGACTAAAGAAACTCCAGCTCTACTCAGTTGCTTACCGCCTACTCAGAGGCGATCTATGCTTGATGTACAAAGCCATGTCAAACCCAGAATTAATGGACATGCTCCACCTCAAAAAATCCAAGTCCCTTAGAGCTACACACTCCAGGGACCTAAACCTCAGCACAAAAATAAATAGGACATGCTGGAGGGACAGATTCATTTCCCAGAGGCTCCCCTCACTCTGGAATAAAATCCCAATTCATGTTAGACATAGCCCCTCGCTGATCCTCTTCAAGCGAAATTTGGACGCGTGGATGGGAAATCGCAAATTCACCCCTGGGATCTCCCCTGTGTCCCTGCTAGACAGAGACACAGTAATCTAATCTTAAAAGGGTACCTTCTGTGACCTACTTTACAGAGGCACAGTAGGCTAATCTAATAGGGAGGCAGAAGCCAAATACACTCTGGCTAGGCTTATAAATGCCCTAGGGCAGATAGCCTAGTATCTACCTATGAACCTATGAACCTATATATAAATAATTCCAAAAATCTTTCCTCCGTATCTACCCAAAATAGACAAATATCATCCAGGTAGCATTTTTAAAAATTCCAGCATTTGAATTTCATCCCTTTCAACAATAAATCATTCAAAATAATAAAGTTTTTTTATTAGCAATATTAATTTAATTTAGTAAAACTCTTATATACTTAGTACCATCATCTAATATAACTACAAAATTCACTGTATCCAGATAAAACAGAAAAGGTAATATTTCACTATTACTGACTGGAGAATCATAAAACAGTCAAGATACTGAAATATAAATACAGGAACTGTATAGTTGTAACATATTACATTCACATGCAAAGCAAGGCTGGATGCAAAACCAAAAGAGTAACAATAGCAACATATTGTGGTTTGTGCCAAAATAGAAAGAAATGCAACTTTGCTGTCCCACCCCCCAAAAGAAAAGGCAAATTACACATTTTACTAGTAAACCATCAGTGAAATGCTAAAAGTGCTATCAAATGAACTGCCCATGAAACATGTCTACAGATTTAACACAGATCATTGCATTTTAATCTGTTGCCAATCATGTATACCTGTGAGATGCCCTGATAAACATGTCCATACCATCAGTACATATCTAAGTAATTCATGCAGATAACAGTAGCATTTGCTAATGAATATATATATATATATATATATATATATATATATATATATATATATATATATATATATATATGTATACACACACACACACACACACACACACACACACACATACGCACACACATATTAACAGAACATTCCCTCCAGTAAAGCTCTTTTGAGTGTGTACCTTTAACTCCTAGTGGGTACGGCTTCAGCATTTAAAAATTGAAGTTATCACCTTACACTTTTAACAAATACCCATTAACAGAGGTCATATATCAATACAATTGTGTTTGCTATCATGTATGCTTCACGATAAAATTTTCCAGTACCTTGCATGTAACATGGTTTTGGAATTATTAATGCAAATATGAACAGGCAATATTTGACGCCTAGAGGAGCAGTAGAGTGTAACTGCAGAAATGCCTGGAGACATCACTCGGCTGTAATGAGTTAATGACATTTCAGTATTTGCAGTATGTAGATGAAAATTCCAAGCATACCTTCTCAAGGACAGTAGTCTTCTGTCCAGATATATCCCAAAGTAATAGCCTCTTCTGTGTTCTCCACATAAACAAGTCTCCTCACCTTCAGGTTCCCTAGCTACACAGTTGCATTTTATGGTGTAGATTCAGGGCTGTGAGCACAGTGAAGATGCAAATCAGGTGTGAACTCATTAGAACTGATGAATCCCAAATACTTGGCTCCATGTAGCATATGTAAACAGAGTACAGGCACTCCCTCAGTGTTTATTGCAACTGTGAATGATTACTGGCAGGGAGAAGGACAACACAACAGCAAAGTAGACTACCCTATCTCCAGTGGGTGTGTCAGGTTAGACTTACAAAGTGTAGAAGTAATTTTATCAAGGTTGGAAATCTAAGTAAGCAGCAAACAATTCACAGGTTCATTAACATCCAACCTCCCCTTCATTTGTCGACAACTATTTACTATTGCCATTTAATAACCTCACACATTTTAAGAACAATGATATAGAATGCTTTACAGGCTGCATGTCTAAGATTACTGGTTAGATAAGACAAGACTGAACAGCAAACACGGAGAGATAAGACAGAGCTGCATTTTTGCAAATGGTAATCATAAATGGTTGTGTGAACATTCAGTGCACTACATTCAACATTAATACATGTACAAATAACTGTTATATGGTTTGTTAGCACTTTGGATGATGTTGCAGTTGGTTATATGCAGAATAATTTCACTTCCCTGCTGTAAAGTTGTTGTATGGCAAAGAGGGATAAAGCACCCTTACTGTGTTCTGAAAGTTCATTGGAGTGACAGTTCAAATCCAGACCTATGTAAAAATATTTCATGTTTACTAATAAACATTTTGTAGTGTTTATTTCATTTCAACTACTTTTTGCTTTTATTTATTTACTTATTTATTTATTTATTTATTTATTGCCTAGTGTTTGTGTGGTGCACAGCTTACTGCAGACAAGGGAGACACATAATGAATGTCAAGTTTGGCCATGCTTATCTTGTTTGTGCAACATTTAGCAGAGCACAAACCTGGACTAGTGGCACACACAGGAAACAGACAGAGAGTATGTAAAAGTGTAAAGGTCAAAAAGGGTAAATTATTTCAATTTTTGCTTTTCATTGCACAGCACTGCTAAGCAACATTATGTGTTGGTTAGCAAGGTTCCCCAACACTTGCAGCCATTGAACACCTGCAGATAGGATGCAGACATTCAATAACTGAAAGCAAAATTCTGTTGGGCATTGTGCAAATACACTAATCAGGGTTGGGTGGTGGTTAACACAGAAAACTTAAGAATGAGTAGGAAATTATGGAACTGCATGTAACTACTCCTGTGGAAGCAGGTGTAAGTGTAAGGCTGGAATGCAGATGGTCCTGTGTTTTAGTACAGGGTGTGCAACCTATTTTTACTATTGTGACAGTCCAGTTTATAGCAATGAACTGAAAAATATGCAAGTGTTATTTCAGCATTCTTATAGCAACAGGTGGAAGTACAGGACTGCAATATACAAGACATTCCAGACATTGTTACTGTTGTTCCTTTTCCCATTATATTCACTATCACATATAACACTTTAGATAGTGGAGCTGACATGAATTATAAGTATGAGGAATAAGACACCCATATTGTATTTTCAGATGTATGACTGAGGGTATACTGTGTACTATATAGTATAATAATGTTATCTAGACTTGGATGGCCTTCACAACTGAATAAGATACATACATACACAACTGTATCTATATTCAAGAAGCTTGTCAGGTCGCAAACGTATGTGTGTAACACCTCAAACTGTCAGATGTATTTATGAATGATTCCTGATGATATCAGAGCAGCAATTCTTCTGTGGCAAAGATGGAAAATCACCACTGTGGAAGAAAATGTTTTGTCCTTTATGCCTAGTTTGAATCTCACATTTTAAAAATCAATTTTATCAAGGTATAAAGACAAAAACAAATGTGCCAGGTCATGACATTTATACCTCCAGTGCATGTCTGTAAACTTAACTCACCTAACAATTACTTCAATATATATTTCCAAGCTACATTACCAGATACCTCTCAAACCAAGGTCAAATGTCACATTAACCTTCCAGTTTCAAAGATTTATTTCCTCACTGCTTGGCATCATTGCTCAGGTTTGCACACTACCAGTAAATGCGATAACAGGAATTGGCAGGAAATCATTAGTTGCCATTGCTCTAGTTCTGGTGTTAGACATGTCTGGAGTTAGAGGGGAAGGTGCCCAGTTTAGGGCACAGAGGTGGGATGCTCAGAAGTCCAGAATATTTATTGGACTCCTGGTAAAGCACCACATTCAAAGGCTTCTGCAGGGAGAACTATTCTGGCTCCCAATACAAGTCTGAGGCTTGGAGTAGTTTGGCTCAGACTGTATCCAATGCCACTAGCATCCCATGCACTGAAGGCACCATTTCAATGACCTACAAAAGTGCAATAGGGATACTCCCAACAAGTGGTTGACTGAGTTTGAAACTGGTGATGTCCCACAGCTGTGTAAGTATGATAATAAGAGAGTATTTGTAATACATATAAAGCTAAATATAGGCAAGACTGATATGAATAATGCTCTTCTGTTCTTTTCACAGCTAATGCTGAAATAGAGTTTAATCTCCAAGCTCATGCTGATCAAGTGGAGAGACTGAAGAAAGCAAGTGGTATATATACAGTACAAAATAAGTATCATTGTAGCTTTAAAAGCTAAAGATACAGTTTTGAGTTTTTATATAGTTGTAGCAAATTGAGCATGCATATTCTAACTGTAAAAGCATGTATGCATCCATTAGTCTGTAGCATAAACCAACTATAGAAGTCAAGTGTAAGAGTGTAGTCAGAGGTTGTAGGTTCAAATACCACAACTACCAACTATACAATACTGCATTTCTTTAATAATATTATATAAAATTAAACTCTACACAAGTGGCATAAATGCCCTGCTGTTAACTGTAATCTGTATAATTGGACCAAGCATACCTGCAATATATGCTCATTTCAAGGATTACTTTCAGCAATCTGTAGTAACCGTGTGTAGTTTTTAGGACATATACTTAATTATAATGCATTGCATGTCACATATAATGGTACTAATTTTATGTCTTTTTTTCTCTCTCACCCTAACCCTTATCTCTTTTTTTATTTTCTATTATTTGTCATCAAAATGTCTCATTGTCATCCATCTGTAACAAATCACTAAATGCTTCACAGCACAGTGAGGTAGGCCAGCCCCAGTGGATCAGTCTGCACCCGCTCCAATGGCTCCAGCACCAATGCCCTGCACATCTGATACCCAGCCTGGCAGCATTGCCTCTTCTGCCCCTTCACTACCTGTGGCCTCAGGTAATACTGCCCTGGCAACTGGTGCTGTGTTACTCTCTGGGAGTAGTGGCAGAGTTGGAGATTTCATCACCCACCAGGAGATGGCAGGGTTGGTGTATAGGGTACTGCACCACACCATTGGTTGTACATCTATACCAAATTGAGAGGCTGCTCTCCCTCATGGTACATAGGAAAAGAAGATGTCAAGCACTCCAGCTGCCAGAGGAGTAAGGGAACAGTGGAGACAGTCCATTGCATGAGGATTAGATTCTCACTGTCTTCATGTATGATGGGCATGAGCCTCTGTTGTCCCCTCCCTCACCCCAGTTATGATGTTTCCTAACCTTTTGTGTCCCTCACCATCCCTGTGTCTTGTCTTGTTTGTTTTGTTTGTTTGCATTTGCTTCCTCAACTACCCAACTTACCTGACCCAGAAATACCAGCATCCCATACCCAACATTCCTCTCTTACTGAATTCAAAAAAATGGGCACCTGTCCTACATAAAAATATCCTCCCATACATAGCTCTCCATTTTGCACATGTATCTTCTTGACACACTTGATTTAGTCTAATTGGCTACACAACATGATTACTTTGTTGTCACCATTCTTTCTAGAGGTGACAGTCCAAATTCAGCTAATATTCTGTACATATTTTCTGTTTACACTGTTGAAGAAATGGATAACTATGGTACTTTCCTGCAACCTTCCTGCACATTCCAGTATTGATTTTCCTTTGTTCTTCCCTCTTCTTGCTCCCCATTTCACAACTTTCCTATCTACCCCATTTTAAAACCTATAATCTGACCAAAAAATACAATCATACACAGCACACATAAGTACCAGAAAAAGCAATGGATCCCTTCACTTTTTGGCCTCTATGTTTTCATGAAGTTTGGCAATGTGCACAAGTGCCAGGTGATGGTGAGTGTTTCTGCAATGCTGCAGTTACCTCCACATAATGCCGCTGAACCCCCCTGTGCTACATCAACACACAGTAACACATGCTGAATGTACTATAAAGAATAATGTCATTGCATTATCACTGTTTTATCTGGGCTCAAAAAGAAATGGGTTAATGCATTTATACCTGCTGTCACAGAGTCAGCTAAGCAGCAACTGTGTTTCATACACTCAACACTAACTCTCAGAATTTTAGCAATTATCCTTGTGTTTGTGCACTGCTTAACCACTTGCAAACAAGAAAGGTAATGGAAATGTGGGTCTTACATGTGCTCAAACACCTTTCCTGTTATCACACAAATCCACTGTTCACCATTTGCTATGCAAAGTAAATATTAGCATGTACTCTTCATGTCATGAAACATGTTGAAACATAACAAACTGAAGGCCCTATCTAGCAATATGTCACATATTTGCAATGCAGTCATGCGTTACCTCCCCCCCATGCACTGCAACCCTGGTCTCTCAGTACATGTTCACAAATATATCAACTACACTACATAAATTAATAACAAATGCTGTGTGACATGTACTGCACATCACTCTGGTAACATGCAGAACTTGAACTATCTTCACAGTTGAACATGCCTACATATCCATCAACTGACCATGGGAACTATCAACCCATAAGCCTAACCAGCCTTACCTGCAAGACTATAGAATGAATCATCATGGACCTTAACCACAAGGACACAGGTGACCTTCAAACTCTTAATCCAACCCAGACTGGTTTTATGAAGGATTGATCTTGCTTATTAAACCTAGTGGACTTCTTTGAGAATGTCACCAAAGCCCTGGATGAGAGAAATACAGTACATACCACCTATCTTGATTTAGCCAAGGCCTTTGACACAATCCCTATTCAGGTATCATAGAGAAACTCTCCCATCTGGGGATTAACCCATTCATTACTAGATGGGTAGCCAAATGGCTTACCGACAAAATGCACACTGTCAAAATTGGGGAGTCCACCTCCACCAGTAGACCAGTTACAGTGGAGTACCACAAGGATCTGTGCTGGGCCCTCTACTGTTTGGAATCTGTTTCTCTGAAGTCCAAGCAAAGGTAGCTGGCCTGTAGCTTACCATGTTTGCAGATGACTGTAAACTGGGTGCAATCATAGAGTCTCCCAACAATATTAACATATTACAGAAAGGGCTGACACAGACACATGATTGGTGCCAAACTCATATACTGTAATGTAATGCAAAAAATGCCTCATTGTCCCCTTTATCAAAGAAGTAGCCCCTGCTAAGTATGATATGGATAGTACACCTCTAAGCTCAAAGTCAGTGGTGCAAGGCTTTGGAACACAGGTTGATAGCAATCTACTTTGATCAACATGTGTCCATAGTGATAAGAAAAGCATTCTACATTACGCACCTCATAAATAAAGGCATCACATCCAAGACCAGGGAGATCATAGTTCTGCTGTACTTGACCGTTGTCAGACCACTAATTGTGTACAATGCTCCATTTTGTATGCACCTCACCAGACATCTGCAGCAACTGGAGAGACCATAGAGGTTTCTGTCCAAGAGAAACCAGGGCCTCCAAAACATAACATACATGGAAAGACTGAAAACCCTGTCATTGTACTTAGTATCATACAGGTTGCTGACAGTCAACCTGTGCCTGGCCTACAGAGCAGTCTCAGACATTGCCCTAATGGAAATGCTGCACATCCGCAAATCAAATAGGACAAGAATAACTCACTCAAGGGATCTCAACCAAGTATGTGACCTAAACAGAACATGCTGGAGAGACAGCTCTATCTCCCAGTGATTGCCGCTCCTCTGAAATTGGCTCATACTCCATGTGAAGCAGAGCTCCTCAATGACCCTATTCAAGCACAACCTTGACAACTGAATGGATAACCATAAATTCATCCCAGGGGTGGCATCTATATCCCTCAAGGACAGGGTCAGTCAGTGCTGATCACAAAATCACCCTGCTACATACCTCTCAACCTCTTAGAGCAAGAAATCTGGACAAAGCCATAAATAATAGGGGGACAAAGGCCCAAAAATAGGGACACTTTTTAAATATTGCTCTTACAAACTCAGAAAGTTGATAGAACAACAGGTTATGCAGGAGCACAGATTTTTCTGAAGGGTATGAAGTCTGAAACTCAAATGTCTGTCATTATGTTCTGGCTTAAACCCTGAGTGATTTGCCAGTTTTTCCTAGAAAGCCACAATCATATGAGAAATGAACCAGAAATATGAGGCAAAAATCTGGACATTCTCCCAAAATCTGTACAGATGAGAGGTATGCCCTGCTAACAATGACCTTCCAACTATGGTCAATAAGGGTACACACTTTTTTACATAGTTTGGTTTGTAAAGACCCTAGAGCCATTAGCCTAGGAACCACCTATGAACCTATGCAGGCCTCTCAACATCTTCTCTCCAACATCCACTGCTGGTGTCATCCTCTATAAGTTGTCCTGTAGCCTTATGAAACTCAGACTTGTGCCATGACACTTGTGTAAAATAATGAATTCTGTAGTCTGGGTACTTAGATAGGTAAGAGTTCTGTGCTCAATGCAGTCTACTGGTGTGTGTGTGTGTGTGTGTGTGTGTGTGTGTGTGTGTGTGTGTGTGTGTGTGTGTGTGTGTGTGTGTGTGTGTGTGTGTGTGTGTGTGTGTGTATCTATCTAGCCAGAATAGCATAAGTGTGTACATTTCAAGGATTGTTTTGATCAATCTGTAGTTACAGTTTGTAGTTGTTAGGACATTTACTTAAATGTAATTCATCAGATAAAATAATTATATAATTGTGATAATGCATCTATCTGTAAAAAATATTACTAAATGCTTCACATGAGCACCCAGCGGGTCAGCCTACCCCTCTCCACTGACTCTAGCACCAATGCCCAGCACCTCTGGGATCCAACCTGGCAGCACTGCCTCTATTGCTCCTGTACTACCTGTGCCCTTAGGTAGTACTGCCTTGGCAGCTGGTGCTATGGTACCCTCCTAGAGTAGTGAAGGAGGTGATTTCATCACCCACCAGGAGATGCCAGGGTTGGTGCATAGGGTTGTGCACTGTACCATTGGTGTATGCCTGTGCCTGCTGGACAGGCTACTCTCCCTCATGGTCCATAGGAGGAGACGACATCAAGCACTCCAGCCACCAGTGGAGTAAAGGAACAATGATGACAGTCCAGTGGGTGAGGACTAAATTTTCACTGTCTCCATGGTTGACGGGCATGAGCTTGGGTTGTCCTCTCCCTCACCCCAATCATGGAGTCCATCAACCTTTTGTGCCCCTCACTGTCCCTGTGTCTTCTCTTGTTTGTCTTGTTGTTTGCATTTGCTTTCTCACCTACTCAGATTATCTCACCCAGAAATACCAACTTCCCTTACTCAGCATTCCTCTCTTACTGAATTAAAAAAATGGGCACCTGTTCCACAAAACAAAATTCTTCTCATACATACCTCTCCATTTCATACACGTCTTTGTTAACAGACTTGATTTGGTGCATTTGGTTATATAATACGATTACATTGTTGTCACCCTTCTTTCTGGAGGTGACAGTCCAAATACAGTTAATATTCTGCACATATGTTCAGTTTACACTGTAAAAGAAATGGATAGCTATGATTCTTTCCTACCTTCCTCCTGCATATTCCTGTATTGCTTTCCCTTTGTTCTTTTCCTTGTTTGCTTCCCATTTTACCACTTTCTTATCTTCCCCATTTTAACACCTATAATTTGGTCAAAAAATACAATCACGCACAACACAGATAAGTGCCAAAAAAGCAATGGATCCCTTCACTTTTTGGCCTCTATGTTTGCACAGAGTTTGGCGCCATGCAACAATGTTTCAGTGAGTGTCTGCAATGTTGTGGTTACCTCCACACAATGCCACTTACCCCTTCTGTGTTACATCAACAAACAGTAACACATGCTAAATGTACTATAAAGAATAATGTCATTGCATCAGCACTATTTACTTAAAAGTTTTAGATGGTATAATGGCTTAGGTGTTTACCTTACAGACACAAGGTGCAGGGATTGACCCTAACATGGGATAATTGGCTAGGCTTAAAATGTCCCACAAGGGCAGTTAGCCTAGTACTAATCTATGAACCTGGATTCAAACCCAGTAGGTGCAGGGTTTGACCCTTACATGGGATAATTGGCTAGGCTTAAAATGGCCCCAAGCGCAGTTAGTCTCTTACTAATCTATGAACCTGGATTCAAATCCAGTATCATCTGTAGTCAAAAAGAAATGTGTCACTGCATTTACACCTGCTGTCACAGAGACAGCTAAGCAACTGGTGTTTCATACACTCAATAGTAACGCTCAGAATTTTAGCAATGAGGCTCGTGTTTGCCCACTAGGGCAAGCAGTGGAAATTTGTGTGTCTCATGCACAAACACTTTGACATCCATCGCACAAACCTGCTGATCACCCTTGAGCTATGCAGAGTAAATAATAGTATGTATTAGTATTGTTTAATCTCCATTTAGTCTTCATGCCATGAAACTACATGTGGAAACATAAAAAATAAAGGTCATATCTAAGAACATACATATTTACAATTCAGCCATGTGTTACCTCCCCCAAGCACTGCAACCCTAGTCTGTCAGTGCTTGTTGACAAATACATCAACTACATTACATAAATTAATATCAAATGTTGTGTGATATACCGTGCACATCAATCTGGTAATATGCAGAACTAGAACTATCTTCACAGTTGAACATGCCTACACATCCATTTCATGCAGGCCTCCCAAAATCTTTCTTCAACATTCAGTGCTGATGTCATCCACTATAAGTTGTCCTGCAACCTTGTAAAAATCAGACCTGTGCCATGGTGTTTGCATAAAGTACTATGTTCTGTAGTCTGTGTACCTTTGATAGGTAGGGGCTTCTGGTGTGTGTGTGTGTGTGTGTGTGTGTGTGTGTGTGTGTGTGTGTGTGTGTGTGTGTGTGTGTGTGTGTGTGTGTGTGTGTGTCTATCTAGTCAGAAGAGCATAAGTGTGTTTCCTACATTTACCACTCCAATTCATGGATTGGCAGTATTTTGACACCTGCACATGCCTATACATCCATTTCATGTAGGCCTCCCAACACCTTCTCTCCAACATTTATTGCTGATGTCATCCAATATAAGTTGTTCTGCAGCCTTTCAGAGATCAGACTTGTGTAAAGTCCTGAGCTCTATAATCTGTGTACTTAAATAGGTAGGGGGTTTTGTTCTCGCTGCAGTCAGCTGGTGTGCGTGTGTGTGTGTGTGTGTGTGTGTGTGTGTGTGTGTGTGTGTGTGTGTGTGTGTGTGTGTGTGTGTGCATTTGCTTGACATTAGAGAGAGCTTTTTACACCAGCATGTAGGACACTGCTATTAACATATTTTCCTCACCAGACACTACTTGATATCATCACCTATAAAGTGTTGTCCGAGACACTCCAAGTTAGACTTAAGCTGTGGTGTATGCCTTAAATACAGAGTTATATGGTCAATGCACTTTGATAGGTAGGGGTTCTGTTCTCACTGCAGTCAGCTGGGGTGTGTGTGTGTACATGTGTGTGTGTGTGTGTGTGTGTGTGTGTGTGTGTGTGTGTGTGTGTGTGTGTGCGTGCGTGCGTGCGTGTGTGTGTGTGTGTGTGTGTGTGTGTGTGTGTGTGTGTGTGTGTGTGTGTACCTGCTTTACATTACAGACAGCCTTTTATACCAGAATGAGGGACACTGCTATTAACATATTCTCCACACCAGACTCTACTGATGTTGTCACCTATATCTGATTTGTGGATGTGTACATTAATGTGGAATATTTGAAACGTGTTATTCAGTGTCTAATAAAATGTGTGTCCTCGGTCCTCGCTTGTACTGTGGCTTCATTGTTTCATCGTGCTGGCACCTGTTTTAGGTTTAAAGGTTTATTTTGGTACCTTGTTCATTGTTTTTTTTGGATGTGCAGTATTCCCACCAGGGTAGGGTCAGAGACTGGGCTGGAGGCCAGACAAAAGTCACCTCATCCAATACTATACAGATTGCTGTGACATATCATCTTTCAGTCTATACACATACCTCATGGCATAGTTTGTAGACCCTGTGTTTTTGGTTAGAAATCCCTGTGGTCTCTCCAGCTGCTGCATGTGTCTGGTGAGGTACATGCAAAAGGGAGCAATATACTCTATTAGTGTTCTTATGAGGTTTGGGTACTGTGCTGTTGTATAATCCTCAAATCTGAATATGATGGTATGACTTATGATGTGCACAATTTATCATTTCCATACCACTGTGGACACTTGGTGGTCAAAGTTCCGATTGTTGATGTGGAGAGGGAGTCTATTCCATAGATGGGGGAGTCTCTAGGACACAAATCTGTCCTGCCAAGTCTTGTTGATGTCACAGACCAGGCTGAGGCCACATGTGTGGGTTAATCGAGTGGAGATTGAGATGCGTATATGCAGCAGTCCCATCAAGATGGGCTCCATGATCACCCTATATGCCAAACAGAGGTCACCTCTGAGGAGTCTGCATGAAACTGAGTAAAGGGATAGAGCTTTTAGCCTATCTGTATATGGTAGATGTTTGAGGCCCTGGATTCTCCTGGTGACAAACCTCTGTGGTCTCTCCAGCTGCTGAATGTGCTTTGCCAGATACATGCCAAAAGGGACATTGTACTCAATAATGGGGCTTATAAGGGAAGAATACAGAGATGTTATGACCTCCTTGTGCCTGGATGAGATGCTATTACTTATGAGGTGGCCATATAGAAGGCTTTCCATACAATGGAAGCAACATGGTATAATATGATAATATAGTATTATGTTAACAATATCCTTGGCTGAATACCTAGTTTTGTTTAATCTTTCTTATGAATTTTAAAACAACCAACCTTATACACTAACAAAATACAAATAATCTTAGACTAAGCTGGTTAAACAATAACAGACTACATATATTAAAACAATACACAAGCAATGCTGGATAATTTTTTACATTATAGACTATTTCCCACAGCAAGCTTATTTAATATAAATGTGTACTGAGTGAAAAATAAAGATAATCTTACCATCAGTTATATGAAAGAATATTGGTTTTGTTGATTTCTTATTATGAACATCTGTAAATTTGATTAATTAGAACATCAAACTCTTGAACTCTTCTCACGTATAAAGTGTTCCATTAGCAAGTATAACCTGTGTTGTTTTTATAATCTTGTTGTCAGGCAACAAAAGCATCAGCAGAACTTTACCCTTGTTACTGGATAGCTTATAATGTAACTTCAGCTAGACTGTAAGTATAATCACCATGGTAACTAAACCAGGTATATCTTACTGGTTATTCAGAGGAAAGTATGAGTATGAGTAAGAATTTCTCTACATTTACGTGGTCTTTGAGTATAGTCCACCCCTTGTCCCCCTTCTCTTTCACATTTCCCCCGTCTCTCTATACAAATCCTGCCCAAAATCATGTTCACCAGTCAGCAGTGACTCATATCTAGGGTTCAAAACAGGCGAGAGTGAATCATCATGAAGTAGTCCATTTGACATTCGAGGAGCAGACTAAAGCTGAGGCAGCTCTCAACATCTCTTGTGTTCAGTGTGAGAAATAGGACAGAGACAAGAAATGCTTTCTCAAAAGTACATTCACTGTTGGGCATGCAACTAACATCAATACCAAAGAGAAAGGGGAATACGATCAGCAGCCAAAAGCCAACCACTGTCTAAGACAAATCCTCCTCAACTCCTTACACAGCTCACCATCCAACAACTGAAAAACATTCAACTAGATCAGGAAAAAAAGAAAAAAATATATACAGTCACAACCAATGAGTCTAACAAGCCACCAGTACTTGTGCACTGGATTCAGAGTCACTCTGTCTATTCCACCCTCTTTAACAAATAACAAACTTACTGACGTTATTCAGCACAGAAATCGCATATGCCAAGTTTTATATAATAATGACATGCCACCATTAGCATTCAGTAACAAGGTTATATTTAAAATATATCACAGCTTTAAATCCCCATGCAAAAACAAGGACTCTGTGGTGTGCAGATTTATAAATACTAGAGGAAACCATTATAATGCTTATATGATTTAAAATAGATTTGACCTCTTTTCTCCTTTTTTCTCCCCTTAAATATTATGGTGACATGTACTTAGAGAACATTGTTTAAGAAGACCATTAAAAAAAAAGAAGCTAAACACACACACACACACACACACACACACACACACGCACACACACACAGGTTATTACTTGTAAATCTTGAGTCAAGACTGTGCATCAATGCTTTTAATTAAAGTTGCAATTTTTACTGAAAAGGTCTGTTCATAATTTAAAAAATCTTTTATGTGGATTTTGAAATCAGTTCAGTTTTTTGCTTTTTTTATCCTTGTATTAGTCCCATTTTTTTATTTTTTTCCCGATGTTCTTTTCAAAGCAGGTGAAGCCCAGTTCATTTCTTTGGTGAATGATACTACATTTGTGTTTTTACAAAAGAAGTTACTTCTTCCATATTTTTAAATATTCTGAAACCATTAGTTAAATAAAGGAGTCCGAGTATTTGGTGGGTTTTCTTAATGTTTTTGAGAATGTGCAGGTCAAATTTGAGATGGTCATCAATGATGACCCCTAGTAGTTTGGTATGTGATTCCATGGTGATAAGTGTGTTATTGTGGGATGAGATTTAGAAGGAGGATTTAAGATGATTCATAATTTTGGGGATGAAAAGCAGGAATTTCATCTTTTTTGGGGTTTAGTATTAGCTGGTTCTTGGTGAGACAGTTTTTAATGAATAAGAAGGATTTCAGTGTCCTTGTATTTAAGTCAGAGAAGGTATCTGCTATGGTGAAGACTGTGGAGTAATTTCCTTATTGGATGAGTGATGACTGTGGGCAGGATGTAGACAAAAGATTTGTAAAGATATTAAACAGTAATGGGCCAAGGACTAATCCTTGAGGAACACCCATTTTTACAGGTAGAGGAGGAGAGATTGCAGAAAGCTATTTAACAGATTGAAGTTGGTCATTGAGGTAAATGGTGAACCATGAAATAGTGGAGGTGGATAGGTTAAGTTCAGAGAGTTTGTTTAAGAAGAGGGGGTGGGAGATGGTGTTAAAAGCCTTGGAGAAATGAAGAAATAGGCATGAGACCAGTTTGTTTTGGTCTCTAGCTTGGGATATGGTGGTTACAAAAGAGATGAGAGCAGTGGAGGTGCTATGATTAGGACAAAAGCCATGTTGAGTGAGGGTAAGTAGGTTCTGTTGTAATAGAAGTGAAGGATTTGTCTGTGTAAACATTTCTTCAGAATTTTAGAAAGAGGGGACAGAATTGCAATTGGCCTGAAGATGGAAAGTTCAGAAGAGTTACCTCCCTTGTGAATGGGTAAGGGGTAGAATTGTTTCCAGATTGCAGGTACTTTAGATTCAGTAATGGAATGGAATCAGTATAGAGATGGGGAGGGCAAGATAGATAGCTGATTTCTGTAGAAAAAGTAGGGGTAGACCATCAATGGATGGGAAGCAAGGTTTAATCTTTAGAAGCAGGGATTTAATGTAGTTAGTAGATACAGTTTTGAGAGAAAAGGCCAAAGAGGGGTTAGTGGGTGTAGGAAGGCTGGAGGAGAGGTTAGTATTTGGGTTAGAGTTGGTTTGGATAGTTAATTTGCTGATAGTGTCGATGAAATAAGAGTTGAAGTTGGTAGAAGTTTCTAGGGGGTGTTATTGGGGCATTGTTAGGGGAACAAGGGTTGCCTGGATGAAGAATTTGGTTGATGGCATGCCAGAACTTCTTTGGGTTGGCCAAGTGTGTGGTTGGATGGTTGTTATAGAATTTTTTCTTGTCTTTATAGATGGATTTTTTAGTGAGGTTGAGAAGTTCTTTGTACTGTTGGAGGTGGGAGGGAAGTTTGGTTTTGGACCAAAGCTTCCAAGCCTTGTCCCACTTTTGCATGAAGGAGTGGGTGGTCTGTGTTAGCCAAGGAGATATGATTGATTTTACTCTAGCAGTTCATAATGGGGTCAGGGAGTTGAGTTTGTTATGGCATATGGAATTGAATTTAATTACGGCATCATCAAGGGGTGGATGCCTTAGGAAGGACTAGTTTATAGCGGAAAGATGGTTGTTTAACATAATGGGGTCAAAGTTGGTCAGTTTGCAACAGCCTATGAACTTACGAGATCTACTATTACGTTGAGCGAATCTAAGGACTTTGATTGGACATGCATTGTTTCAGGGAAGTGATATTTATGGGAGGGAGAGACTAGTATCCAGTCAAGAAGAGAGGTATGATTAGTAGATTTGATAGTATATGTAGGAGTGGATATTAATTGGGAGAAACCATGTAAATTAATACAGGATCTGAGAATATCTGAGGACAGGGATAGCCAATTAATGTTGACATCACCCAAGACTATTGTTTCATTAAGTAAGTAATGAGTGAGTCAGGCGAGAATATTTTCTAGTACAGTGATATTGTCACCAGGGGGTATGTAAATTGCAGCTATGGTAACTATGTTGTGGGCATTAATTTTACAGTTAGCAATTAACAGTTAGGATGAGGAGGCAGAGGGGATGAGGATGGCTAGAAGGGTTACTGTAAGGTGGTTAGAGAACATGTTAGCAACTACACCACCTTTTTTCTGAGTTCTATTGAGTTGTAAGATGTTGTATCCTGGGGTAGAAAATCTTTGTCAGGAATGTGGGGTTTCAGCCAGGTTTCACAGAGAGTTTTGATGTCATGAGCATGATGGGGTATCCAGGCATGGAATTCACTGGTTTTGTTGTCTATACTTCTGATGTTCATGGAATACAGAGAAAGGTGTTTTATGGGAATGGTAGGGTGAGGAGAGGTGCAGTAACTTGTCATAGAGTTGGATGAGGAAGGGAAGTCTGGTCCAGGATTGGGATGGATGTCCCTGGAAAGGAGCAGGATAGGGTGAGTGGGAAAAATTGTGATGAGGGTGGAGAAGAAGATAATATTTCACCTTACTTTTAGGGTAGATTGAGCAGCAGGGGGGGGATTTTGATTTTAGGAAGATGGGGAGTTGTAGAAGTGGTGAGTGAAGCCATTAGAAATAAGTAGGGAGTTGTGGGATAACTAAAGGATAGATGGAGGTTGGTGATAGGTGATAACGTTTTAACTGTGTATTGCAGGAGGAGAGGTTATATAAGAGTATTTGGGTAGCATTAGAGAGGAGTGATAGGAACAGGTTGTGGATTTGCATGGTGTAGAATAAGTTAGGTGGGGTGGGAGAATGTCAGGCTAATGGTATAGAGGTATTGTCTAGATACATTTGGAAAGATAGTAGTGAGTAGTAATGTTAAGTGAAATGGGAATAGGGATATCAGTTGTATACCATTGAACAGAGAAAGTGTTTAAATATAGCTAAGGTGTATGTGGTAGGAAAGATGTATTGATTCTTATAAGCTTCAAGTTTAGCAGGAAGAGGGATATAGTTCAAGAAGGTTAGGTAGTGGGGGGTAAGTAATAGTGGATGTGGGAAATAAAAGGAGGGTTAACCAATCATAGGTGAGGTTAGAAAGGTAGAAGACAAGTCAGAGGAGGGTTGGGTATGAGGGGGTTAAGAAAGTGGATAGGTGGACAGGGAGAAATAAGAAGGTTTGAATGAGAGAGATTGGTTGGAGGGGAGGGGTGGAGGGGAGGTGCTGAGGAGGAGTGGTAACAACAGGTTATGTATAAAGGAAACAAGCTTGGGGTGGGTGGGAATGAGGGTAGGGTAGAGGAGCAGAGTGAGCATGAGTGAAGCAAGAGAGAACGGAGCAGGATGGCCCTGTTCCCTTGCACAGCACTGTAAGAAGAAAAACAATCAGTAAGGTAAGTTATGTTTGAAAATAGAGCTTGAATAATGGAGGATAGAGGGGGTGTGTTTACATGTATTTGCAGGACAGATATAGAAGAGCAAACAGAGTAGGTAATGGGAGCAGAAAGAAATGACTAAGATGTCCTATATAGAGGGGCAACAAAGCTAGAGGTAGAAGAATAGTCTTGTCAGGACCCTATACTAACTGTTTACAAAAGGCTACCAGTTAAAGGCAGTAGGAGGTATTATAGGTTCATAGGTAGGTACTAGGTTATCGGCCCAAGGCCCTAAGTAAGCCTAGCCAACAAGGTTCCCTGGCTTGTGCCACCCAAGAAAGTTATTTTCCTGTGCCCCAGTCGAGCAGAGCCACAGAAGTGATCCCCAGGGTGTATTTCCTATTTCCCATCCACTCATCAAAATTTTTCTTGAAGAGTGCTAATAAGGAACTTTGCTTGACATAGATGGGTAGCTTGTTCCAGAGTATGGGAAGTCTCTGGGACAGGAATCTATCCCTATTAGGCTGAAGAGCAGGGGAAAATAGGGTGGCATAGAGTAGAGGGTGCTTGGGAGACAGGAGGGGTGATGTATGGTGGGAACTGGGAGCAAGATACTAAGGTACAGAGACAAAAATTCAAAAGAACAGGACTAATTCACATACATTCCATGTTAGAGGACAAGGTTCCAGGCTAGTAGATCCAGGCCTCCACCAATTGGGATTTATTGTCTCGACCAAGGTGAACAGAGAGCTCAATTATGGGAGTACCTTCTAACAAGAGTAGAGAGAAAAAAAGTTACATAAAAAAAAACTGATAATAGGGTTTTGCTGGGCAGTTGAAATAGAATGATAGGGTGAATAGTTTAGCTAACTGTATGGTATATACAAGACTTAGTGCATACAAAGGCATTGCTGAGGTACTTTATTCTAAATTTTGGATGATCCCATGTGCACTGATATCCAGGCATATTCCCGAATAGTTTATTTCCTTCTTCCCAATGAGCCCCCAGATCTGTCCTAACATTCTCATAAGGAAATTCTCATAAGGAAAGGCAACCTGACCTTCCATCCACAATTGAAACTTAACATTCTCCTGTATTCTTATCCATTGAGCAATATTGAAAGCAATAATTTGGGTTAGGATATGTATTAGGTCTCATCTCCTTCAGATGACAGCATAAGTATTCTCTTCTTAGGAATTCTATGTTGATATAGTTTCCCTACATAGTCTTTTAACAAGAGCTCCAGTTTATTTATTAAAGGATATTCATATCTCATAGGAATATACCAAGTAATATGTAAAACTTTGTAAGGAACATCACTTTTTCACATTTATTTTGCCTGTAATTATATCACCCCCTCACACACACACACACACTTCTACCTGTAACAACAAGGTATTTTATTGCATTCCAGATTGACTGTTCCATTGGTTGAAGGATATTCATGTTTCAAAATGGTCAGAAAGTGTTGTTGAGTGCAGCAAAAGTTGAAGCATGCAATTTCAAATGTTAGGCACATGCCAAAATGTTCATTTATAAAACATTTTCAGCATTTGGTTGAGTGTGTGTATGTGAGGTTTGTAGGTTAGTGTTAGAGAGAGGGCAGCTGGGGAACAGGGGAGATGTATTCATATGTTTGGGAGCTGGTATGTTTGAAGTGGGTGCATGTGTTTTTTAGTTTACTGTTAGGGAATGGGTGTTTAACATCCTAATGTGTACAGTTGGTTGAGGGGCAGGGATTGGGGTAAGGCTAACCATGGTCTTGTATGCAAATCCTACCTACACAATAGGGTAGTAAAAGCCCTTTCCCTAAATATACCAGTATGTGGACAATGTGGCTTGTGAGTTTATGATCTGATTTTTTTTTTTTGGTTTGTTGCAATGGCTGGAAAATTAAATAGTTTGGTTTCATTATTTGATCATTGTACAATTGATTATATATGTTTTTAATCTTTTTTAGTTTCAAAATACTTTAATATAATGTGAAGTTTTTCTCTGTAAGTACATTTGACCATTAGAAAAATACATGGTTTACTTGATCATCCATACACTCCTACTTAGCAAACATGACCTGTTTGCATTTGTAAATCTATCTTATAGCTTGGGGATATCTTACGAGCAAATTCTATAGTGTGAAAACATACACCAAGAGCCATAGCAAACCATTAAAAACCACTTTGTCTAAAAGTGTGTTACCCACAAAAAGATTAATTTGCTTTCCAAATATTATGTTTCTGGGTGACAAGCTTGGATGCCTTATATCTGTGTCACTGTAATACCACATGTCAACATTAAGTATACATTTTGCTACTCTTACACTTGTAGATTTTGTCACTCCTTGTATAAGATCATAGGTTCATAGGTAGGTACTAGGCTACTGGACCTAGGGCCTATATAAGCCTAGCCAAAAAAGGTACCCTGGCTTTCGTCACCCAAGAAAATTATTTACTTGTGCCCCTGTCGAGCAAAGCCACAGAAGTGATCCCAGGGGGTGAATTTCCTATTTCCCATCCAATCATCAAGGTTTTTCTTGAAGAGTGCTAATGAGGAGCTTTGTTTGATATAGATAGGTAGTTTGTTCTAGAGTATGGGAAGTCTCTGGGACAAGAATCCATCCCTCCAGCATGTTCTGTTTATTGAGGTGACAAGGTGTAGGTCCCTAGAGTGTGTAGCTCGAAGGGATTGGGATTTCTTTAAGTGGAGCATGTCCAACAGCTCTGGGTTTGACATAGCTTTGTATGTTAGGCAGAGATCGCCCCTGAGTAGGTGATATGCGATGGAGTAAAGCTGTAGTTTTTTGAGACGGTCTGCGTAGGGCATCTGTTTGAGGCCAGTAATCCTCTTTGTGAGGTATTTCTGTGATCTTTCCAGTTGTTGTAGATGTCTTGTGAGGTACATAACAAAAGGGGTGTTGTACTCTATAATGGGTCTAATGAGTGATGAGTAGAGGGGAACAATGACCTCTTTTTTCCTGGATGAGAAACCTTTTGTGATGAGGTGTGCCACATAGAAGGATTTCCTGACTACTGTGACGATGTGATTATCAAAGGAGAGACTACTGTCCACCTGTGTCCCAAGGTCTCTTATCACACTTTTGGTGTTAAGTAGACTACCACCTATGTGGTAGTTCATGGGTACAGAGTTTTTACCAAAAGGGATGACAATGCACTTTTTGGCATTGAGCTTGAGGCCATGGCTTTGACACCAGGCATGTATTTCAGTGAGGTCCTTTTGTAGGATGTCCACATTATTAGAAGTTTCGATTATGGCTCCTAGTTTGCAGTCATCTGTAAAATTTGTTAGCCAAAGACCTTCTGTGTTAGCCTGTACTTCAGAGAAGTAGATACCAAAAAGAAGAGGACCCAGGACGGAACCCTGTGGTACTCCACTTGTCACTGGTCTGAAGTCGGATTTGGAGTCTGCTACTTTCACAGTGTGGGTTCTGTCAGTGAGCCATTTGGCAACCCATCTTGTGACATAGGGATTTATACCTAGTTTAGTGAGTTTATCTATAATTCCAGAGTGGGGGATAGTGTTGAAAGCCTTGGCGAGATCTAGATAGGTTGTTTGAACCACCTTACCCTCATCTACAGCTTTGGTGACTGCTTCAAAGAAGTCTATCAGGTTTAGGAGACATGTTCTGCCTTTTACAAACCCGAACTGGGTGGGTTCCAGAGTTTTGAAATTACCAATGTCTTTGTTTACAAGTTCCATGATGATACATGGCCTTACAGACCAGGCTCATCAGGCTAATGGGGCGGTAGTTCTCAGGGTCCGTGGTGAATCCCCCTTTGTGGAGTGGGATAACTGTTCATGTACGCCATTCAGTGGGCACAAAGCCTGAGGTGAGGCTATGATTGAACATGGTACTTAGGTGGGGTGCCAGTTCATTCTGTAGTTCATGTAGAATGCAGCCTTGGATGTTGTCAGGTCCCATGGATGCTGTGTTCTTGGCTTTGGAGAGTGTGTTTTTTACCTGTGCAGCCATGATTACAGGAACTTTGCATTCTTCTGGTACAGAGATGGGCCCTTTAGGGGGTGAGAGGGGGGTAAAGTTAGCACTGAACCTATCTGCCAGGATGTTGGCAATATCAGTTGGTTCTGTATATTTAGTGCCATTGTGCTGTAACTCAGAGCAGATCTGAGTGTTGACATTGAGATTCTTGACATAGCTATAGAATGTTTTGTGGTTGTCTTTAGAAACAGTGGCAATTTTGTTTTTGTAACTAGCTTTGGATGATTTTATGAGGGATTTCAGCTTCTTACTGAGGCTGACCAGGGAGTTATTCCAATCATGGGATTTTACTCTTTTTTGCAGCAGTTTCTTTCTTCTGTTGTAGAGTTTGTTTATGGAAGGGGACCACCAGATTGGCTTCCTTTTTTGGAGGATAGCATCTTGGTTCTGTTAGGGATAGCACGATCCATGCACTCATGTAAGTGTCTATAAAGTGCATTTGTGTAGGATTCAGCAGTTGTACCTCTATTGTCTGTCTGTATGGGTGTCATGAAGTTTTCCACTTCTGTCTTAAGAAGTGTGAAGTTGGCTTTGGAGAAATTTTTAAAGGTGGTTTCCCTAATGGCGTGTGGGGGGTGAGATGTGGATGTCTAGGGTGATTAGCTTGTGGTCGGATATGACCAACGAGAAATTGACCTCTGGTGTGAAACACCGGTTGCCCATGTTGGTAATGACCAGGTCTAGGATATTGCTGCCCCTGGTGGGGGTGTGGGTAAGTTGATCCAAGGTGTTGGAATTTATGAATTCTAGAAAACATTGAGCAAAAGAGTTGGTACATGAGTAGTTGGGGAAGTTGAAATCTCCCATTATTATGGTGTTAGGTTGTACCCCTAATATTTTCCAGTGTATCAAGAAATGAGGAGTGGGAATCCTGAGGCATGGTGGGGGATCTGTAGCAAGCTACAGTTTGGATTGTGGTCTTGGCCAGAGTTAGTTGGACTTGGATAATCTTGGATGCATTATGTTGAGCAGCTAGCCTGGATGGGGGGAAATATCCTTAATGAATATGCACACGCCTCTACCTTTAGTGTTTCGGTCCAGGTTAGGTGGCCGAAAGGTGTGGTATGAATTATAGCCTGGTAATGCAGGGGTGCTCTCTGGAGCCTTGAACCAGGTCTCTGTCACTGCACAGATGTCGATGTTCTCCAATTTATGAGTGCCTTGAGTGAGTGCATTTTGAGGTTTAGATTTATAGCATTGAGTAGCATTACCCTCAGATTTTGCTTGCTTGTACCTGTTATGGTGAAGAATTTGTCATTTGAGCCTTGCCTAAAAAAGGCACTCTAGGGGTGGCAAGATCTTTAGCCAGTATCCGGCATCCCAAGGGCGAAAGGTGCAGGCCATCTCTGGCAAAGCATCGTGGTTTGTCGACCATGTCATCCCAGGAGACAGATACTGGATCCCTTTAGAATGACACCAGAAGCTTAGCCAATTGTAAGTCAATCATTTTGTCCTTGTACTGTGGTATCATTCTGGGTGATGGCAGGATGCTACTCAGGGCTAGGGTCATACCTGCCTGGGCTACAAGATTGGAGAGTTCCTCCATGTCTCTTTTCATGTTGTCCAGGGAGGTACATCTCAGGTCATTCACACCAACATGGACAATGACAGAGTCATATTTGTACTTGTTGTGAAGTGGCCTGAGTGCGTGTGTTATGGGGCAGATCCTGGAACCCAACAGGCAGCTGACAGTAATTTTCTCCTTGTTCAGCCTGGTGAGTGAAACATCAGTGTGCCTGACTATAGAGTCACCTATGACTAGAGTGTTAGGTACGTTGTTATGCCTTATGGGTTGTGGTTGAGTGGCACATTGAGTTTGTGGGCTATGTGTCATTTGGGTTGTGTTGTGGGGTGGAGGTTGCTTGCATTTCTGCTTTGGAGGTCTCTGTTGCTTGGGCAGATTTTTAATTGAGAGCCTCCGTAAATGTAGGTGTGTGTTTTGTGTTTCTATGTGTGTGTTTGGTGGTGTAGGTTTTGAGGGACTATGCGATGAGTGTGGTGTGTTGCAAGTGTTTATCCTCTCCTCTTGACTGTCTAGTCCAGTCTTGGGTAAAGAAAGCTTTGCTTCCAGTTAGGCTATATAAGTGCATCTCTCACAGGTTGTAGTGTTGGGTGGTAGGAGGAGAGGGTTGTCTGTGTACATGAGGCAATTGCTGCATTGTCTTCTCTGAACATTTGTCTTGTATTTCCATCTTTGTAAATAGTGGTCTATCAAAATGTAATATACATTTATAAATTTCATAGAATTTCAGGCTTAGATGTTGCTTGCATTATTTTTATTAGGTTTGTACCATTTGCCTTTTTGCAACTAAACTTATGCTTGAAATGAGGCATTGCGGTCCAACACACTTACATGTTCAATAGAATAAAAACACACACACATATTGTTTTTGAAGTAGAACTTACATTTAAGACTTCCAAGATATCCAGTAGCCTTTATGTGATACAGAGCTTTGCTACTAAAAAAGATATGTATCAGCTCTGAAGAAACCTTTTTGGAAAATCATCTTTGCTCATTGCTGTCAGATCAGTCACAAGGATTTCTGAACTGCAAACTTTAATATTTAAGGTGCTTATATAATCCTCCACAAGAAGAGAATGACTTTAAGAGCATATCTTTCAGTTGTGCAGAATTTCATTTTACTTTCATGCATATGTATGTTGCAGACTGTCTACCCTTTTCTGGAAGACTCTCCATGAATGTAACAAACAGAAATTATCCTTATGAAGAGCACACTATGACTGTGTGAGTTTATGCATCTTAACAATAGGTGTTTTAACAATAAGATCATTGTTGCAAGACAGGATCCTCTCACTTCATGTCCATTTGGACTTATACTTATGTTGGTCTCTTTCTATGCTTAACTATGTAAAAGATAAAAACATATAAATATATAGATATATATATATATATATATATATATATATATATGGGTCTACTTCAGAACAACAAAACCTCACAACACCGAAGACCAAAACACAGAGACCAAAACAACGAAACCCCACAACACCGAAAACCACGTAAATATATCACACACAAAAAACATGCACAAATACATACACAACTGCCCCAAACTACCAACCACACCACCCTACACTACAAATAGGCAGGGGGGCAAGCCTCCTTGGACCCCCCCACACCCCCCCACTTTAATATTCTAACTCCGAGATCACACAAACAGACACAAAAGGCAAACTCACACCCAGACACTACAGTCCCTCACACACACACACACACACCACAGTCACAACACACTTACACACAGCACTACCCCTTACAAATACACTTACACATGCATACTCACCCACAGCAGAACACCAAAAACGCTAAATCAAAATCCCGTAACAACGGGATTTTAAATTTCGCGCTTTTCGGTGTTCTGCACTTTCGTTGTTTTGGTCTCCTTCAAAACACTGTCGATGTTCTGGTCTTTCGTTGTTTTGAAGGAGACCCATATATATATATATATTTTATTTATTTATAAAAAAAAAATACACACACACACATATATATATATATATATATATATATATATATATATATATATATATATATGTGTGTGTGTGTGTGTGTATGTGTGTGTCTGTGTGTGTGTGTGTGTATTTTTTTTCCTTATTCTCCTTTGCTAGTTGGCTGTATAGTATTTTAGCAATTTTCACATTTTATTTAGTTATCTGTTTATGTTTTACATAGGTTGTCCTACTGTTTTAGGGTGGATTTACCCTTTCCCATGAGCACTGTTCATGTACAAGCTTTGTTTGCCATTTTCCGCCACAAAACAGAACTGAGTATAATGCACACGGCACTCTCTTTCATAAACTGCTTTTCCGAATGTCTACAGTATGCACCTCAACAGACAAATAATTGTTAAAAATGATCAGGAGAAAGGAAATCTCTTTTAGACTGCTTCTGTATCAGGAAATATATTGCTGCAGCTGTGCTCCTTTTTTATACAACCACTGCTGTGGTGAATACACTCACTCTACTATAATGTATACTATTTTGTGAAAATGTTATTTATTTCACTTTGGCACCTAGCTTCAATCATCCTAAATATACTAATCCACATGCTTTCAACTATCTGCCATATAATGATTTTCCCAAACTGTTACCTATTACATTACTATTAAGTAGATTAAATCTTCCATTAAGTTTTAACTCCCAACAGATTTTGTTGTCCTCAGTGCAAGTTGACTGCTACCATGTAAAATTGTTTGTTATGTTCAGGATATGGCAGTATTACAGTGCAAAGGTAAATAAACAGGGTTCTGAAAAGCTTCACAATTTGCTGAAGTTTGTAATATATATGTAATATATACTGCAGCATAGCCAGTGGGACACCCCCTCCATGGTTATTTATCCCCTAGCAGAATTCTCCAAATCAGAAAGCATTACCTTGAGAGCTGCTCATTCATGGTAGGGCTTATTGCTCCCGCTAACCTTTTGTGAATCCCAGTGAATGTTATTATACAAGCAATGCACTGTTTTTAACAAGTTTAATTTTTCATTGTTTCATAACACAGGACTACAACTGGGTGTCAAGTCATAACCAAATTTTTAAGAAATTGATGCCTCATCAGTGAAGGTAGAGAGTTGAATGTTTTAAAATTTCTTTTGGGAATATGTAACAGAGAGCTTCAGAAATGCACTCTTATTTATTGTAGCACTTGGAAATATTTAGCTGAGTGTATTTTAAAGAAAGAAAAAAATGGAACTTATATGGCAGTACGACTTGTGTGGCAGCTTTTAAAGCTGACAACTTGTCTGCTGTGTACTTTGCTTCTGAGTTTGACTGCCTTTTGTATGTCAGTATGTGATGTGGTACACTTTTTAAATTTGTTAATTTGATTGCTGTCCCTCATGTGACTGCCTTTTGTGTGGCAGTGTGTGATGGGTTACACCTTTTAAATTTGTTAGTTTTCAATGCTGTCCTCACGTGACTGCCTTTTGTGTGGCAGCGTGTGATGTGTTACACTTTTGAAACTTGATAGTTTTCAATGCTGTCCCCATGTAATTGCTTTTTCTCTGGCACTATGTGATGTGTCACATTTTTTTAAATTTGTTAGTTTTCAGTGCTGTCCCCAATGTGACTGTCTTTTGTGTGGCAGTATGTGATGTGTTACACTTTTGAAATTTGTTAGTTTTCGATGCTTTTCCTATGTGATTGCCTTTTCTCTGGCACTATGTGATGTATTACACTTTTTAAATTGTTAGTTTTCAGTGCTGTCCCCACGTGACCGCCTGTTGTGTAGCAGTATGTGTTATGTTACACTTTTTAAATGTGGTAGTTTTCAGTTCTGTCCCCATGTGTTGTCTTTTGTGTGGCAGTGTGTAGTGTGTTACACTTTTGAAATTTGTTAATTTTCAATGATGTCCTCACGTGACTGCCTTTTGTGCGGCAGCATGTGGTACATTACACTTTTTAAATTTGTTAGTGTTCAATTACGCTGTCTCCAAGTAATTGCCTTTTCTCTGGCAATATGTGGGGCATTACACTTTTTAAATTTATTAGGTTTCAGTGTTGTTGGGTGATAGCACAAGGTTCAATTAATAGATTTATTTAGGAAGTAGTTTAGTATGTCAAGATGCAGATAGTTTAATTTGCAGTTTAAAGTAATTTTAAGATTGATTGTACGCTTCACCAAACAGTCAAATTATATATATATATATATATATATATATATATAGATAGATAGATATAGAGAGAGAGAGGGACAGAGAGTGGCAAGCATTCTTTACTTGCATGATTGTTCTTATAACTTAGTAGTACTGTATTTACTTAGTAGTACTGTATTTACTTAGTACTAATGGAGGACAAGTTTTGTTCCTCTGAGAGCTATTGAATTGCTATGCATAATGCAAGAAAAAGTGAGAATATTTTTTTTTCAAAATGTGAATCGAGTTTATCAGTGGGTTTCTTTAGTATGTCATAAGTTGCAAGCTTATATTGGGAAGTTCAGTTTTTCAGTAACATTTCTGAATACCAAGGTTAAGTACAGTAAGAGACAACATGGAATATTATATTCAAAATTCCATCTACCAGTCATTACTTCTTAAGCTGAATACATAGCCAATTATTTAAAGTTAAGTGTCACTCTGGCAAAGTTTGCAAAATTTTGTTTTGTAAGACCTGTTGCAATACAGTAATAGCATAGTGAACACTTTGCCCTTCGATGTTTTAATATACAAAATCTCAAATACTTTAATATACCCACATTATATAGTATACAATGACTGTTTTACATCATTTGCAGTCCAGCTGTATAGTTCATGTTGAAATACAATCTTAAAATATATATGTTGAGCTTACTAGATTAGGTCTGAGCATCAAAAGTATGCTAGAATTTTCAGTTCAGCAGAACAAAATAATTCAGAAAAATGTATTGTCTTACATCATCCAGCCTTATTTTTCTTTCCTTAAAGTTCTAAGTGTAAATACAGGCAGAGATTAATACTTTGTAATGACTGCTTTTAAGTTTTCTTAAAAGATATACAGAATTAAAATGAGAGAAAATCATTATCCCCTAGCATTATAGGTGAAATTGAACTTTACTAGCAAATAATAATGCCACAGCTTTAAACTTTAGCAAGTTGAAGAATATGGAAAAAATCAACATTTATACAACAAATGCCATTTTATTATTTCTGCTTGATATATAAATGAGATACTTTTGAAAATAGTTTAAAATCTTGTATCAGTAAGATCTTAAAAACATAAGTTTTGTTCATTCTTCAACTATTCAAGAATTATGCACTCTTAAGTAGCAAACGTTTTGTAACTTAATTCCAAATTTCTCAGAAAAATAACTGCAACACAATACCCTCCATTGCAAGTAGTTATAGTGACTGTCCATAAAGTTAAACCATTTTATTTAATACTGATTTCAAAAAAGTGTATAATAAGACTATATAACAATTCTTTTTTCATGCCTTTATCTTAAGTAATATTAACATCTGTCATTTTTTCTAATCAAATGGCATTAAGATATTCCAAGCTCTGTGCAGTGGGTACTAATTTAAGACATAGTAATGATCAGTCTTTGGAATGTCCAGGATGCATATGGGAGTAATTTAGTTAACCCCACACAGATACAAGTAAAAAAAACTCATCTGGAACTGTCTTATATCTTCATCTTTTAGCAATATTAAGTTTAGCACGGCATCAGGTCTTTGAAATACAGTTTTTCTATGGAGACACAATATAAAGTTGATTGAATTATACATCACCTTAAAAATGCAAAGCCTTCCCAAAGCAATGTCTTACTTAGACAATTTACAGAACATAATGGAAAATCAATTATTACAGTGAACAATGTAGCTGCTTTTACCTACAGTGTGAGTTTAGGTTCTTCATTGCATTTTAAGTCTAAAGAATTCTTCCTGTACTGCTTGCTTGCCCATTACATGGTTCTGAAACATTTTTGTCTCACGTTGTTTTCAATGAATAAGACATGCAGATGAACCTTTTCTTAAAACTATGTTACCTAGATGTTTACCTATTTTCTTGCAGGAAAACAGCCATGATAATGTTAAGATGACCATAGCAGCATGCCACTTCCATATGAATGGATCAGAGCATTTGCAAACATCTTCTTCTTCTTTCGGCTTTTCCCGGTTAGGGGTCGCCACAGTGGATCACCTGTCCGCTCATGATTGGCAGTGGAGTTTTACAGTGTCAAGTTGCCAGCCCTGTGCCCAACCTTCCACAGAAGGCACACACACACTCGCACCTAGGGCCAATTTAGAGTGTCCAATCCATGTACAGCATGTCTTTAGGATGTGGGAGGAAACTGGAACACCCAGAGGAAATCCACATGACCACAGGGAGGACATGCAGACTCCGCACAGAAGGCACCCCAGCTGAGGATCAAAGCGGAGAACCTCTTGCTGTGAGGCAGCAACGTTAACCGCTGCACCACCATGGCCACCCTAGAGCATTTGCAAACATACTCAAGTTAATTGCTTATAGCTTTGTTTTGTTTTGTTTTACTAGCCTGATAAATTGTGATTTTTCTATTTTTTTCTTTATTTTGGGATTTGAGATTATCTGAGGCAAAAGGCTTTGGAATAAATTATAAATATGATTTATTTCAACCAGTTAAGGGAATGCTTATGAAACATCAGGAATAACAGATTTGAATATTTTTCATTTTGCATTTATTTTGAGTATATTCCTTAGAATTGCCTCTTTTATGTCTTTGTTTCTTAATGTATAGGTTATGGGATTAACCAGAGGAGTCATTATGCTAAAGAACATAGTTCCTATTGCATGGAAATCATCAGAAAGTCTAGGTATCCCATAGGATAAATATGCCAGCACTATTGATGAATAGTATGAAACAACTACTATTAAATGGGAGCTACAAGTTGAAAATGCTTTGCTCCTCCCCTCTTTAGACTTCATGTTTAGCACAGTACCAATTATTTTTACATAGGATAGCACTACTAAAAGTAAAGGCACTATAGTCACAGTCATTGACACAAACAAGGCACTAGTAATGCTCTTCGTCACATCAACACATGCTAGTCTTATTACAAACATATGCTCGCAAAAATAGTGATGAACTTCATTGGGACCACAAAATGGCAACTTCTTCAACTGTGTAGCAGCAGGAGATGCACCAATTACGAAAGGTAACACCCATGTTGTTATAATTAATAGTGCACTTGTTTTATGTGACATAAAAGTGGCATAATGAAGTGGGTTACAGATTGCTACATATCGATCAAAGGCCATAACAACTAAGGATAAGGCTTCTGCAATTATCAAAGAATGGAAAAGAGTCATTTGAATGAAACAACCATCAAATGATATTCTGTTGGCTCCAGTCAAAAGATGAGCTAACATTTTAGGAATTATAGTTGTTGTAAATAGAATGTCAATAACAGATAAATTACTAATAAACACATACATAGGTTTGTGAAGTTTGTAGTTTGTCTTTACCACAATAAGGATGGTAATGTTCCCCACAATAATTGCCATATAAATTAGAAGCAATGCACAAAAAAGTTCTTTTTGAACATTTTGAAAGTATGGATACCCAAGAAAAACAAATTCTGTCACTTGATGACTGTCATTGTATATAATCATTGTATCTCATGAAGTAATACCTAGGAAAGAAAAACAGAAAAAGTGAAGGTTTGTTATAAATGCCATTACACTTTATTATTTACAAAGCTATATTTATAAGTCTGGGAAGCTGCATGACAAAAAACATTAGAAGAGTTAAGGGTCTGAGTACAAATTTCTGAACATAACAGAAGGAAGAATGAAGATGAACAGAGGACTAGATAGAAGGCAGAAAGAACTAATACTTCAGTATTAGCTGTTTCATTATTCATTAACTGGCAGGATGTAAAAAGAGCACCTCTGAGTTATTATATATTAAGACATTTTATGTAAAGATTCAGAAATGGTAGCGTGTTGGCTAAGATGAGATAACTGTGTGGTTAAGTGCATGCCAAGGCATTAGACATTAGAATGGGTACTGTGTAGTACGTCATTCGGGTGAAAGTTAAAGATTTTTTTCCACACTTGAGCATGTACTTATTGCTTAAACAACAAACATTCTGATGATCCTTAATGAGCTAATAAAAATATATTTCCAGTTTTTATACTGTACTGTATTTGTATATGTATATATACATATAGTTTATCAACATTTCAGAGTGTTGAACCTCATATGGTAGAGACCATATGATTAATGTTCTGAGACACTGAACATTTGCCATTGCAGGACTACTGTTTGTAGTAAGATTGTGGTACAGTTGGGATCAGGGAATTGTTCTTTTTCCCACTGTAGTTTAATCTTGGAGTTGGTATATATGATTACCAGGGGTTATGGGGGTGCAAGGGTGCTCCCCCCATACAAAAACAGTGTTTGTTTCTTTTTTGTGTTTTCAATATTTCAGAAGATTGATAATAACCCATATATGTATATATATATATATATATATATATATATATATATATATATATATATAGGTTTACTATCAGAATTGCGAACGTCACTCGGTCGAACGTTGTATAGTCGAACGCATAAGGTCGGAAACACAAATGTCGAAGGCAGTATAATCAATCGAGGAACGGTTTTACCATGGGTCGAGGTAGGGAGGATGTTTGTAGTAGGGTATTATACTGTACACCTACCTCGACCCATGGTAAAACCGTTCCTCGATTGATTATACTGTCTTCGACATTTGTGTTTCTGACCTTATGCGTTCGACTATACAAAGTTCGACCGAGTGACGTTCGCAATTCTGATAGTAAACCATATATATATATATATATATATATATATATGTGTGTGTGTGTGTGTGTTTGTGTGTGTGTAATAAATATACACATATACATATGGATGTGAAAAAAAAACAAAGCACAGAGTGACCTAAAGACTGATCTGACAGAAAAGACATGCAGAAAAAAAGAAAATGCTACCAAACAAAATAAATGTAAAACAGCTGTTTTGTGGTGCTGCCCATAACAATAAAGCTATATTTATTGTTATTTTTGTTTGGTGCTGTTTTCTCAATGTATTTGCTGATGCAGACACCTTTTGGTAACTATGTGCACTGTCATTTGTTTCTTTCGTATATGTTTGAGAACTAGATGGCAGCATTTTTAACTGTTCCATAATTTTTTCTGCTCATTTCATTAAAAAACCTTGATGACAGCACTTTTGGATTTAAATACATTTATTTCTGGACAAACTGAGAACAAGGATTATGTCGAGAATTCAAGAAGGTACCGTGACTTCCATGTACACATTATGGTACTTTTCCCTTGAACAGTCCTTACTTTGTGCTGCATGGTCCTCTAACATGAAGACATGCAACACTGTGAAGGGCTGGCCCTGCCACCATGCTGAATTCTAATGAGGAATTCTGGGAGGGAGTGGCATATGCTGATAATCCATGTGCTCTCTCCTTGGAACCACCTTCAGGAAGGCATCCACATGGCACAGCAATTCAAGAAATCACTCAGCAGTTTAGATCAGCATGGCAATCCCAAACAAGTCACAGTATTGAAAGTGGCCAAAAGGCCATGTTCAACACCCTGCCATATACATGGTGTAGGAATGCATTAGACACCAGGGAATATTCATTAAAGTTCTGTACTGGCATCAATGGCAGTATGGAGAGCAGAGATTTAGGGGATATACTTGACCAGCAGGGATAACATAAAAAGTGAAGTGACATAATTGTACCAACACCATAAAAGGGATTGGAGGGTGGGGAAATACACTACACTATTGAGGTCTAATAGATACATGCTGTAATGGCCCTTCAACTATTACAGAGGGAGTTGGGGAAACCATAGGAGGGCTGATAGGGAAGCGACAGATACAGGGACTCTTTGTGTGTGTCTATGAATGTTTTTGTGCTTGAGTACTTGTGTGTGTAAGAGAGTGACTTGGGGGGGGAGTCATTGCTTACACAAGCAATTTATCGCTACCGTGATGTGCAGTCAACAATTATCTGCATGTTGTAGTAGTTAATGCTATTCAAAGGCACGCAAATTAGCTGTTAATGAAAATGTACCTTGTTGAGGATGATCTGTCTGTGAATCACAAATTGCACATTGTGGAAGAAGGCCTTCCTTGGTATGTCTTTTGCTTTCCTGGCCCTTCAAGGAGTGATGTAGGGTAACAGCAATAAGAAACAGCTCTAAGACTGACAGTGGGCACAGGGGAGGCAGTGCAAGTCCATGGAGTATTTACTGAACTGCTATTTAAATTCAATAAGCTTCATTAACTAAAGGACAACTGAGAACACTTAAAGCATATCCTATAATAGGAATGGCAACCTGAGGTCTTCATGTGTATTGGGAACCTAGCAGGGGAAATGAACAAATGGAGCTCCACTCAACAAGTAGCATTCTCAGATGACTACTGATTGCTTCATACAGTTTTATGTAAACTGATGCTTACTTTAAACAACAAGGTTAATAACTGTTTTGAACAAATGACCATTCAATATACACAGTTTCTTTGACTAATTAAATGCTGAATTTATTTAAAAACATGAGGCAGCATAACAAGGAGCTGGAGAATATGAAACTAATAAAATGTTCTAGGGATAAGAATGACTGTCATTATGACACTGTCGTTACATGCAACATGTCTAAATATTGGGTATGCTTTGCTGATAATGAGAAACAGTGCTTAAAGAAAGTGGCAGATCTAAACATATCCAGTCCATTCTACAGGGAAGTGATGGGTCTTGATTCTTATGTTTCTTCTAATATAGACACTCAAAGTAGGCAGAGAGATATCACCTCCCCACTTTCAAACATTAGCCAAGTGAGGGCCAAAAACATTCAAAACCAAGCTCTGGTAGCCACAGTACTGAAAACATTGGTATGAATATAATTTATTTTGTTTTAGAATCTCCCACTGTTTCTCTTTTGAAAAAGGATCTGCCCAGTCTGATTTTATTAGGTGTTCAAAGGCAAGGTAGCAACTACCTTATGCTTACTAGATATTCACTGCTGCTGTCAATTACAGTACCACCTGTGAGAGAAGTAAATACTTGATTTAAACATTTAAGAAAAATAGCAGCCAATTTCTCGCATCGGCTCACTTTCAGTAAGCATCATACCTCCACAATGCCACATGAAGTACAGCACTTTGCTCGGCCCATAACTTAGCCATGAATGTAAAACAAAATCACCAGAACCTCCTAAGATATCCCAGTCGTCAGCATACAGAGCAACAGCTACTGCTTCTCCACTCAAACATGCTGTGGCTCTAAAAACTCACCCAAGAGTCATCAGGAAACCAGGCTTACACCCCTAAGGCCCACTAAGTCTGATTCCACACCAGGAAATGTTTTAGTCATAGCTAACTCGATAGTCAGGCATACAGACTTCACACTCACCAGACTGGAAAAGAAAAGAGTGACTGTAAATTGCGTGTCCAGTGCCAGGATATGTGATGTTACAAGGGTGCTAAAACCTCTTAAGCCAGACCAATATGACTGCAACCTAGTGAAATTGAATGATCTGAGGCAGTCTACACAGAGGGACATGCAGACAGATGTGTGGAACTTACTCTGCATCTATGCATGAATTAAAGGCATGAATGACACTGGTCATGAGTAACTCCGACATGCTAATTGGATTTAATAATTGGCTATGTAGTTGGTGTCTTTCGAAGGGGGTCTTGTATGCATCAGTCTGGGATGAAATGACAAATAAGACTTCCTGTTTTGCTAGGGACAGCTTAGACCTATATCAGGACTTGCACATACTGGCTAAAGCCTTTGCTGCCCCCATAGTGACTTTTTATTCAGATTCCCCCCTACTGGACATTCCTACATAGCAGACTCAAACTCAGATTTGGGCAACATCATGGTGGCACTACTCAATGCTAATGCCAGAACTTCAGGCCCTTCTGCAACTCAGAAACATTCATATTTATTTACGGAAACATGGTTTCAGTGCAATACTAGAATTCCCTCTATACTAGGATTTTGCACCTGTCATGCCTTCAGACCCTTGATAACGGATGCATGGGGTATCTGCATTGGTTAGAAACACTATTACATCACATGTACGTGAGCCTAACTTACAGCTCCTTGAGCTAAAAGCCACCATTAACAAATCCATCTGTTACGTCATTACTAGCTATAGATCCCCATCAGTGTCCACTGTAGATTATGGAAATTACCTTAACATTATTAAGTCATTAAATATCAAACTAAATAACTTTCCTTCTTGCTAGTGAGATTTAAATTAGTCAAGCAGTGATTTAGCACACTTACACCTCTAAAAATAGTTATGCCCAGCATTTCCTAGTCTTTTTTAATGCCAATGCATTGGATCAAATTGTAAAACTACCCACTAGAGGCTCTAACATGCTTGATCTAATCTTTAGCAAACTAGCCCCTGTATTTACCCCACCCCACATCTCCTCAGCCCTAGTTAAATCTGATCACAAATTAGTCATCCCTGCCAGTCCTAGTTGTCTTACCCTATCAACAAATAAGTTTGTCAATAGGGACTTCTCCAAGGCAAACCTACTTCAGCTTATAGAAGACATATACAAAATTTCCAACAATCCCTTACATATAGACTCAACTGACAGGGCTGCCACATTCACCTCCAATTTTTATCAGTGTCTAAACATCTGCACAGAAAACTCAGTGCCCAGATGCCCTAAATATAAAAGTAAATGCAGGACTAAACCTGTCTAGTGAAAGCAAAAAGGGGAAAATAAAGAAAAGTTGTAAGAAATTCTCATTCTCCCTACCTCAAGATCCAGAGGGGTAGTTAGCTATTCTGGCATCTGGTGCTGTCCATTGATCTGGCACCCCATTCAATTTTAAATTAAGGAATAAATAAGCAAATAAATAAAATAAAAAAATAATTCATGATCTTGCACTCCCCTTACAAAAAGCTCTTCTGTACTTTTACAGTGTAGAAAACTGCTTGTTACATTTATAAAAACAGGTGCTACAGTTTATGCCAGACACGGAATGTCCTTATCGCACTTATGATCAATCTGGATCTGTTGATCAGGCCCCCTAAAACTTTGTGCCCAGGGGCTGCCCCTTTCACCTCACCCTAGCTGTGCCTCTATCAAGACCACACAGAAACATGCCAGAAAGGAACTTAAGAGCACTATTAGAAAATGCAAAGCAGAATATAACGTTCCTACAGTTACCAAGGGCAACTGTAAATCTTTCTTCAGCTATGTCAGAAAATTAAAGAATAATGTACAACAATGCACTGAGGTCATCCTTAATAATCACAAAAACAAGAAAATAGTGCAACCGAAAAGGGAAACCAGTAAAATCCAAAAGCATTTGTGAAGCATTGTGTCCAGTGCAAAATAAGCAATTTATTAAAAGGTCAGCAAAAACCTTAACAATTTAACTGAATCACCATATTTTCATTTCAAGACTTCTTCAGATAAAACTTTATATAAAACTATTACATTTATCTATCAAAAACTCCAGCCATCAATTACACACCATCCACTCATTAAAACAAGTTACAAACTTAAAAAATAATCACAGTACTTCTTATATATAACAGATGCTATAAATAAATAATGCATCTTATTCATGAGATGAAAAATGTATACAGTTATAAATATTAGAGGTCGGTGCATGTAAAAAGTGTTTACATACAAAAAATGTTATGTAAGTAAGTTAAAAATGTAAAAACTTTTCTGCATTTAAAACAGCAAAATATTAATCTCTCTCTTTACTACCATCTAGTAGCCAGAGTACAAAAATGCAGGTGGACATAAATAGAAAAAAACAAAGTACAAAAATGTTACCATATAGCAAATAATTCACAATCTAGCCGCTGTCATTTTTAACACTGAACTTATACTTAAATTGTCATTAAGTCCTGGGCTTCTGTTAGCTTCCAGGATTAGTTGACAGTTCAGTTCGCAATACTCAGTTTTGCTTTCCCAAGAACCCCCCTTAAAATCAAAAGGAACTAATTATATCACAAAAAAAGCTTATATGTTGCATTGGGATAGCCTTTCAAATCCTTATATAAACTATTCTTCTCATCCTTAGTTTTTATATCACAGTAATTTTTATATATTCTTCTGCTTAGGGTCCTTTTTGTTTTATCAATATAGAATGCATTACAGCATTCACAAGTAGCCAAATACACTAACCCCTGACTATTGCAATTAGAAAAGGAAGTCCTTTTAATTACTTTGTTCCTACTTGTCAACAAAAAACACTTTCTTTGTGGGCAATAAAGATACACTGAGCACACACACCACACTTAAATGTACCCATCCTTTTATTGCCCTCAGTCCTAACTTTACTTTCTACTTCCTGGGCCCTCCTATAAGTTATATTAAGGGGATTCTTAAAAGGACATCTAAATCAGAAAACTGAGAACATTTCTTCCATTCCTCCCCAACGATCTTAGTAATTACTTTGGCATCCCCATATAATCTGTGACAAAGGCACCATCCATGCTACCACCTTTCCCATCACTATTTTTACCCTTGTTAACAGACCTGCCAGAGCTAGTACGGGTCAATATTTATCTTTTTTACCCACTGTAACTTCTTCCTGTATCTGATCTATTAATTTCTCTGGGTATTTCCTTTCAAGACACATCCTCTTCAAATATCTTATTTCTTGGACAAAATCATCGTCATCCAATATCATTCTACTTATGCAGACATCATGTCCTTTTACTATATTCCTTTTTTGTCTAAAGGGATGGTCATTTGTATGATATAAATAAGAGTTAGAGAAATTATTCATCCTATAAATCTTAGACTTAAACCTCTTGTCCTTAACTTTTTGTAATAGACATATCCAAATAATTCATGACTTCTTCATTTATTTCGTGGGTGAATCTTAGAACATTGGTAGTTCCGTTAATATATTTAATAAATTTCATTACCTTTTCTTTGGAATCCACCCACAAAATACAAATATCACCCAGAAATATCTGATATAAGGTCCAACATCCAGTATAATTTGAATTATAAATATATTTCTTCCCATACATAAAGTATTAGGTTTGCAAAAGTGGGGACACAACTAGCCCCCATAGCTATTCTGGACCTCTGTTGGTAAAAATTCTCCTACAAAATAGACACATTTATGATTCTAATTGTTTGTTTTTGCATGAAATTATGTTAAAATAAAAGACATTGTTGGTTGAAAATGAGGCCCTCACATTTATTTTTGCAGCTATTCAAGCCAATATCCAAGAAGTTTGGTTGAGCACATTTCCTGATGACTGAAGTTGGGAGCTGTTATCTGCTCTTCCACTAATACTAGACAGCTGCAGCAAGTGTTAGCATATGCACAATCTTAGTGCACTGAAAGTTGTGTAAAGCCAATGTTAAAAAGTGTGGAGTTGTAGCATTCAGCAAAAAATCTGCTCCAACCTCATATGTTACAAATGATATTCCTCTTCAGAATGAGATGGTCATAGGAGACCTGGGTACTTATGTGTACAAGTCTCACTCTCATGTAGTCATCATTTTTCCAGCATAGTCTGAAAATCTTTTTATCTGTCCCAGACAATTACTATAAGACGATTTTCAAGAGCAAAGAAATCATCCAATCTCTGCATTCCTCCCTTATCAAACATATCATTAAGTACAATGCCTTCGTATATATGTACAAATCCAAGGATATCACTCAACTGGAAAGGCCCCAAAGATTTCTTAACCAGGAAAATTAATGGGCCCAGGAAGTTAGAACTGGGGAGTCTAACTCTACAAAGAGGCCAGTCACAAGTGGAGCCCCTCAGGGATCAGTCCTTGGACCTCTCCTTTTTGGCATTTACTTCTCTGAAGTCAAGGCCAATGTCAGTGGTCTCTGCCTGACTAAATTTGCAGATGATTGCAAATTAGGAGCTGTCATTGAATCTCACACTGACACAAATGTTCTCCAGGAGGGGCTGACATAGACAAACAACTGGTGTCAGAGCCATGGACTAAAACTAAATGCCAAGAAATGTGTCATATTGACAACACACCCCTTAGAGTTGACCCAGTAGGCAAGAACGTAGGGACACACACACAGATAGTAATCTAGCCTTTGACCATCGTGTGTCTACAGTAGTGAGGAAATCATTCTATGTAGCTCAACTTATAAACAAAGGTATGGCATCTAAGTCCAAGGAAGTCATTGTTCCACTGCATCTGGCATTCATCAGACCTATCATTGAGTGCAATGCCCCATTGGTATGTACCTAACCAGGCATCTCCAACAACTGGAATGTCCACAGAGGTTCCTCACTAAAAGAATAGAAGGCATAAGTAAAATGTCCTATGCAGACTGCCTCAAGGCCCTATCCCTGTATTCTGTCTTTTACAGGCTTTTGAGGGGAGATCAATTCTTGGCATATTGTCAGACCCCACTCTGATGGACCTCCTGCATATCCACAAACAAACAGCACCAGAATTACCCATTCTAAAGACTTAAATTTTGCCTGTGATATAAATAGGACCTGCTGGAGAGACAGGTATGTATCCCAGAGACTACCACATTTATGGAACAGGCTCAACATCCATGTAAAGCAGAGTTCATCCCTAGCCCAATTGAAGTGTAAGTTGGACAATTGGATGGGAAACTGGAACTTCATCCCTGGTTTGGCACCTATGTCTCTAATGCACACAGCAACCTGTAAATGGCTCATCTCCCAGGCCCCTGCTTGTAAATGTTTCACCTCCCACGCTCCTTCTTACTCTTATCAAGGGTATCAGAACTTGTCAGAGATTTGGGATGCATGGCTAGGCTTAAAAAGGCCCTTGTGGTTGTTAGCCTAGTAAACACCTATTAACCTATGACTTAAATGTTTCAAGTATCCTGAAAGGTTAGACTGTTTTTTAATAGCCTACCAGCTGCTCAGAGATACCCTGTATACAGCTTTTGGAACCATGAAAGGGCCAATCCTATTTGACCTCCTATTTCTTCACAAAACCAGTGCCTCTACAAATACGTGCACTAGTGAACCAATTCTGCACAAAAACATGAACATGACTCACTGGAGAGATCACTTCCTAACACAATATATTCACAGCCTATGGAATAAGTTGCCACTACAGGTCAAATAAAATACCAGTTTGGCTACTTTTAAGGAAGTCTTGATCACTAGATAGGTAGACACAAATTTCCGCAAGAGTTATTAAGTTCTTGAGATGTGTGGCAAGAACTTTAAAATTTGTCTAGGTCAAGGTGTATGTTGCTAGGCATTTTATGGTCCCCACGGTCGCTCACTTAGCATTATTCCTATATCCCTAGTTTCCTAAATTTTTACATGCATCTTATGTTTCATTATATTAGAGTATATTGGACATTAGTTCCATTGCCAGAATGCTTAATTTAAAATTGTATTATGGAGTTGTTGATGCTAACAGGCATGGTGAAGCTTTTAAATTTAATTCTTCCAGTTTTCTCACCAAACATCCTACTGTTAAAATATTTGAACAGTCTGTTATTAATGAACTACAAGCACACCAAAAATATACCTTTAAGAATGTTGTAAATAGTTTAACTCATTAAAAAAAATGAAAAGTTGGGGCGAAGGGCTGTGGTGGTTTGTGCAACAAGGATTATCATATACTGGGTAACAGATTTTCTTTGCTTTTAGATTTTGATCCATCCACATCATTTAACTGATGCTTTTCTGAACTCCATGCCTCAATAAGAGGCAATTTCTAGGCAAATAAAATGCCATTGAAGAGTGGCTAAACATTTTTTGCAGGCAAGTAATTTGTACACTGCACAATCCATCCAGTTTCTGCTACAGCTTTTCCACCATGTGTTAGAGATGAACATATTTTACTTTGACAACAAATGCTATTTATAGTTTAAAGGCACCATAATGGGAGTAACATTTACCCTAATATGTGCTGACCTCTATGGTTTGAGCATCATTTAATTTCCAAAAGTGAGTATAATTCCTTTTTATCTAAGATTGAAATTCGGCACAGGTTTTTGGATGACTGTTGGTTGCTCTGAACTGAAAGTGTGGCAGAATTTTTTTTCTTCTGTTGATTATCTTAACATAAACCATTTTTAGATTAGATTTACAGTTAAGCACATTCTGTTTACTGTTGATATTTTGGATGTAACTGGAAACAAAATAATTGATGGTTCTGTGTGTACCTCATTGTATGGGAAACTTTTTTCCATGAACTTATTAGTAGCAGCATCCAGTTGTCATCCCAGATTCATGGTTAACAACAGTCCCTCTTTTCCATTTATAAGAATTTGCAGAATTTGTAATGATGCTTTTGATAGCACGTGCCTACACAGGATACCTCACAACCTCTTAGTGCAAGAATTCTGGACAAACCAAAAATAATGGGGAACAAAGACTCAAAAATGGGGACAATTTTTAAATATTGTTCCTATAAACTTAGAAAATTGATAGAATAAAGGTTTTATATTTGCATGTATTTTTCTGAATGGTATGAAGTCTGGAACTCAAATTTCTGTCATTATTTAGTGATTTCAATCCTCAGTGATTTGCCAGAAAACCACAAATTTCATGAGGAACAGACTGAAAACATGAGGTAAAACTCTGGACATTCTGTGAAAATCTGATCAATTGAGAGGTATGCTGCACAAGAGTTGATGTATAGGTTTTTAAAAAGTGGATACAAGCATGGTGTGGTCAGAAGAACCAAAAGCAGGGCTTGGGACTGACCTGGAAGCACTTTGTTAACATACTAGCAGAAGCAGGGTAGTAGTTCATAACATGATGCCAAAGTACAGTTTGTGTCCATTTTTAGTAGCAACACTTTTAAGAGCTGGGAACTTTTTGACAGGATTCGACCCAATCTTAAGGATGACCAACTTTTCTCTTTTGCTGTTTAGTACAAATATATTTTTTTCCTATCATTAAGGTTGTAATATAGGATAGCTAGCTTATTTCAAGAATCCACACAGACACAGAAGTGCATAAGCATTGCTAGGGACTTAATCTTTAGGGTATTTAGTATATATGTTTTCAGCACCAAGAATTTTACATCCAAGAATACATACGAAACTTTTGAAATCAATGAACTCAAAACATGTAGCTGGGAGTGGATGATTTATCCGGTAATATGTCTGTTGGGCCTTTTATGATACACAAACTTCTTTCCGGTTTAAACAAAGAATTTTGCTGCATCTAAGTAATCATAAAAAAAAAAAAAAAGGGAGTGCATTAGTTAAACATAAATCAAAATACCATAATGACATAGCTTTACGTTTGTTGCTATATATACATTCAGTAGCTTTATTCCTAACAAACATGAAAAGAAAACATTTAAACAGAAAGGAGCAAATATGGATTGTTAATCTGGGAGATTTATATGCCCCTGAGTTAAAAGAAATTCTCTAGTTAAAACATCAATACATTCAAGTCATAGGATCAGGTATAGAAAGATTTTATTCTTTACATGTCATTTTGAATGCTTCACTGACATTCGAATTTCATACTGCTGTGTTGCTAGTTGGTAACGAGTTAATGTTACTTGTTATTCAAATGAAGCTGAAGACTATATGTTTTGACAATATATTTTATTTCCTATTGTTTATCCATTTTGAATATGCATTATTCTTTTCAGTTCTTCACTTTAGTCAGCCAATATTCTCCCCTTTCAATTGTCAAAAGTTTTGTGCACACCTTAATTCCTTGCTGCTATACATCAATTGGTCACCAGATGGCAATAACATAATGTGAATGTTACCACTTCTACCTGATAAGGTTATTCACCATGAATGTTGTTGTTACTACAGTCACTGATGAAATAGTATTTGTTTCTGCTTCAGCAACGTACATATTTAAAATGGCAAACACAATTCTCAGTTTTCAACTCCTACTTGTAGTCTTAAGTTATGTTTTATTGCTCTAAGAAGTATATCTGTCATGCTAGTGACGTATTTTCTCCAAATATAACCTGTCAATGTATGTAAAAAACAGTAGTACAGTTTCAAACATTAATTATGTATTACAGGAGTTTACTCGGCTGTTCGTGTGTTTTTCCATAAATTCCCAACAGATGAATATATTCAGGCTTCTCACTGCCCCGATCTTTTTAGTAACATCTATCTATAGGACACTTGATTCCAAAACTATAACAGACCCAACCATCTTGTTTAAAATACTGCACCCTCCTATACCTCTCTTATCTGTCCCATTTTCAGGGTCTGGGTTATCCAATGTCATTTTGGCACAATAGCTCAGTGTGCATTCTGTACTATAACCTGCCTCTTTGAATTTAACTGTATTAGCGTCTACTCTGGGCACCTTACACAAACTGTTGTTACGTCTTTTCCTCTCTGGAGAATTTATTTCCTGTAGCAGCATTAGCAAGACAAAAGAGAGTGGGTTATTTCACTTACCTGGTTGTTTCCCTAATCTATCTAAATTCACATATTGCTTCTGAATTCACACAACATTATTCAACAGCAAAAGAATCTGAAGTTATTAAATTGCTCCAGCACCCCACCAATCAGAAAACAAGAAAACAGCAGTGTAATCACAACAGAGGCTCCATTTTCAAACCAGTTGCCTTCCCTAGCAGGTCTGTGATAACCTGATCAACCTCAGAGTAAGTCAATGTATTTCAGAATAACTAAAACTATTCATTAGTAGAATGTATAATAGAAAATTGATTATCAATGTTTATAAGAGCAAAAGAAACTGCTGCAACAGAATTTATGAAGCAACATGTTGAAAACAAAAAAAGTTTTGCCTGACTAGTAGAACTGCAGTGTTATATAGTTGTAATTGAAATGCAGAATAACTTTGTAGTATTGCAGAATTAAGCAATAACTGATGAGTGGGTGTGAATATATGAGGATTTACCCATGGTTGGCATGTTTTGATCACGAGGGCAACACCCAAGTGATTAAACAAAGCCATCTGTGGGTAAATCCTCATGTATTCACACTTAGAAGTTGGTCATTGCTATTATATACTTGCCTTTTTTTTTTTTTTTTTTTACTATAAAATTCTGACTGTTCAGAAGTATGAGATTATGCCAAGATGGTGCAGAAATAAGAAAAAAATCAGGTATATTTCTTTTATTTTGCAGAACATACCTGATTTTTCTTGAATTTGGTCTGCCCTCCATACATACCTTTCAACCTCCTAGATCAAAAAATGTGGACAAAGCTTTAAATAATAAGGGACAAAGGCCCCCAAATATGAACAGATTGTAAATGTTACTCTTATAAACTTAGAAAGCTACTAGAATAACAAGATTTGTGTTGGATTGCATTGTCTGAAAGATATAAACACATAAATGTTGCTCTTATAAATTTAGAAAGATGCTAGAATAACTTAGTGTGTATTGTCTAAAGGATATGAAGTCTGAAACTCAAATGCTTGTCATTATTTAGGGACTTCAATCCTCAGTGATCTGCCATAAAACCACTAATTTTATGATGAACAGACCAAAATATGAGCAAAATTCTGGGCATTTCCTGAAAATCTGGACAGTTGAGATGTATGCCTCTGCAGCATATATCAACAGAAACAAGTCTGGTCATACTTTTTTCTATTGGTATATGCTCGATTTACAAGAGGAATGCTGGTTGGTCTGTCCAATCATTGTGCACATTTTTGAATAACAATAACCTGTCGTTATATAATTAATAACTGACTAGTGAGTGAGTGAGTGTGTGTGTGTGTGTGTGTGTGTGTGTGTGTGTGTGTGTGTGTGTGTGTGTGTGTGTGTGTGTGTGTGTGTGTGTGTGAGGATTTACCCACAGTTGGTGTGATTTGATCAAGATGGTAAAGTCTGAGTGATTAAACAAAGTAAACTGTGGGTAAATCCTCATACATACACAGGTAGGGACAAAGAAAATAAAAAGGTATTTCACGCCAAGTGAAGACCAGAAATAAAAGGTAGTTCATGCGGAACTGCCTGCTGTTCTGCATTAAACAGAAGTGGCTCCGCTTTGCAATTTCTGACTGGCCCGTATGCTAGTATAGGAGCCAATCAAAAATTGCAAAGCAGAGCCTCTTCTGTTCAATACGGAAACGCCCACTGTTTCACACTGAACAGAAGTGGCTCCACCTTTGTGATTTATGATTGGCTCGTATGCCGGTATACAAGCCAGTCAAAAATTGCAAAGCAGAGCCTCTTCTGTTCAATGCAGAACAGCCCACTGTTTCACATTGAACAGAAGTGGCTATGTATGATTGGCCCGTATGCCAGTATACAAGCCAAGTAACAGCACCATAGTGTTCCTCCACATTGTTTTCTGTTATTCTGTGTTTGTTGATAAATTACTGCTCATGCATATAGGACTTGCATTCGCACACTTACACAGTACCTCAGTGCTGTTCTATGGGATCAATTGAGAAAAAGAATCTCGGTTGCTTTTTTGCTTTTTTTTTTTTTTTAGTGTAAAATCCAGAGAGTTCAGAGATACAAGAGTCTGCCAAAACAGAACAGAAACACAAGGAAAATCAGGTACATTTCTTTAGTTTTGCAGAACAAACTTATTTTTCTTGTATTTGGTCCGCCCTCTGTACCTGCCTCTCAACCTCTTAACTCAAGAAATGTAAACATCTTAAATAATGAAGGACAAAGGTATATATAAGCACCTAGACTGTCAAACCACTTCTGTTCACATTTTGTTAGAACCATTGTTGTAAATGACTGATTTATAGCACCATCTAGAGATCATCTAAAAAATAGCAGCATGAGATTCAAGTTCCCTTCATAGCTCCAGTTATAAATATTTATACTAACTTAGATAGAACAACAGTGGAGAAAATGATGATAAACTCCATTACCCCACTGACACCTGATATTGGCAGAACAGTGTCACAGGCATCAAGTCTCAATGTAAGTGAAAGGATCAGACTCACCATTCCCTTTCACTTAATACTCTGTCATCTGCACAGAACATACAGCACCAAAAGACATACCTTTCAACCTCTTGGCACAAGAAATCTGGACAAAGCCACAAATAACACAGGGACAAAGGACCAAAAATA